>NW_026526743.1:35030836-35464843 GCF_024362965.1 Panthera pardus | reverse complement strand
AGCAGAAATCAATGCTATCAAAACCAAAAAACAAACAAACAAACAAACAGAACAGACCAATGAAGCCAGAAGCTCGTTCTTCGAAAGAATTAACAAAATTGCTAAACCCCTAGTCAGTTTGATCAAAAAGAAAAAGGAAGGACCCAAATAAAATCAAGAATGAAAGAGGAGAGACCACAACCAACACAGCAGAAATAGAAACAATAATAAGAGAATATTATGAACAATTCTATACCAATAAAATGGGCAATCTGGAAGAAATGGACAAATTCCTAGGAACATATAAACTACCAAAACTAAAACAGGAAAAAATAGAAAATTTGAATAGACCCATCACCAGTAAAGAAACTGAATTAGTAATCAAAAATCTTCCAAAAAACAAGAGTCCAGGCCCAGATGGCTTTCCAGGGGAATTCTACCAAACATTTAAGGAAGAGTTAATACCTATTCTCTTGAAGCTGTCCCAAAAAATAGAAACGGAAAGAAAACTTCCAAACTCTTTCTATGAAGCCAGCATTACCTTGATTCCAAAACCAGACATAGTCCCCACTAAAAAGGAGAACTATAGACCAATTTCCCTGATGAACATGGATGCAAAAATCCTCAACAAGATAATAGCCAACCAGATCCAACAATACATTAAAAAAATTATTTGCCACGACAGAGTGGGATTTATACCTGGGATGCAGGGCTGGTTCAATATCCGCAAAACAATCAATGTGATTCATCACATCAATAAAAGAAAGGACAAGAACCATATGATCCTCTCAATAGATGCAGAGAAAGCATTTGACACAATACAGCATCCTTTCTTGATAAAAACCCTCAAGACAGTAGGGATAGAAGGAACATACCTCGAGATGATAAAAGCCATATACGAGCAACCCAATGCTAATATCATCCTCAATGGGGAAAAACTGAGAGCATTCCCTCTAAGGTCAGGAACAACACAGGGATGTCCACTCTCATCATTGTTACTCAACATAGTATTGGAAGTCTTAGCCTCTGCAATCAGACAACACAAAGAGATAAAAGCATCCAAATCGGCCAGGAGGAGGTCACACTTTCACTCTTCGCAGATGACATGATACACTATATGGAAAACCCAACAAAAGATTCCACTAAAAACCTGCTAGAACTAATCCCTGAATTCAGCAAAATTGCAGGATATAAAATCAATGCACAGAAATCGGTTGCATTCCTATACACCAACAATGAAGCAACAGAAGGAGAAATCAAGGAATCTATCCCATTTACAATTGCACCAAAAACCATAAAATACTTGGAAATAAATCTAACCAAAGAGTTGAAAAATCTATACACTGAAAACTATAGAAACTTATGAAAGAAACTGAAGTAGACACAAAAAAAGGGAAAATATTCCATGCTCCTGGATAGGAAGAACAAATATTGTTAAAATGTCAATACTGCCCAAAGCAATCTACATATTCAATGCGATCCCTACCAAAGTAACAACAGCATTCTCACAGAGCTAGAACAAATAATCCTAAAATTTGTATGGAACCAGAAAAGACCCCGAATAGCCAAAGCAATCTTGAAAAAGAAAACCAAAACAGGAGGCATCACAATCCCAGACTTCAAGCTATACTACAAAGCCGTAATCATCAAGACAGTATGGTACTGGCACAAGAACAGACACTCAAATCAATGGAATAGAATACAGAACCCAGAAATGGACCCACAAACGTATGGCCAACTCATCTTTGACAAAGCAGGAAAGAACACCCAATGGAATAAAGACAGTCTCTTCAGCAAGTGGTGCCGGGAAAACTGGACAGTGACATGCAGAAGAATGAACCGGGACCACTTTCTTACACCATACACAAAAATAAACTCAAAATGGAGGAAAGACCTCAATGTAAGACAAGAAGCCATCACAATCCTTGAGGAGAAAGCAGGCAAAAACCTCTTTGATCGTGCCCTCAGCAATTTCTTACTCAACACATCTCTGGAGGCAAGGGAAATAAAAGCACAAATGAACTACTGGGACCTCATCACAATAAAAAGCTTCTGCACAGTGAAGGAAACAATCAGCAAAATAAAAGGCAACCGACGGAATGGGAGAAGATATTTGCAAACGACATATCAGATAAAGGGTTAGTATCCAAAATCTATAAAAACCTTATCAACCTCAACACCCAAAAAACAAAGAATCCAGTGAAGAAATGGACAAAAGACATGAACAGACACTTTTCCAAAGAAGACATCCAGATGGCCAACCGACACATGAAAACATGCTCAACATCACTCATCATCAGGGAAGTACAAATCAAAACCACAATGAGATACCACCTCACACCTCTCAGAATGACTAACATCGACAACTCAGGCAACAACAGACATTGGTGAGGATGCGGAGAAAAAGGATCTCTTTTGCACTGAAGGTGGGAATGCAAACTGGTGTAGCCACTCTGGAAAACAGTATGGAGGTTCCTCAAAAAATTAAAAAGAGAACTACCCTATGACCCAGAAATTGCATTACTAGGTATTTATCCAGTGAATACAGGTGTGCTATTTCAAAGGGGCTCATGCACCCCAATGTTTATAGCAGCACTAGCGACAATAGCCAAAGTATGGAAAGAGCCCAAATGTCCATAAATGAATGAATGGATAAAGAAGACGTGGTATATATATATATATATATATATATATATATATATATATATATATACACAATGGAGTATTACTCAGCAATCAAAAAGAATGAAATCTTGCCATTTGCAACTATGTGGATGGAACTAGAGGGTATTATGCTAAGCAAAATTAGTCAGAGAAAGACAAATATCATATGACTTCACTCATATGAGTACTTTAAGATACAAAACAGATGAACATAAGGAAAGGGGAACAAAAATAATATAAAAACAGGGAGGGGGACAAAACAGAAGAGACTCATAAATATGGAGAACAAACAGAGGGTTACTGGAGGGGTTGTGGGAGGGGGGATGGGCTAAATGGGTAAGGGGCATTAAGGAATCTATTCCTGAAATTATTGTTGCACTATATACTAACTTGGATGTAAATTAAAAAATAAATTAAATAAATCATTTTGGATTAAGATGTATACAATAAACAATAAAGTAATCACTAAAATGACACAGTGTGATAGATAATAAGTCAAAAAGGAGATAAAAATAGAAGCATAAAAAAATAATCCAAAAGAAGGCAAAAAAAGAAAGAAAACAACAGATAAGACCAAAAATAATTAGAAAAGGGACACCTGGGTGGCTCAGTCAGTTAAACATCTGTCTCTTGATTTCAGCTCAGATCATGGTTTCCTGGTTGTGACACAGAGGTCAGCGTAAGATGGGGCTCCATACTGAGTGTAGATTCTCTCTCTTAAGATTCTCTCTCTCTGTCTCTCTCCCTCTGCCACTCTCCACAACTCACATGCTCTCTCTCTCTCTCTCTCTCTAAATATTAAAAAAAATAATAAAAAATAAAAATAAATTAGCACAATGACAGGGTTAACCCCAACCAAATAAGTAATCACATTAAGTGAAAATGCTCCAAATACTCCAATTCAAGGAAGATATTCCCAACCAGAAATAGACAAACAGATCAGTAGAACAGAAGAGAGTCTAGAAGTAGACCAACAGATAAATGGAAAAATCATTTTTTTTACAAAAATACTAAGGTAAATCAATGAAGAAAATAGTCTTTCAGACAAGATCAGGCACATTCAGGGTGGTATGACCACAGACAAGAAAACAGTCTTTCAACAAATGAAGATGGAACTACTGTATATCCACATGCAAACAAAACAAAAATAATTTTGATCCATATCTCATACTATATACAATAAATTAACTCATTTTGACCTAAATATGAAACTTAAACTTACAGAAGACAACATAAGAGAAAATCTTTGCGTGACCTTGGTTTAGACAAATATTTGTTAGATACCAAAAGCACAGTCCATTAAAAAAATGATAAATTGAACTTCATGTAAATTGAAAACTCTTATTCTTCAAAAGTCACTATTAAGAGAATTAAAATGCAAATCACAAACTCAGGAAAAAATGTGCAAAGCATATATCTGATAAAGGATTTGTTTCCAGAATATATTTTTTAAAAACTCTCAGGCATCAAAAATTTTTTAAAACCCAATTTTTTTTAATGGGCAAAAGCTTTAAGCAAACTCTTCAGCAAAAAAGATACACGAATGGCAAATGAGCACATGAAAAGATGTCTAACATCATCAATCATTAAGGAAATGCACATTAAAACCACAATTATACATATCTACACGCTTTGATTTAAGGGCTTAAACTTAAAAGACTAACCATACCAAGTGTTGGCAAGGATGTCGAAGAACTGAAACTCTCATACACTACTGGCCAGAATGTAAAATGGTACAATCACTTTGAAAACAGTTTGTGGTATATCCACACATGAGAATACGACAGAATAAAAAGAATGGGATATTGATATATGCAACATGAATGAATGCCAAAGTAATCAGGTCCTGCAAAAGAAGGTAGACTAAAAAAATTTTAATGAAAAAGTTTAAAACCCATACTGTACAATTCTATTTATATAAATTCAAGAAAATGCAAACTAATATAGTGCAGGAAGCAGATCATTAGTTGCAGGGGTGGGAGGTGGGGGGCAGGATGAAGAGGGACAAGAAGAATTATAAAGGGAAATGAGAAAAACTGGGGTTATGACTGATTTTGTTCACTACCTTCATTGTGGTATTGGGTTCATAGGTATATACAGATGTCAAAATTTATATTAAATTACATACTTTAAACATGTGCCACTTATTACTACATGCAATAATTTATATAATATAAAATGTTTAATTTAATTAATAATCTATATAATTATGCCTCAATAAAATTGGGCACATGATTATTTTATAGTCATAAAGACTTAAAATATATCTTAATAAATCCAAAGAAATATCTAAAGTAGAAGGAATTTCTGGGGCACCTGGGTGGCTCAGTTGGTTAAGCATCCGACTTCGGCCCAGGTCATGATTTCACCATTCTGAGTTGGAGCCCCACATTGGGCTCTGTGCTTATAGCTCAGAGCCTGGAGCCTGCTTCGGATTCTGTGCTCCTTCTTTCTCTGCCCCTTGTTCTCTCTCTCTCTCTCTCTCAAAAAATAAATTTAAAAAAAAAAAACATTAAAAATCAAGTAGAAGGAATTTCAGGGGCACCTGGCTGGCTCAGTCAGTGAAGCATGAGACTCAATCTCAGGCCCCACAGTGGGTGCAGAAATTACTTAAAAAATAAAACAAAGTATTTAAAAAAAATAAAGTAGAAGGAATTTCAGCTTGCTATGTTAGAGGGAGATATTTTAGAGGAAGTGGAATCTTCAGCTCCTGTAAGTTACTAAAATTTCAGCATGGCTAAAATACCTTACAGGCCGGACCACAGCTGGTGGTAATTACTTATTTATCTTGTGAATACTAACAGGAGTAAAGCTAAAATGAAAATCTACAAGAGATGTCTGGGTGGCTCAGCTGGTTAAGCTTCCAACTCTTGGTTTTGGCTCAGCTCATGATCTCACAGTTCATGAGTTCGAGCCCCACATTGGGATCTGCTCTGATGGCACAGAGTCTGCTTGGGATCCTCTCTCTCTGCCCCTCCCCTGCTTGTGCTCTCTCTCACCCTCTCTCTCAAAATAAATAAATAAGCTTTAAAAAAAATCACAAAAAGAAAAGAAAGTCTACAGAATTTCAAGAGGTTTATTTCAATCATCCATACAAGGACTCTTCTCTTAAGACCATAAAACATGGGGCGCCTGGGTGGCTCGGTCGGTTAAGCGTCCGACTTCGGCTCAGGTCATGATCTCACGGTCCGTGGGTTCGAGCCCCGTGTCGGGCTCTGTGCTGACAGCTCAGAGCCTGGAGCCTGCTTCAGATCCTGTGTCTCCCTCTCTCTGTGACCCTCCCCCGTTCATGCTCTGTCCCTCTCTGTCTCAAAAATAAATAAACGTTAAAAAAAAAATTTTTTTTTAAAAAAGACCATAAAACATAAGGCAAGGCTCCTTCAACACCAACTCACATACCTCAAACAACAACAACAACAACAAAACTGATTTCAATAGTTTCTTTGAATGTTTCTTTTCAATCACCAAGAGATTCCATCACAATCATGAGAATTCCCACAAATTATTTCAATAGGTATTGGAGTCTACTTAAAAGCTGCCATCCCAGTGAAATCTCCTGTAATCAATTTCACTCATCTTTGAGCACTTCAAGACTGTCTTCTTGGGGCGCCTGGGTGGCTCAGTCGGTTGAGCAGCCGACTTCAGCTCAGGTCATGATCTCGCGGTCTGTGAGTTCGAGCCCCACGTCGGGCTCTGTGCTGACAGCTCAGAGCCTGGAGCCTGGTTCAGATTCTGTGTCTCCCGCTGTCTCTGTCCCCCCCCCTGCTCATGCTCTGTCTCTCTCTCTCTCTGTCAAAAATAAATAAACATAAAAAATAAAAAAAAAAAAGACTGTCTTCTTAGCACTCAGGTTTGTAAACCAAACCACAATAACTACCAAAGATCTCTATGGCTGAATCCCTCTCTATGGCCAACTAATTGTGCACGTCACAAGAGAAACTATATGGACAGTGGGCATGGATCCATGCAAACCCTCCCCAAGACTATAGAAAAGAAGTAGACATTTAGAAATTCTACATTCTTGTTTCAAAAGTTGAGATTCTCTGGGTGGCTCAGTCGGTTAAACATCCAACTCTTAACTTCAGCTCAGGTCATGATCTCATACTTTGTGAGATCAAGCTCATGTTGGGCTCTGTGCTGACAGCTGGATCCTGGAGCCTGCTTCAGATTCAGATTCTCCCTCTCTCTCTCTCTGCCCCTCCCCCTGCTCGCATTCTGTCTCTCTCTCTCTCTCAAAAATAAATGAACATTAAACATTTTTTTAAATAAAAAAAGAAGTTGATATTCTCTTTTTTGGGGGGTGGGAGGGCAGGTGCAGGAGAAACATAAGTAACTGGTTATACTGATATCCTTTGGGAACAGAGTCCAGGAGTAAAGATCAGAAACGGAGCTTTAACTTATTACTATATACCTTATAGTATTTTTTTAATTGTCTAACTCTTTATGTGTACAATTCTTTTAAGTCTGCAAGGGATATCTGGGTGTTGGATTTAAGATCTATTTGTATTCATTTTTATAATCCTTTATATTAAATCTTTTTTTAGGTGCACTTAGGTGGCTCAGTCGGTTAAGCGTCCAACTTCAGCTCAGGTCATGATGATCTCACCACCAGTAAGTTCAAGCCCCACATCAGTCTCTGCACTGACAGCTCAGAACCTGGAGCCAGCTTCAGATTCTGTGTCTCCCTCTCTCTCTACCCCTCCCCTGCTCGCACTCTCTCTCTCTCTCTCTCTCAAAAATAAATAAACATTTTTTAATGTAACAAATAAATCTTTTTTAATGTTTATTTACTTTGACAGAGAGAGCACATGGGGGAGGGGCAGAGAGAGAGGGAGAGAATCCCAAACAGGCTCCATGTTGTCAGCGCAGAGTCTGATGCAGGACTCGATCTCTTGAACCATAAGATCATGACCTAAGTCAAAATCAAGAGTCAGACCCTCAACCAACTGAGCCACACAGGAGCCCCTTAAATCTTTTAATAAGTGTAATTTTTAATAATTTTCATTTTCCATTGTCACTAGGTCCATTCAGAACCACAAGAGAGCATAGAAATCTTTTACTCCAAGACCTTCCTTTTACACATAGAAAACCTGATGCTCAGAATAAAGAACCAGGTTCCTCAAGTCTCCACCCAGTAACTGGTATGGCAAATTCAGGATCTAAGGCCTCCTAACTTTCAATACATCCTACCAAATTTCCTTTCTGCACTTACATATTAATATTCCATAATAAACTTCTTAAAATTCTAAGAGCACCAATATTCTGGATGCCACACCTTAAAAGAAAAGGTACCAAAGTGGAAAACTCAAAGAAGTAATTGTGGGAATTTAAGAAGGCAGTTAGTTAGGGATTGGAAGTTTTCTTGTGACCCCTCAATTTCTTTAAAGCAACATCATGAGGAAAGGGTGAGGAACGTGTTCTGTATGGCTCTAGAAGGAAAAACTAGGTCCCATAAAAGGAAGTCCAAGAGGACAAATGCCTGTAATCCAACTATCTGCAATGGAGTGGGGTGTGTGTGTGTGTGTGTGTGTGTGTGTGTGTGTGCACATGCACGCACAGTGATTTGGAGACTAACATGCCAGTTATGCTGGAGAAAGAGAGATAACCTCAATGTACACCAAAGTCTTTTCCCCTGAGGGCCTAGGCCAGGGTTCTACACACTGTGGGTGTTCCTAGGCACAGGCCACTGTATTGGATCATTCTTTCCCATGCCTCCTTTCATCTGGAAGACACTGCTTCATCCCCTACAAATCTCCCTATGGAATAAATGAGTTACAGTTGGCTTCACAGAAATAGAACCTTAAATCAGCAGCAATGATTACTGGGCAGTTGAGCAAAGTAAAGTCACTGGGCCTGGCCCACAAACAGCCAAGGACCAGAACTTCCCAACAGAACTAGGCAAAGCTCAGAAAATGACGAGGCCTCTTTGGTGCATCCCAATCTTTCCATTCCATGACACTATCAATCTCACTGGGTTTTGGTATTTTTATTTTTTGTCTGTTTTCTTGGGTTTTTTGCCCTCAGTTCAAAGTATCCTGGGGGTTCAAACAGCAACAAAGCAGCTAAAATGATCTTAGCCAACGGGTTCTGGGTCCTTAATGCAATGTTAAACAAGTACAGCCTCTAAACTTCCTTAGGGCAAGATTTACCCTTCCATGAGGAATAAAGTAAGAGGTGAAAGTGACCAGAATTAAGAATTGGGCTGAACACTGAGTATGATCCCAAAAAAGGCTATTTTACCTCATTGGTAAGTTTTCTTATTTATATATATAATGGTAAAACATATACAACATATATCTGAAAACCATGAGCATTGGCCAAAGTATCTGAACTTTGGTAAAGTGACCTGCCTTCTGAGTCCCAAGTTCACCAAGTGTAAAATGGGAACAATAATAAATTTCTGCTAATCATCTTCATATTGAGCCAGCTGCAGATACCCTTACTTAAATCATACAAAAATTCCTCAAACTCAGCATGTCTAAAGCATATTCTTCCTTCTGTGAGCCTACACAATCTTCCAAAGTTCTCTGTTCCTCACTACATCACCACATACATAGTTATAAATCTGAGTCATACTAAATCTATCACCTTTCTTTTTCCTTACACATCCACAATAGTCCAGTTACCAAGCCCTGCCTTTTTTAAAATATTTTTTAATGTTTATTTTTGAAGGAAAGAGCAAGAAAGACAGAGTGTGAGCAGGGGAGAAGCAGAGAGAGAGGGAGACACAGAATCGGAAGCAGGCTCAAGTCTCTTAGCTGTCAGCACAGAGCCGGATGTGGGGCTTGAACCCATGAACCATGAGATCACGGCCTGAGCCAAAGTTGGATGCTCAACCGACTGAGCCACCCAGGCGCCCCGCAAGCCCTGCCTTTTAAAAGTGAGTATTATATGGGGTGCCTGGTTGGCTCAGTCAGTGGAGCACATGACTCTTGATCTTGGAGTTGTGGGTTCAAACCCACAATTCTACATTGGGTGTAGAGATTGCTTAAAAATAAAATCTTTAGGGGTGTCTGGGTGGCTCAGTCAGCTAAGTGTCTGACTCTTGATTTCAGCTCAGGTAATGATCTCACAGTCATGAGATAGAACCCTGCATCAGGCTCTGTGCTGGATGTGGAGCCTGCTTAAGATTTTCTCTCCCCCCTCCCCCTGCCCCTCTCTCTCTCTCTCTATCTGTCTCAAAATAATAAATAATAATAATAATAATAATAATAATAAATTATTTAAATAAATATTATGCAGTTATTAAAAATAAGATTGAGGGGCACCTGGGTGGCTCAGTCAGTTGAGCGCCCGACTTCGGCTCAGGTCATGATCTCACAGTCTGTGAGTTTGAGCCCCGCATCGGGCTCTGTGCTGACAGCTCAGAGCCTGGAGCCTGTTTCGGATTCTGTGTCTCCCTCTCTTTCTGACCCTCCCCCATTCATGCTCTGTCTCTCTCTGTCTCAAAAATAAATAAAGGTTAAAAAAAAATTTTTTTTAATAAGATTGAAAAATATTTTATGCCTTAGAATGATGCTCTAAAAGTATGTATACACATATACACACAGAGGATAAGGTAGGAGAGAGAAAAGAAGGGAGGAAGATAGAAAAAAAACCACCAATTGTTTTTAATAATCACCCAAAGGATGTTGGGAATGAAGTTGTTTTTATTTTTCTCTTTTTGCTTATTGGTACTATATAAATGTTCTACGACTATTTCAAAGGAGAAATTTGTTTTTAATTATGAGAATTAGCTAAGGAAGAGATTCCTTTGAAGAGAATACCATAACAACAAACCCTGTTGTTTCAAGACCAAATGAAGAGGCAGTGGTTAGGACACAGGCTCAGAGCCACACATCCTGGCCTGAACCCTAGCACGGCCACTTCTCATTATAGAATCTTAGATGAACTACTTATCCTCTGACTCTCAGTTTCTGCTTCTGTAAAATGGCAATAATATCAATACTACGTGCATAGGGTCAATGTGACAAGTAAATGAATTAACACGTGTAAGAATCCCTTAAACAGAACCCATAATACAGCAACGATTTGTTAAAATGTTGCTGTTATCAGTAGTAATACTAGCACAACTGTCTTCATCATCATCATCATCATCATCATCATCATCATCCTCTCCATCCTAATCTAGGCCCTCAATTTCTCTCATTTGGACTGTTTCAACAACTTTCAAATTACTCTCCTGCGTCTAGTTTTGCAACATCGTAAATTCATCCCCGGTTAGTAGTAGCCAGATTGACCTCGCTAAGGACAACTCTAACCATGCCACGTTAAAAAAAAATTTTCAACGTTTATTCATTTTTGAGAGACAGAGACAGAGCGTGAGCAGGGGAGGGGCAGAGAGAGAGATGCAGAATCCGAAGCAGGCTCCAGGCTCTGAGGTTTCAGCACAGACCCTGATGCGGGGCTTGAACTCACAAGCCGTGAGATCACGACCTGAGCCGAAGTCGGCTGCTTAACCAACTGAGCCACCCAGGCACCCCTAACCATGTCACATTCTTTATAGAAAATATCTTATCTTAATGTGATATAGAATTACTTACCAGTTCTGCTCTGGCCCCGTCCACTCTCTTTTCCTCACCTCCAAAATATTTTACTTTGTACTTTATGGTGTGATCACTCCAAACTGCTTCCCACAAACTCTGGTGAATCACCAAATTTCCCACATACCTTCTGGCTTTGCTGATGCTATTTTCTTTATGTGGACTGTGCCACCGTTTTTTTTCCCCTCAGATGGTTTTTACACATTCATTTGAGTTCAACATAGGTGCCATGTTCAAGAGTTTTCACTGAAGCCCCATATAATATTATTCCCTTTTTTTTTTTTTTTTGCATAATATCAAGTGCTCTACTATGAAATGTTCTGATTGTATGATTATTTTACACACCAAACTATGGGAATTTCAAGGGCAAGAACTATGCTTATTTCTTTTTAATGTTCATTTTATTTTTGAGAGAGCCCGCGAGCAGGGGAGAGGTAGAGAGAGAAGGGGACAGAGGATCCAAAGCAGGCTCTGCACTGACAGCAGCAAGCCCGATGAGGGGTTCAAAGTCACAAACCGTGAGATTATGACCTGAGCTAAAGTCAGAGGCTCAAAAAACTGAGCCACCCAGGTACCCCAAGGACCATGTTTATTTCCAACAAATCTTTGTATACCCAAATTCTAGCTTCATACACACATTCAAACATTTGTTTAACTGAACATATCTGTGTAACAATTTCAAAAGGATTGTGGAATTAATTGAAATGGCGATTCCCCTCTTGATTTCTTCCTTTAATAAAAAGAAACAACAGCAAGAAAAATAAAATACACTAAGCACCTACAATGTGCCAACTCTGAACTAGGTACTATGGAATTTAGTAATGACACCATAATATGAAAACAGTGATAAGATTCTTAGAAAATAATTATAGTGTGAAGTGACATTTGATAAAGTCCAAAGACAAGATACAAGTAGATGGTTAAAGGAATTTGCAAAGGGATAATATTCTTCGTTAAATTCAATACACCAGGATCTGTGAGACTGGACCTTTGAGGGCTTAGAGCTCCAAATGATTTCTCCCAGAGAGAAAAGCAATTGTATGGACAGTGCTCTGTGTTTTGCCCTTCTGCTTGGATTCTTTCTGTTTATTCCATAATAGCATCCAGGAGTCTCCTGCTCAGTAAGAATTCCACAGTGGCAACCAAACATGTCCTCTTTGTCATGAGTAGAGTAAGGATGTGCTGGTAGGTTCAAAAACAATGTCAATAACCACCAAAATGGGGAAGAGATAAAGTATAATAGCAGAAATAGATGGTCAAATATCCAAAGTTAATATTTGTGGGTATCCAAACATTAATAAAACCATAAACACACACATAGAGTGTACTTTAAGCAGTTATCATAGTGCCTGAGGAAGAGGAAGCCTTGGCAATGAGTACTTATAGCTTCATCACAACAAGCCAGTGAGGTAGGGGCATTCTACAGACAAGGAAACTGAGGCTCAGAATGTTCAAAAGAACTGCTCAAAGTCACAAGGTCAGTTGTGGAGACAACATTCAAACCACTGTCTATTAGACTGCAGTCTGTGTTCTTTTCATTACACTAAGCTGTCTGTTCAGCCTGAATTCCCCTGCACATGCAATAGATTTCTCTCCTGATCAATATTACCTATTACCTTAAGCTATGCCTGGTCATTATTGATTCAAGTGTAGCTTTAAAATGCTCACCTCCCATTGGCAGAGGCCAGCCTTGCTTCAGAGGGGAAGATGATCCAAAATAAATCCATATGCTCTGTGTTTCGGTCTATTTTGTGTCTGGCCCGATTTCCTGCTGCCCAAGCCTGAATTAGTCCCATAAGCATCCTCACGTGACCACTCCAGGATGGTAGGGAAGAAACACAACACTGGGTGTTGTATATACAGGTTGAATATATACACATTCACTGAAATAACCAAAAGGGGGTATGGAAATTGGGAGATAATATTCAAAGGCCTATTCTAGCATTCCTTTACCCATTGTGTAAGATAGAAAACTGTAAAGGCATCTGAACCAGGATTTAAAGCTTTGGAACTGAGAAATCTGTTCTCTGATATGTAAAAGGGGTTATTATAAGGAGTCAAAATAACAAGCATAACTTTCCCAGTCTGATGAGGGAGCATGGCAAAGTACAGGCTAACAGCACTCCCCACACCCCGGTGGGAGATGTGCAATATTCCTCGAACACTCCTGGCTACGCAAGAACAAAGGAAAAGGGTTTAAGTGCTTCCCATGGTGATGTGGGAAACTAAGGCAGATGAAAAATTAAATTCCCTTACTATCTATAGCCTTTCAAAGGGCCTGAAGCCAGCAGAGTGACCTCCGTCTAGGAGCTCAGCTACCTCGATGATGACACTTTGCTAGGGGCAAAAGGGAATCTTGGCTTAACATTATCCTGACCCCAGGATCCTGTAAGTCTACTTTAACAGATGAAAGTTCCTTTGGAAACTTCCTTTATCTCAACTCCCCCAAGATATATGCTTGCAATCATACTCCAAGCTTATGGCCCCCAGATAAACATCTGGAGGGTCTCATGACTGAGGTTTTACTAAACAGTAATAAATGGCATTTTCCTAATAGCAGCTGGACCCTCAAGGTCCTGGAAATCTTGCTTCCAAAATACCTTAGAGACTTACTCTATCCCTGACCTTCTCCCAACCTAAAGGTATATAATCAATTACTCATCACAACCCCAGGGCAGCTCTTCCTGCCCACAGATCCTGTCCCCATGCTTTAATAAATCACATTTTTGCACCGAAGACATTTTTATTCCGTTGGCTCTGAACCCCCCCAACATAACCCCAAAACGTCATTAAGCCCATTGTAAGATAGGTTGAAAACTGTTACTATTGTATTAGTAGTATATAGTATAAGTATTGTTTTAGCATATGAAAACAGGTAATAACAGATTGATCTGGGAAGTCCTTAATGGATTGTTTGAGCTCTTGAAAACCAGCTCCTACATGGGTCCTTTCCTTTCAGCATGGGATGTGTACCGACAACTTAGACAAATAATCAGGGGCTTGACAAAGCACATGCAGAGAGACATAGTGCAATCTCCCACTCCTCCTGGAGGGGCTACCAATCTTTTGAGGAATGATGACAGTAAGCTTCGGTAATGAGGCAGAGCAACAGGAGGCGCTCCACATTAAATATTCAAATCCCAGCTGCCGTTCCCAAAGCCCCAGAATCCGCATACCCAGATCGGAAGCAAATGAAAAACAAGAGAGCAAGTAATAAGTTAACAACCCACTTCAGAAATGACTGCATTCGTTCTATTGAGCAGCTACTTAAATTGTGATGGTTCCTGCTCATTTGCCACTGTGTAATTCTAATCAGGATGAAAGTCCTTAATCATAGCAACATTACAGAAGCTTCTATCCTGAACCTGTTAAGACTCTTACAAAAGTAAATAGCACGTGCTTGCTGGCCGCTGCAAAGGGAACTGAGTTACCAGTTCACAGCTCTATCCCAGGCTCATTCCTGATGCTGCCAGGCCACATCTCTTTCCTTTGTATTGGGTTTACCCGACTACAACTTAGCCTTTCATCTACCCATGCCCTATGCCTAAAGGTCATAAATGTCCTCCCTGATGCTCTGACTCAGGTCAGCACATGTATCCTGACTCCCTGTTGTACTGGTCACTTAACTTGTCTCTATTTCGTTTTTCTTATATGTAAAGCAGTTGGTCAAGGCACAGTGCCCCATCAAGCACTTAATGCCCTGATTCAAGGCAGTACCTTTTATGAAGTTAATGAGAGAATATCAGGGGGGAAATACATGGCTAGGAGATCTACACGGCTAATGGAGCAGGCCATAAAAGTGACTGGGCTCTGTTTAGGTTTGATTGAGAGGAACAAAGAGAAGAGGAGAAAATCATAATACTGATCGACACTATCTTGCAAAATTAACTAACAGGAAAAGTGTCACGTTCCCTCATTATAAACAATGACTCACTTTTGGTCCAATTCATGCAAGTCCACGTTGGCCCCTCATCAGGTCTACAGCATTGTTTGAAGTCAATTCAGTAGCCCAAAATTTAAACAACTATATAGTTCTCAAGTCTGCCCCATTTCTATTCTTTAAGTCACTATGGCTAGATATTCTATACCCACCTTTGACTCCTTCCTCAACCACCAAGCCCTTCAATATCTCTACTACCCCAAACCTCTGCTCCAACCCAGTGGTCAATAAAAAGCTCTAGACCTACATCCCCTCTCAACTAGCTCACTGAGAAAGCACTCAAAGCTTTGTTCACCCTGCCTTCAGTATATACATTTCAGGGTATCAAGTGTACCTCTGTGATTTTTAACCTTTTTAAAATAAAACTCTTATTCCAAAACAATAAAAGTCTCCCCAGTTTCCACAAAATAAAAGCCCAAATATCTCAACCAGGCCTTCAAGTATTTTCACAATCTGACCCCAAACGTCCTGCCTCCATCAGCTCTTTCTGTCTCCTTCCTTGAATTCTAGAGTCTACTTAGGCTAAACTGAATGTTGCTCCCAGTATATGCTTCTGCTTCCCCTCCTCGAACATGTGTTCATGATGTTTCCCGCCAGCAAGAAATCTCTAATCCACCAATCTGTTCATGTCTAAATCATCCTTAGTCATCTAGGTCCAATGACACCTTTTCTGATAGGTGAGATCTTTCTCTTCCTTCACCTCCACTGCCCTCTCTCGTAGTATTTATTACAGTGGAATGACTCCACACACTGAGTTCTTCACCGTTCCATGCAACTTCCTCTCATGATGCAACAACAAATCAATCTCCAAGGAGTCTAAACCCTGACTTGGCCATTTATTAGACATTTGACCTGGAGTTATTTACTTAACCTCTACCAGCCTCCATTTGCTTGCTTATAAAATGCGGATAAAAAAAGATTCCTACTTCATGGGGTTAGCTGGAGGATTTAGTGAGGTAATACACATTAGGTACTTAGCCCGCTGTCTGACATAAAAGGGCTCACTAAATTTTAGCTGTGGTTCTTATTTATTTGTATCCTTAGAAAATACTCTCAAAAGAGGACTGCCATCAATTCCTTCCCTCTCTGGGAGTGTGTGCTACTTCACCCATCAAATCTACTACCTCTCCTCTTGAGTCACAGTTGGCAGTATGACTTTCCTTATCAATGAAATGTAGCAGAAACGATGCCATGTCTGGTCCTCTCCTTTAAGAATCCTGGCAGCTTCTGCTTTCTCCCTGGTGAAGCCAGTCACCTGGGATAAGGAAACTTTGACTAGACTACTGAAGGATGAGACACCACAAAAAAAAGAGAAAGGCCACGTGGAAGAACACCAAGGCACCAGACATATGACTGAGGCAATACTGGACCTTAAGCCTAACATGCAGCTAAATAGATCTGCATGAGAGACCCTTGAAGCAAAACCACCAGATGAACTTTCCAACTGAGCCCCAGCAAACCATGGCCAACCCATGGGTTTATGGGAGATTATAAATTATTATATAGATAACTAAAACAATATCCATTCATTTTCTCTTCTACTAGACAATGAGCTCCTTAAAGGCAAGGACCATATCAAATTTATATCTATATTTCCAGTTCCTAGAGAGACAGAAATCTGAATAAATTCATATTTCAATACACCAATAGAGTAAGTAAGTGGCTAAGGCAGAGTGTTTGAATATAAAGCTGTTGAATGAATTCTTTCCTATCTCTTTATGAGGATACTGTACATGCAGAATCAAACCCTGGGGTGGGAAAACATTAATACAAGCTGACAACCTAAGCGAGGGGACCCCATCTTTGAAAACTTTATGCTTAACATCCTGGTTAAACAGGTCTCTTCCAAAACAGCTTGGCTTCCAATTAACTGCTAAGACAGAGGCAACCTGGGTAACCAGAGGAAGGGAAGTGGGAAACTTGGATTTAGTGCACCAAGTTGAAACTGCAGAGAGAAACAGATGGGAGATAAAATGCTCCCTGAAGTTTACATTTTCCTAACCATTCATTCAGTGATTGCTGCTCACCACCTGTCTTAGCTCTGGCAAGTGTTGTAAGTATTAAAAGAGCCTCCTTCTGTGACTACTTTAGAATGACACCAAATGCACAAGGTTATACCTTGTCTAGCAGAGCCTAGCTCTGTCCCTTTAAGCCACTTGTGGCCCATCCTCACATCATAAGGCCTAAAAAGAAGTCATCTCAGTATGGAAACCAATTTGACAATAAATTTCATATATTAAATAAATAAATAAATAAATAAATAAATAAATAGAAGTCATCTCTCTCAAAAAAAAAGGGGGGGGGGGGTGCTGACTGGCTTAGTCAGTAGAGCATGCAACTCTTGATCTCCGGGTCATGAGTTCAGCCTCACTTTGGGTATCGAGCTTACTTCAAAAAAAAAAAAAAGTCATCTCTTTTTCAAAAAAGCTTTGTCCTAAATCATCACTCTCTTGCTTTGTTTTTACACCTCTTTTCTGATACAAAATCTTGCATATGTCCTATGACTCTAACTGGGTACCAGCAGTTCATAACCAAAGCTCTCTTCACTAATCACGGTATTTTACATTCTCCTGACTTTTCCTACTGCTGGGTAGTGAGGAAAAAGTAAAAATTCTCATTTAATTGGCCTGGCCACAATATCCTGTGTAAACCTTTGTAATCTCTACAATCCTTAAGCATACATATGAGATATCAAATGAGGCCCATATCTCATCTCCTGGTCAACGTTTTACATGGATCCTTTGGAAATGGGGTAGAAAGGATAACAAAGAAGATATGCCCCTCCTAATCTGACTCGATGTTAATGAAACCTAATGTCAAATGTTCTCATCAGCTTCCACTCTTCATTTTTCATCACATAAAAAGTCACATCTTCCCCAATAATTTTTAATTCCCAAGCTACTTACATTCTCATTGCCACTCCTCCCTGCCATTCCCTGCATCTACTGAACTCTTGTTCCTGTTCTTACTTATGCCATATGTTCATTTACTAAGCCTCAAATATCTTTCTTACATCATCAAATATCTCTTGTGTCTTTCATAAGAGAATGTAACAAAACAAAGTTAGTGCTGTCAGGACAAAAAGATCAAGTGGGGGTGACAGAAAATTTGATAGGCAATTAAATGTTGTGTAAGTTCTAGAGAAAAAGTAGAATGTCTCTAAGCACCTCATTCTGAGGGTGAGCTGGGAGGTCAGAAAAAGCTTCTCAAGCAGAGGAAAACTAGAAGCAAGTGATACCTATATACTTGTACTCAAAGTGTAGCCCATGAAAATAGACAAATCCACAATTATAGTGAGAGATTTCAGTATCTCTCTCCTTCCCTCTCTCTCTCTCTCTGTCTCAATAACTGATAGAACAAGTAGACAGGAAATCAGCAAGGATATATCAAACTTGAACAATTATCAGCCAACTTGACCTAAGTGACATTTATAAAACACCCAATCAAACAACATCAGAATATATGTTTTTCTCAGATATATACAGAACAATTATCAAAAAAAAAAATCCTATTCTGGGTCATAAATCAAGTCTCAATTATTTCAAAAGGACCCAACTCACACTTCATAGTGAAAGACTTGTTTGATCTCAGGGTTGTAAATTTGGCCTCCACATTGGGGTCCACACTGGGCGTGAAGCCTACTTAAAAAAAAATAATGAAAGACTTGAATGTTTTCTCCCAAAGATCAATTTCATCATTTCTATTCAACACTGGAAGTTCTGGAAGTTCTGCATAGTGCAATCAAGCAAGAAAAAGCAATAAAGTGTCCAGTTGGAAAAGGAAGAAGAAATGGTCTTTATGCACAGAAGACATGATAACCCATGTGGAAAAACAGATGAAATCAACCAAGAAACTACTAGAATAGGTGAGTATAGCAAGGTTGTAGGATGTAAGATCAATATACAAAAAATCAGTTATGTTTCTATATACTAGCTACCATTGAAATTGAATTTTTTTAAATACCAGTTAAAATGGTATTTAAAAAGATTACTTAGGGATAAACCAGAAAAAGATGATAAAAGACCCATAAACTGAAAATAATGAAATAATGTTGAGATAAATTAAAGGAAAATTAACTAAATAGAGAGCTAAACCTTGATCATTCATCAGAAAATGCGAGATTGTTAAGAATAAATTTTTCCCCAAACTCATTTATACGTTCAAAGCAATCTCATTCAAAATCCTGGCAGGTTTTTTTTCTAGAAGTTGATAAGTGATTCTAGAATTCATATGCAAATGTAAAGAACTTAAAATAACCAAAATAACTTAAAAAAAGAAGAAAGTTGGAGGACTAACTTACATAATTTTAAGAATTTTTTTAAAACTAAAGTAATCAAAATGGCATGGCATTGCCATAAAGATAGACAAATAGAATAGAGTCCAGAAAAAAAATCTATACATACATGAACAGCTGATATTTTTAAAAAGGCACATAGATAATATAATAACCTTATCAACAAATAGTTTCTATAAGAATTGGATACAAAACAAAAAAGGAAATAAAAGAAAAATAACTAGGACCCATACTACATACTATATACAAAAATTAATTCAAAATAGACCATAAATCTAAACATAATACCTAAAACTGGAAACCTTAGAAGGAAACATAAAATCTTTGTGACCATGGGTTAGGCAAAGATTATTTAGATATGGCACTAAAAATACAATCCATAAAAGAACTTCACCAAAATTTAAAACTTCTCCAAACAACCCTGTTAAGACACTAAAAAGAAGCCAAGGGGCGCCTGGGTGGCTCGGTCGGTTGAGCGTCCGACTTCAGCTCAGGTCATGATCTCACAGACCGTGAGTTCAAGCCCCGCGTCAGGCTCTGGGCTGATGGCTCAGAGCCTGGAGCCTGCTTCCGATTCTGTGTCTCCCTCTCTGTCTGCCCCTCCCCCGTCCATGCTCTGTCTCTCTCTGTCTCAAAAATAAACGTAAAAAAAAAAAAAAAAAAAAAATTTAAAAAGAAGCCAAAAGAGAGAGACATTTTTGCAAAGTATATCACTGATAAAAGATTATATCTAAAATATATTTTTGACTTGTGAAACTCAACAATAAAACAGTTTAATTTTTTATTGAACAAATAACTTTCAATCCTAATATAAAAGCTAAAAGACAAAAGTATTACAAAATAACTATAGCTACAATAATTGGCAATAGATGCACAACATAAAATTTGTAAATTATTAGATCAGTAACATAAAATATGGGAGGATGAGATATTAAAGTATAGTTTTTGTTAACTTAAGTTGATATCAACTTAAAATAGATTGTTATATATATAGACATTTTATGTAAGCCTCATAGTAACCACAAATAAAAAACCTGTAATATATACACAAAAGATAAAAAGGAAGGAAACAAAACATATCACTACCAAAAAATCAGATCACAAAGGAAGAAACGAAGGTACTATAAAACAGAAAACAATTTAAAAAATGACAATAATAAGTCCTAACATCAATAATTATTTTAAATGTAAATGGCTTAAATTCAATCAATAGAGTGACTGAATGGATAAAAAAAACAAGATCCCACAAATGCTACCTATAAGAGACTCACTTGAAACTTTTTTTTTTAATGTTTATCTATTTGAGAGAGAGAGAGAGACCATGAGTGGGGAAAGGGGCAGAGAGAGAACGGGACAGAGGATCTGTAGTGGGCTCCATGCTGACAGCAGAGAGCCCAACACGGGGCTCAAACCCACAAAGTACAAAAATCATGACCTGAGCCAAAGTCGGATGCTTAATAGCCACCCCAGTACCCCAAGAGACTCACTTTAGTTTTAAGGACACACATGGAATGAAAGTGAAGGGATTAGAAAAGATACAAATGTTAACCAAAAGACAGATACTTATATCAGACAAAATAAACTTGAAGTCCAAAACTGTCATAAGAGTGGCACCTGGGTGGCTCAGTGAGGTAAGCATCTGATTCTTAATTTCGGCTCAGGTCATGATCCCACGGTTGGTGGGTTCCAGCCCCACATCGGGGCACTGTTAGTGCAGAGCCTGCTTGAGATTCTCTCTCTCTCTCTCTCTCTCTCTCTCTCTCTCTCTCTCTCTCTCTCCTCCTCTCCCACTCACTCTCTTTATCTCTTAAAATAAATAAATAAATAAATACATACATACATACATACAACAACAACAGCAAAAAAAAAAAAAAAAACTCACAAGAAGAGCACTTGGGTGGCTCAGTCGGTTAAGCGTCCAACTTCAGCTCAGGTCATGATCTCGCAGTTTGTGAGTTCGAGCCACACGTCAGGCTCTGCACTGACAGTTCAGAGCTTGGAGCCTGCTTCAGATTCTGTGTCTTCCTCTCTCTGCCCCTCTCCTGCTCATGCTCTGTCTCTCAAAAATAAATAAATGTTAAAAAAAAATTTTTTTAACTCACAAGAGACAAAGACCATCATATAATGATAAAAGGATCAATTCATGAAGAGGATATAACAATTGTAAATATATATGCACCCAACATCAAGGAACCTAAATATATAAAGCAAACCTTAACAGAACTGAAGAGACAAATAACAATACACTAACAGTAGGGGACATCAATATCACACTTTCAACAATAGATAGGTCATCCATACAGAAAAGCAGTAAGGAAATAGCAAACTAAAACGACACTATAGATAAAATGGACCTAACATATATATACAGAACATTCCATCCAACAGCAACAGAATACATACACATTCTTTTCAAGTGCACATGGAACATTCTCTGGTACAGATCTTTGTTAGGTCACAAAACAAGTCTTAACACACTTAAGAAGACTGAAATCATATCAAATATCTTTTCAACCCTAATGGTATGAAACTAGAAATCAATTAACAGAAGGAAAAGTTGTAAATTCATAAACATATGGAAACTAACACATTCCTGAACAACCAAAGGGTCAAAGAATAAATCAAAAGGGAAATCAAAAATGTCTTGAAACAAATGAAAATAGTCAGCTGGGTTGAATGTATTATATGTTATATATCTGTGTACATATGCCTGTAAAGTCACTGTCAAGTCCATCCTCAGACAGAAAATTAGCAATGGTACATCTGCATTAAATAAAGCCTAACTTGATTGCCTTTCTCAGAAGGGCTATGGGAAGATAATATGCTTCTACTGCTGTTTCCATTCAGTTCCATTTGTGGAAACCAGGTTTCTTCCAGCTTTTAAATGATTACTTACTCTACAGAAGCAAAACAAAAAAACAAACAAACAAACAGTAAGCTAACAACACTTTTAGCAAGAGCCCCTTTATTTTCCATAAAATTTTACTGAATAAAATCTAGCAAAATTTAAAAAAGAAAAAGAAAAGAAGAAACAAATAAAAAGGGAAACACAACATACCAAAACTTATGGGATGCAGCAAAGCAGCTCTAAGAAGGAAGTTCATAGCAATAAATACCTACGTTAAGAAAAAAGAAACATTTCAAATAAGCAACCTAACTTTACACCTCAAGGAACTAGAAAAAGAAGAATAAACTAAACCGAAAGTTAGGAAAAGAAAGGAAATAATAAAGATCAGAGCAGAAGTAAGATAAATAGAGACTAGAAAAACAACAGAAAAGATTAATGAAACAAAAATCTGGTTTTTTTAAAGAAACAAAATTGTAAAACCACTAGCTAGACTAAGAAAAAAAGACTCAAATAAATAAAATTATAAATGAAAGAGGAGACATTACAACTGATATTATAGAAATGAAAAAACTCATAAGAGACTACTATGAACATGTACACACCAACAAACTGGACAACCTAGAAGAAATTAAATTCCTAGAAACATACAACCTACGAAAACATACAACCATACAAAACTGAATTATGAGAAATAGAAAATCCGAACACACCAATACATATGAGACTGAGTCAGTAATCAAAAATTTCTCAACAAAGAAAAGCCCAGGACCTGATGACTTCACTGGTAAACATTTAAAGAAGAATTAATGCCATGTCTTCTCAAGCTCTCCCAAAACATTAAGAGAGGGAACACTTTCAAACTCATTTTGCAAGGTCAGCATTACCCTGATACCAAAGCTAGACAAGGACACTACAAGAAAACTACAGGCCAATATCCCTAATGAACATAGATGCAGAAATCCTTAATAGCACATGAAAAGGATCATGCACCAAATCTAAATGGGATTTACCCCTGGATACAAGGATGTTTCAATATATGTAAATAAGGAAGTATGATACACCACATTAACAAAGTGAAGGATAAAAATCACATGATCATCTCAATAAACGCAGAAAAAGTATTAGACACAATTCAATATACATTCATGATAAAAATGCAACAAAGTGAGTACAAGAGGAACATACCTCAACATAATAAAGGCCATGTATGATAAGTCCACAGCTAATATCACACTAATTTATTTATTTATTTATTTTGAGAGACAGAGAAAGCATGTGTGCGTTGAGGAGGGGCAGAGAGAGAGGAAGAGTGCTCTGAGCTGTCAGAGCAGATGTCAGGAACCGTGAGATCAAGACCTGAGCTGAAATCAAGAGTCAGATGCTTTAACCAACTGAGCCACCCAGGCACCATAACGTCACACTTAATAGTGAAAAGATAAGGGGCACCTGGGTGGCTCAGTTGGTTAAGCATCTGACTTTGGCTCAGGTCATGAACTCACGATTGGTGAGTCTGAGCTCCACATCCAGCTCCGTGCTGACAGCCCGGAGCCTGCTTCAGATTCTGTGTCTCCCTCTCTCTCTGCCCCTCCCCTGCTTGCCCTCTCTCTCTCTCTCTCTTTCTCTCCCAAAAATAAAACAAAACATTTAAAAAAATTTTAAATAGTGAAAAGCTAAAAGCTTGTCCTCTATGATCAGAAATAAGACAAGGGTGCCCACTCCCACCACTCTTATTCAAAACAATACTGGGGTAAAAAAAATAGTACCGATGTCCCAGCCAGAGCAAGTGGGCAAGAAAAAAAAATAATAAAAGGAATCTAAATCAAAAAGGAAGAAGAAAAACTGTCTCTATTTGCAGATAACATGATATTATATTATATGTTGATCCCTGAACAACGTAGGAGTTAGGGGCACCAAGCCTCCACAGGACCAAAAATCCAAGTATAACTCTTGACCCCCAAAACTTAACTACTAATAGCCTATTGTTGACCACAAGCCTTACTGATAACATAAACAGCCAATTAACACATATTTTATATGTTCTATGTATTATATACTGTATTCTTACAGTAAACTACAGAAAAGAAAATGTAATTAAGAAAATCATAAGGAATAGAAAATACATTTATGTATTTATCAAGAAACCCACATATAACTGACCCACACAGTGCAAGCCTACATTGTTCAAGGGTCGGTGTATAGGAAACACAAAGGACTCCACCAAAAACCTGCTAGAACTAATAAATTCAGTCAAGTTGCAGGATACAAAATCATATTCAAAAATCAGTTGCATTTTTACCCAGTGGTTTACAACCTGTGGGCCATATTTGAGTTATTAGCAGAAAAGAAGGAAGAACAAATGAAGCCTTGTTAAAATCTAATGGAGAAGATTCAATTCTCTAAAATCCCCAGAAGACCTAGAAGGGGGAGGAGGATTCTAACGTTGTCTTTAAAGCCCTTGTGTCATGCCCAGCATTTCTTTTTTTTTAAGTTCATCCCTTTATTTCAACGGGGAGAGACAGAGAGAGAAGGTGTGAGCAGGGGAGAAGGACAGAGAGAGGGAGAGAGAGAATCCACAGCAGACTCCACACTGTCAGCACAGAGCCCAACGAGGGGCTCCATCTCACAAACTGTGAGATCATGACCTGAGCTGAGATCGAGTCAGAGGCTTAACTGACTGAGCCACCAGGCGCTCCAATGCCCAGCGTCTCTAAAATAAATGAACCTCTTCCTAGGGGACTGAGGGGTGATTTCAGCAGGCAAGTAGGAACTGAATACCACAGGTAAATAAGGCTTGGGACTTTACAGTCTTTTGGGAAGGCAGATGGAGAGGGCGTAGGTGCTAAGAATGCTAAGAATTTCCTTCCACAGGCTCTCTGTGCAGGCAGCCAAGGCAAAAAGACCCCAGTATGCTCACTTCCAGGGCTCTCTAGCTCCTAGTCTCTCATAAACCAAGAGGAATCAAATCATGTGCCTGAACTCCCCATCTAATTGTGATAGAACCCAACTGCCCTCCCCACTGGACGGACACACAAACACACACACACACACACACACACACACACACACACCCCTTCCAGTGATCACCTGCTTTTCTGACCCATCAGCTGCCCCACTCTGGAAAAGTAATAATAGTCATATTGGAATCTTGATCAGAAGTCAAGGTAGACATACATTCAGGCCACTGTCACTGCCACGAAGACTTACCAGAGGGAGAAACACAACAGAATAATATGTTGAGATATTTTATCTCTATGGTACACTTTCCCAATTTTACTTCCTAGGACACAAGCAAGTAATTGGTCATATCACCATCACCTCAGGAGAAAAACAACCCAAAGCAGAAATCAGAGAAATGTTGTAAATCCTCTTGATATTTTTTTCTAAATTTTAAGCCACAAGAAGAGAATTCAGAGGTATGAATACATTAGGAATATGTGGTGGGTAATTTTATGTGTTGATTTAACTGGACTTAGGGATGACCAGATATCTGGTAAAACAGTATTTCTGGGTGTGTCTTTGAGGGTGTTTTTGGAGGACATTAACATTTGAATCGGTAGAATGAGTAAAGCAGATTGTATTCCCCAATGGAGGTGGGCATCACCCGATCCATTGAAGGCCTAAATAGAATAAAAAGGTGAAGGAAGGGCAAATTTACTTTTGCTTAAACTTAAAAATTCATAGGGGCACCTGGGTGGCTGAGCCTGTTAAGTGTCTGACTTTGGCTCAGGTCACCAACTTGAAGTTCATGAGTTCAAGCCCCACATTAGTCTTTGCACATGTGCAGAGCCTGCTTGGGATTCTCTCTCTCCCTCTCTCTCTTCCCTTCCCCCACTTGTGCTCGCTCTCTCTCACACGTTCTCTCTCTCTCTCTCTCTCAAAATAAATAAACTTAAAAAAAAAACTGTTAACAGTTGGCAACCAAAGGAATGGGAGAAGATATTTGCAAATGACATACCAGACAAAGGGTTAGTATCCAAAATCTATAAAGAATTTATCAACCTCAACACCCAAAAAACAAATAATCCAGTGAAGAAATGGGCAAAAGACATGAATAGACACTTCTCCAAAGAAGACATCCAGATGGCCAACTGACACATGAAAAAATGCTCAATATCACTTATCATCAGTGAAATACAAATCAAAACCACAATGAGATACAACCTCACACCTTTCAGAATGGCTAACATTAACTCAGGCAACAACAAATGTGGGCAAGGATGTGGAGAAAGAGGATCTCTTTTGCATTGCTGGTGGGAGTGGAAGCTGGTGCAGCTACCCTGGAAAACAGTATGGAGGTTCCTCAAAAAACTAAAAAGAGAACTACCCTATGACCCAGCAATTGCACTACTAGGTATTCATCCAAGGGATACAGGTATGCTGTTTCAAAGGGACACATGCACCCCATTGTTCACAGCAGCACTATCAACAATAGCCAAAGTATGGAAAGAGCCCAAATGTCCATCGATGGATGAATGGATAAAGAAGTTGTGGTGTATATATATACAATGCAGTATTACTCGGCAATCAAAAAGAATGAAATCTAGGGGCGCCTGGGTGGTTCAGCCAGTTAAGCATCCGACTTCGGCTCAGGTCATGATCTCACAGCTTGTGGGTTCAAGCCCCGCGTCAGGCTCTGTACTGACAGCTCAGAGCCTGGAGCCTGCTTCTGATTCTGTCTCCCTCTCTCTCTGGCCCTCCCCCACTCATCCTCCCCCCCAAAAAAATAAAAATTCAAAAAAATATTTTTATAAAGAATGAAATCTTGCCATTTGCAACTACGTGGATGGAACTAGAGGATATTATGCCAAGCAAAATTAGTCAGAGGAAGACAAATGTCATATGACTTCACTCATATGAGGACTTTAAGACACAGAACAAATGAAAATAAGAGAAGGGAAGCAAAAATAATATAAAAACAGGGAGGGGAACAAAACATAAGAGACTCTTAAATATGGAGAACAAACAGAGGGTTACTGGAAGGGTTGTGGGGGGAGTGGGCTAAATGGGTAAGGGGCAGTAAGGAATCCACTCCTGAAATCGTTGCACTATATACTAACTAATTTGGATGTAAATTCAAAAAATAAAATAAAATAAAAACTAACACTCATCTTCTCCTCCCCTCAGCCACTGGCAATCCTGGTTCTTGGGCCTTCAGGCTCAGGTCAGGATTTACACCACCTGCTCCCCCAGTTCTCCCCTCTGACTAGGACTGGGACTTACACCATTGGCTCTCCTTTGTCCTCAGGACTTTGGGCTCAGACTAAACTACATCACCTGCTTTCCTTGGCCTGCAGCTTGCAGACGTCAGATTATGGGATGCCATATGCCTCCATAATAGTGTGAGCCAACCCCTCACAATGAATTTCGACAGAGGGGGAGAAGGGGGGGGGAGAGAGAGAGAGAGAGAGAGAGAGAGAGAGAAAGAGAGAGAGAGAAATACTACTGCTTGTTTCTCCTAAGAACCCTAATACAGGCTACTTGCTTAGAAGTAGAAGAGAAGAAAAAGAAGCTTCCTCCTAGACTAGAAAAACTTTCTCTGGGCTGAGGAGCAAAGGAAAAAGTGAAAGGAGGTGGTCTGTGAGGCTAGAGTCACAGGAGCTGGAGGAGAAGGAGCCCTGTGTTCAGCAGTGATGCCCTAGAGGTTGGTCCTGCGTGGAGCATTCTGAGACTTCCACCACGAGGTGGCAGCATCGGCTCACAGATGCTACAACCGGCCGAGCCCTTCTCTGCAACATTCTGGAATATGCTTACAGAACACTAGAGGGTCCTGATCCCTTGCCTCCGTAAAGAAGGGCAGAAGGCTGATTCAGAAAACATTTCCTGATAGAGGGACAGTCATCTTCACACCTCCGCAGGTACACACATACTCCTACACTCATGCACTTGGAAAGTACTGCTACAAAAAAAAAGACAATGATGACAAAGGAGGAGAAGGAGAAGAAGAAGTAGAAGTAGAAAAAGAAAGAGAAAGAAAGAAAGAAAGAAAGAAAGAAAGAAAGAAAGAAAGAAAGAAAGAAAGAAAGAAAGAAACTACTATTACATACTACAGAGGTGTTGCTATTTTATTATTTTAGAGAGAGAAAGAGAGTGTGCATGTGAGTGGCAGAGAGGGCAGAGAGGGAAAGAGAGAGAATCTTAAGCAGTCTCCACACTCAGTGCAGAGCCTGACACAGGATTCAATCCCACGACCTTGGGATCATGACCTGAGCCAAAATCAAGAGTCAGACACCTGGGGCCCCTGGGTGGCTTAGTTGGTTAAGTGTCTGAATTCAGCTCAGGTCATGATCTCATGGTTTGTGAGTTAGAGACCCTCGTTGAGCACCACATAGGGCTCTGTGCTGACAGCTCAAAGCCCAGAGCCTGCTTCTGATTCTGTCTCCCCCTCTCTCTGCCCCACCCCTGCTTATGCTCTCTCTGTCTCTCAAAAATGAATAAACATTTTTTTAAAAAAATTTTTTTAAAGAGACGCTCAACACTCAACAGACTGAGCCACCCAGGCATCCCCAGGTGTTGCTATTTTACACACACACACACACACGCACACGCACACCCCACAAAAGATGTCCAAGCTGAGAAAAGACCCCTTAACTACCAAATCCCAAGGTTCAGAGGAATCGTCTACCTGTTCCTTACTTCCTATTTTAAATACAGAAATCACTAGAGACGTAGCATATTAAACAACAGTTTCGGTGTCAGGATTTACTAGCCCCCAATGTCAACCAGGCAGTTGTACCTTGCACATCCAAGAACTGCAGGAAACCACAAACAAATAATTCACTGATGTTTATTGAGCACTTCCCCACGCCAGTCTCTGTGAAATAACTTTATCCTCTATTTTTACTTCAAGTAACTGATATTCAGTGCAGGTTAGTCACTTCTCCATTGTCCTACACTACCTATGACAGAAAAAAGATTCAAACCAAATTTGTCTGATTCCAAACCCCATTCTTTCTACTATTACAGCTTTTGCTACAATATAGGAGGGGGAACATGACAATATCCAGTTCTCTGAAAGGAATTCAGTGTCACAATAACACAATTTTTTCCTTCTACAAATAAAACCTAGTCGAAATAAACAAAGAATTTTGCCAAACACTAAGTAGGCATTTTCTTAACAAAGACAAGCCATAGGTAAATGGTATGGTACATGTGAATTCTCACAGGTATCATATAAAATGCAGTTTTCTGTAATCATAATAGCACCCACAATGCCTCATCACCATATAAACCTTTTTAAGTTATATGAAAACTGCCTCACTTGTTCTCAAAAATGTTAATATATAAAATAAAATCGGCTGCATTTTTTCTTAATTTACATCCAAGTTAGCATATAGCACAACAGTGATTTCAGGAGTAGATTCCTTAATGCCCCTTACCCATTTAGCCCATCCCCCCTCCCACAACCCCTCCAGCAGCCCTCAGTTTGTTCTCCATATTTAAGAGTCTCTTACGTTTTTTTCCCCTCCGTTTTTATATTATTTTTGTTTCCCTTCCCTTATGTTCATCTGTTTTGTCTCTTAAAGCCCTCATATGAGTGAAGTCATATGATTTTTGTCTTTCTCTGACTGACCAATTTCACTTAGCATAATACCCTCCAGTTCCATCCGCGTAGTTGCAAATGGCAAGATTTCATTCTTTTTGATTGCCAAGTAATACTCCAGTGTGTGTGTGTGTGTGTGTGTGTGTGTGTGTACCATATCTTCTTTATCCATTCATCCAATGGACATTTGGGCTCTTTCCATACTTCGGCTGTTGTCAATAGTGCTGCTGTAAATATTGGGTGCATGTGCCCCTTTGAAACAGCATACCTGTATCCCTTGGATAAATACCTAGTAGTACAATTGCTGGGTCATAGGGTAGTTCTCTTTTTAATTTTTTGAGGAACCCCCATACTGTTTTCCAGAGTGGCTGCACCAGCTTCCATTCCCACCAGCAGTGCAAAAGAAATCCTCTTTCTCTGCATCCTCGTCAACATCTGTTGTTGCCTGAGTTGTTAATGTTAGCCATTCTGAAAGGTGTGAAGTTGTATCTCTTTGCAATTTTGATTTGTATTTCCCTGATGATGAGTGATGTTGAGCATTTCTTCATGTGTCAGTTGGCCATCTGGATGTCTTCTTTGGAGATGTATCTATTTATGTCTTTTGCCCATTTCTTCACTGGATTGCTTTTTGGGTGTTGAGGTTGGTAAGTTCTTTATAGATTTTGGATACTAACCATTTATCTGATAGGTCATTTGCAAATGTCTTCTCCCATTCCATCGGTTGCCTTTTAGTTTTGCTGATTGTTCCCTTCATTGTGCAGAAGCTTTTTATTTTGATGAGGTCCCAATAGTTCATTTTTACTTGGGTTTGCCTGGCCTCTGGAGACATGTTGAATAAGAAGTTACTGCAGCCAAGGTCAAAGAGGTTTTTGCCTGCTTTCTCTTCGAGGATTTTGATGGCTTCCTGTCTTACATTTATGTCTTTCATCCATTTTGAGTTTATTTTTGTGTATGGTGTAAGAAAGTGGTCCAGGTTCATTCTTCTGCATGTTGCTATCCAGTTTTCCCAGCACCACTTGTTGACGAGAACATTGGATGTTCTCTCCTGCTTTGTCAAAGATTAGTTGCCCATACGTTTGTGGGTCCATTTCTGCGTTCTCTATTCTGTTCCATTTATCTGAGTGTCTGTTTTTGTGCCAGTAGCATATTGTCTTGATGATTACAGCTTGAATACAGCTTATAATACAGCTTGAAGTCAGGGATTATGACGCCTCCAGCTTTGGTTTTCTTTTTCAAGATTGCTTTGGCTATTCAGGGTCTTTTCTAGTTCCATACAAATTTTAGGATTGTTTGTTCTAGCTCTGTGAAGAGTGCTGGTGTTATTTTGATAGGTATTGCATTGAATATGTAGATTGCTTTGGGTAGTATTGACATTTTAACAATATTTGTTCTTCCTATCCAGGAGCATGGAATATTTTTCCTTTTTTGTGTGTGTCTTCTTCAATTTATTTCATAAGCTTTTTACAGTTTTCATTGTATATATTTTTCACCTCTTTGGTTAGATTTATTCCTAGGTATTTTATGGTTTTTGGTGCAATTGTAAATGGGATAGATTCCCTGATTTCTCTTTCTGTTGCTTCATTCCTGGTGTACAGGAATGAAACCAATTTCTGTGTATTGATTTTATATCCTGAGATTTTGCTGAATTCATGAGTCAGTTCTAGCAGGTTTTTGGTGGAATCTTTTGGGTTTTCCATATAGAGTATCATGTCATCTGTGAAGAGTGAAATTTGACCTCCTCCTGGCTGATTTGGATGCCTTTTATTTCTTTGTGTTGTCTAACTGCTGAGGCTAAGACTTCCAATACTATGTTGAATAAATGGAGAGAGTGGACATCCCTGTCTTGTTCCTGACTTTAGGGGGAAAGCTCCCAGTTTTCCCCCATTGAAGATGATATTAACATTGGGTCTTTCATATATGGCTTGTATGATCTCAAGGTATGATCCTTCTATCTCTACTTTCTTGAGAGTTTTTATCAAGAAAGGATGCTGTATTGTGTCAAATGCTTTCTCTGCATCTATTGAAAGGATCATGTGGTTCTTCTCCTTTCTTTTATTGATGTGATGAATCACATTGAGTGTTTTGCAGATATTGAACCAGCTCTGCATCCCAGGTATAAATCCCACTTGGTCGTGGTGAATAATTTTTTTAATGTATTGTTAGATCCGGCTGGCTAATACCTTGTTGAGGATTTTTGCATCCATGTTCATCAAGGAAATTGGTCTATAGGTCTCCTTTTTAGTGGGGTCTCTGTCTGGTTTTGGAATCAAGATAATGCTGGCTTCATAGAAAGAGTTTGGAAGTTTTCCTTCCATTTCTATTTTTTGGAACAGCTTCAAGAGAATAGGTGTTAACTCTTCCTTAAATGTTTGGTAGAATTCCCTTAGAAAGCCATCTGACCCTGGACTCTTGTTTTTTGGGGAGATTTTTGATTACTAATTTGATTTCTTTACTGGTGATGGGTCTGTTCAAATTTTCTATTTTTCCTGTTTTAGTTTTGGTAGTTTATATGGTTCTAGGAATTTATCCATTTCTTCCAGATTGCCCATTTTATTGGTGTAGAATTGTTCATAATATTCTCTTATTGTTTCTGTTTCTGCTGTGTTGGTTGTGGTCTCTCCTCTTTCATTCTTGATTTTATTTGGGTCCTTTCCCTTTTCTTTTTGATCAAACTGGCTATGGGTTTAGCAATTTTGTTAATTCTTTCAAAGAAACAGCTTCTGGTTCATTGTTCTACTGTTTGTTTGTTCATTTGTTTTTGTTTCGATAGCATTGATTTCTGCTCTAATCTTTATTATTTCCTGTCTTCTGCTGGCTTGGGGTTTTATTTGCTGTTCTTTTTCCAGCTCCTTAAGGTGTAAGGTTAGGTTGTATATCTGAGACCTTTCTTCCTTCTTTAGGAAGGCCTGGATTGCTATATACTTCCCTCTTATGACCGCCTTTGCAGCATCCCAGAGATTTTTGGGCTGTGGTGTTATCATTTTCATTGGTTTCCATGTACTTTTTTTTTTTTTTTAATTTTTTTTTCAACGTTTTTTATTTATTTTTGGGACAGAGAGAGACAGAGCATGAAAGGGGGAGGGGCAGAGAGAGAGGGAGACACAGAATCGGAAACAGGCTCCAGGCTCCGAGCCATCAGCCCAGAGCCTGATGCGGGGCTCGAACTCACGGACCGCGCGAGATCGTGACCTGGCTGAAGTCGGACGCTTAACCGACTGCGCCACCCAGGCGCCCCTTCCATGTACTTTTTAATTTCCTCTTTAACTTCTTGGTTAGCCCGTTCATTCTTTAGTAGGATGTTCTTTAGTCTCCAAGTATTTGTTATCTTTCCCAATTTTTTCTTGTGGTTGATTTCGAGTTTCATAACATTGTGGTCTGAAAATATGCACAGCATAATCTCGATCTTTTTGTATTTGTTGAGGGCTGATTTGTGTCCCAGTATGTGATCTATTCTGGAGAACGTTCCATGTGCACTGGAGAAGAATGTATATTCCACTGCTTTAGGATGAAATGTTCTGAATATATCTGTTAAGTCCATCTGGTCCATTGTGTCACTCAAAGCCATTGTTTCCTTATTGATTTTGTTTGGATGATCTGTCCATTGCTGTAAGTGGGGAAATCAGCTACATTCTTAGTTTAAGGTTAGATGTTACATAAATCTGGCCCTGAAGTCTTTTTTTATATACTACTGCCAGCCACAGGGCCATTACAGTCAACATATTGATGGGCTTAGGTTGCAGTAATAAAAGAATACAGTTTTAAACAATTGAAATGGTCATCACACTCTGTCTAGGACTTCTCCTGATGGTACTAAGGTCTTGCTACATTTATAGCAGGTTTTGTTTACCTGAAGAATGGCTATTGGGGGCGCCTGGGTGGCTCGGTCGGTTGGGTGTCCGACTTCAGCTCAGGTCACGATCTCGCGGTCCGTGAGTTCGAGCCCCGCGTCGGGCTCTGGGCTGATGGCTCAGAGCCTGGAGCCTGCTTCCGATTCTGTGTCTCCCTCTCTGTCTGCCCCTCCCCCGTTCATGCTCTGTCTCTCTCTGTCTCAAAAATAAAAAAAAAAAAAAAACGTAAAAAAAAAAAAAGAATGGCTATTGATCCCAACTTATTATGACATAAGATGAATTTTATTTTTTTCTTTTTAATTTTTTTTAATGTTTACTTATTTTTCAGAGAGAGATTGAGAGACAGAACATGAGTGGGTGAGGGGCAGAGAGAGAGGGAAACACAGAATCTGAACCAGGCTCCAGGCTCTGAGCTGTCAGCACAGAACCCAATGCGGGGCTCGATCTCATAAACTGCGAGATCATAACCTGAGCCATAGTCAGATGCTTAACTGACTGAGCCACCCAGGCACCCCTAAGATTAGTTTTATTAATCAGAGAAGAGAGATTAGGACAGCCATGAGCTGAAGAAGAAATGACCTAACAGAGGGAGCATAGCACCTGTACTCAAACATACACAGCCTTTATTATCTGGCTCTGGTGATCAGATGCAGGCCTATGAACTGAAGGTACACAGCGTTTATCTCATTATAAAGAAAAGCATTGTCACACCAAGTGCTGTCCCACAAATGAAATAGATGGCCTGATCAGTGCACCAACAAATATTTGATGAACCAATGAGATCCATAAGCGGAAAATTCTTCCATATACCGTGATATGCATAATGGTGTTGGAGGTAGGCTCTGTCTCTGCTGTCACAGGGCCTTCACTGTGAAAACAGAGCAGGAAAAAAAAGGGACTTATAACTATAAAACATGAAATGTTCTATAATAAAGACAGAGTGCAAAAGAGTCCATCCAAGAGGCACCTGACCCTAACTCTGGGTCGTCAGAGAAGGATCCTCAGAGAATAGTTACCTAATTTGAAACCTTACAAATAGTGAATGGGAATTAAATTTATAAAGAAAATAGAAGAGAGGTGTCTGGGTGGCTCAGCTCAGGTCATGATCTCACAGTTTGTGATTTCAAGCCCTACATGGGGGGCTTGGGATTCTCTCTCTCTCTCTCTCTCTCTCTCTCTCTCTCTCACTCTCGCTCTCTCTGTCCCCTCCCGCCCCCTGCTGTGCACTCTCTCAAATAAATACACTTTTTAAAAAAGTAGAAGAAAGAGAGGATTTTCCACTGAGGACAATTCTCCTTCCCATAGTTTTCTGTGACCTTCATAAACACCAAGAAAAATAGCCCATTGTTATCAGTTATCTACTGCTGTGTAACAAACCACTCCAATATTTTGTGGCTTAAAATAACAATCATTTGTTTGCTCATGATTCTGCATCTTGGCTGGGCTCACCCATGTGTCTGCAGTCATTTGATAGCTCAACTACAAGGGACTGACCGACACTGCAGTGGCCAGGGTACCTAGGCTTTCCTCCACTAGCCTCCTAACTTCTGGAAGGCCAGACGGAGTTTCTTTACCCAGTGGTCTCAGGGCTGCATTCCAAGAGGGTAAATGAGGAAACAGACTCTTCTTTTTCACAGGAAGAGCTGCAAAACACTGTGGCTCTACTTTTCAATCTACCTCAAGTGCGCTGAGAAGACACCAAGTGGAAGAAATTAGGCTAGACTCTGGAGAAGAGCTGGAGCTTGAATTCAGTCTAAAGGATGAGTAAGAGTTCACTGAGGAAAGCAGGAGTGCACAGATTTATGTGGGCATATAGATGTCAGGGAGCACAGGTGACCTGTCTGGGGAAAGACACAGCAAGAGACGAACTATCTCAACATGCATTTGGCTGTTTATGTATGAGATGATCAATAAATATTTACTGTAGCCAATCAAGGACAAGATCACAAAGGCCTCTATGACAAATGTAGGAGTTTGCCCAGAGAAAATTTTTGATCAGGGGAGTTAGACAATGTGACTTTTCCTTCTACATCTGAAATGCCATTTCACAGACACAGCATAAAATGACATCCAAACTATTTATTCCTACGGATCTGGTCAAGACTTTAATTATCTGTACTTTCTGTGGCTCTTTCTGTGTGAATTCTGAGTCCTTGTTCTGAGCACATCAATTTACTCAGGTTGGAGGAGAAAGAGAATATCCTCAGCAAGTACAATGACCCCATCAAACATCATAACCGACATTGAAACCAGAGGATGACTATTAAAGCAGATAGGAAGGCAGATAGCTAACATTTAAGCCAACACATGTGATCTCCCTCGAGCTGGATCTATACAGGACTTTTTTTTCTATTCTTCCTCAATCAGTTAAAAGAAGACATCTTACTGCTAAAAGGCTAGAGAAAGAAAAAACTCAGATAACAATCCTACAACTAACCAACATTGGCAAAGCCAGGAGAGAGGTGACTGAGGTTGCCCAGGGTCATCCCCTAGTCAGGGTGGGGAGGGGAGCAATGACAGGTAGCTGCTAAAGGATACAAAATTTCTTTGAGGAATGATGGAAAAGCTCAAAAATTTATTATAATGATAGTTATGCAACTCTGTGAATATATTAAAAACCACCGAATTGTATACTTTATTTTTTTAAGTTTTGTTTTTGTTTGTGTATTTTGTAATCTCTGCATCCAATGTAGGGCTCAAACTGACGATTCCAAGATCAAGAGTCAGGTAGTATTCCAACTAAGCCAGCCAGGCACCCTGAATTGTACAGTTTATTTTTTTTTTTAAATGTTTATTTATTTTGAGATTGGAAGAGAGAGAGAAAGCAAGCCGAGGAACAGAGAGAGAGAGAGAGAGATGGAGGGAGAGAATCCCAAGCAGGACCCGTGCTGTCAGCACAGAGCCTGACATGGGGCTCGAACTCACAAACTGTGAGATCATGACCTGAGCCGAAATCAAGAGTCAGACGCTCAACTGACTGAGCCACCCAGGCGCCCCTGAATTGTACAGTTTAAAAGGGTAAATTAGGGGCACTGGGTAGCTCAGTCAGGTGAGTGTCCGACTTTTGATTCTGGCTCAGGTCACGATCTCACAGTCATGACATCAAGCCCCTCATCAGGCCCTGAGCTGACAGAGCAGGGCCTGCCTAGGATTCTCTCTCTCCCTCTCTATCTGCCCCTCCCCAGTCCATGCATGTGCTCTCTTTCTCTCTCTCTAAATAAATAAATAAATAAACATTTTTTGGGTGGCTCAGTTGGTTAAGCGTCCAAGTTCAGCTCAGGTCATGATCTCACTGCTTGTGAGTTCAAGCCCTGCATTGGGCTCTGTGCTGACAGCTCAGAGCCCGGAGCCCACTTCGGATTCTGTGTCTCCCTCTCTCTCTGCCCCTTCCCCATGCTCACATGTGGGCTCTCTCTCTCTCTCTCTTTCTCTCTCAAATATAAAAACATTTAAATTTTTTAAAATAATAAATAAACATTTTTTAATAAAGAAGAAAATAGGGGTGTCTGCATTGCTCAGTTGATTGGGCGTCTGACTCTTGATCTCAGTTCAGGTCATGATCTTGCAGTTTATGGGATCAAGCCCTTCATCAGGCTCCCCACTAACAGCGTGGAGTCTACTTGGGATTCTCTCTCTCTCCCTCTTTCTCTGCCCCTCCCCTGCTCTCATGCACTCTCTCTCTCAAAAAGAAAAAAAAAAACTTCAGAAGGATGACTTAGTGATGAATGCACTCTACAGCATATGTAGCCCCAGACCTGTGTGTACCTGTGGGGTTCCTTCCTATCTCAGCAAAATATAGTCAACCTGAGGCCCAGGGACATGTCTTCAGTCTTGCTAGTCTAGTACAAAATGCATTGAATCAACAAGTCTTTATTTTTCCACCTCCAAGAGACTCCACTTCTCCCCACAAAACAAAAACAAAAGGATAGTTTTTGCCAGCATTGAGGTTAACTGGATAATGTAAATTCCAAAATCAAAAGTTATTGGATTCTTGACCTGCATTTCTGCAGACGCTTCCCTTGAGTTAAACAAAGGGCACAATTAGGAAGCAGAAGACATTTATTATATTTGCTTTTGCCTTGAGAATATGTCTCCTCTTGATTTTGAAAACACTTTCTGACCACAAAAGTAGATCAGAGGGTGGTTCACAGCCAGCCTCCAAATGGCAGGATTTGCGTGAAAAGAGAGTTTCCACTTTAATTCAACTTAAATTTTTTGGAGCAGCATTATTATCATTCACATTATTTCTTAAATGTTTATTTATTTATTTTGAGAGAGAGAGAGTACATGTGTGAGACTTGGGGAGGAACAGAGAGAGAATCCCAAGCAGGATCTGTGGTATCAGCACAGATCCCAATGCAGGGCTCAGTCTCACAAATCGTGAGATCATGACCTGAGCCAAAATCAAGAGTCAGATGCTTAACCAACTGAGCCACCCAGGCGCACCTGTTTTGTTTTGTTTTGTTTTTTAATATATATCTATTTATTTTGAGAGAGAGAGAGAGAGAGAGCACATGCACAAGCACAGGAGGGGCAAAGAAAGAGATGCACAAAAATGAGCAAAGGCAATCATGACGACACATATCTTTGAGGGCTTTCACATACTACAGTCTCACATGATGCTCCTCCTAGACATGGTTAGGAAAGTTTTAATTATATTTATTTGCACATGAGAAAACTCAAGTTCAGAAACATCAGAATCATATAGTAGCCAGGACTTAGCTTTGGCAGAGATGGAGCTCTTAGTTCAGATGCCATTAATACAATGTATTAGTCTTCTGATGTTTTGCAAGTTTTGAAACTTTTCTGAGTTTCAGTCTCCTCAACTTTACAGTGACAATGATAATGCGTCTCTCATAGGTTTGTGTGAAATACAGGAGAATTTATTCACCCACGCACACATATGCATAGACACACACACAGGATGCCTGACACTTCAAAAGAGTTTAGAAATTGGTTATTAAACTATGGCCTCTGGTTATTAAACTGTGGCCTCTGGATCAGACTACTTCAGTTGAAATTCCAGGCTTGTCATCTGCCAAAGTTCACAAATATAAGAAGTCTGGCTTCTCATACCACGTTTCCTTAGCTACAAAATGGGGACAATAGTAGCAGCTGCCCCCACAAGTTTGTTGTGGAATTTAAAGACGATAAAGGCATATAAGGTTCATAATAAATAGTCAAAAAATGATGGAGATAAAAAGTATAGTGATAACAAAGGTAATTATCGTCTTAATTCTCAATTTGATCAGCGTCCATAACAGGTAAGGTAAAAGCAGTTTCCAATTCTAGGTCTTCTGACTTTAAATACTGACTTTAAATACTTCTTTCCATTACTAGGTAAGACCGCAAAGTCAAGAGCAAGGATATGAAATATTTTCAGGTCCCAAGAAGTCTTTGGTGGCAGAAAATCATTGAGCAACGTTCAGGAAACGATAGATACTTCTAAAAAGGAGAGAAAGGAACACTTCTTAACTTAGTGAATGAGACCAATATTGTTGCCCTGATTCCAAAACTAGATAAAGACATGACAAAGAAAAAAAGAAAACTAAAGATCAATTTCTTTTATGAATATAGATGTAAAAATCCTCAACTAAATACTAGCAAAGGGAACCCAACAGCATATAAAAATAATTATACACTATGACCAAGTGAGATTTATCCAAGGAATATAAGTACAAAAGACAAAAAACAATCAGTATAATATACCATATCAACAATATAAAAACAAAACCAAATAACCATCTTAACAGATTCAGAAAAAGCACTTGACAAACTCCAACACCCTTTCATAATAAGAAAATAAATAAATACATAAATACATAAATACATAAATCAATCTCAATAAACCAGGAATACAAGGGAACTTCCTCAACTTCATCAACAGCATCTTTGGAAAATCTACAGCTAGTGTCATACAACTTGATAAAAAGACTGAACACTTTCCCCCTAAGATCAAGACAAGAATGTCCACTATTGCCCCTTCCATTCAATATTGTACATCATACCACAGCAATTATGCAAGGAAAAGCAATAAAGACATCCAGATCAGAAAGACAGAACAGAATCTTATACATATCTTATACCCAAAGAATCCACTAAGACACTATATGAGCTAATAAGCAAGTTCAGAAAGTTGCAGGATACAAGATCAATAGAAAAAAAGTAGCTGTATTTCTATACACTAGCAATGAATAACCTAAAGATGAAATTAAGAGAATAATTTCACCTGTAATAGCATCAAAAAGAATAAAATACTTAAGAATAAATTTAATCTAATAAGAACAAGACTTATACACCGAAAACTACAAAAGATGTCAAAATTAAAGAAGATCTAAATAAGTGGGAAGAAATCCCACTTTGTGGGTCAGAAAACTTAATATTGTTCAGATGGCAATCCTCCCCAACAGATTCAGTGTAATCCCTACCAAAACCTCAGCTGGCTTCTTTGCAGCAATTGACAAGCTGATCCTAAAATTCATAAGGAAATTCAAGGGACCTAAATAGCCAAAACATCTTGAAGGAGGACTCACACTTCTTATTTTCAAAACTTACTACAAAGCTACAATAACAAAGACAGTGTGGTACTGGCATAAAGATAGACATCAAAGGAAGAAAATTAAGAGCCCAGAAACAAACCCATACATCTATGAACAACTGTTTTCCCACAATGATGCCAAAACCATTTAGTGGGGAAATGAGTCTTTTCAACAAATAATGCTGGGATATCTGGAGATGTAAAAGAATGGATTTGGGCCCCTACTCCCCACCATATACAAAAATTAATTTAAAATGGATCAAAGGTCTAAATGTAAGAGCTCACATCATGAAACTCTAAAAATAAAACACAGGGATAAATCTCTGTGACTTTGATTGGAAAATGGCCTCTTAGCTACAGCACCAAAAGTACAAGAAACAAAAGAAAAAACAGATAAGTTGGACTTCATCAAAATGTAAAATTTCTGTGCTTCAAAGGATACCATCAAGATTGTGAAAAAACAACCCACAGATTGAGAGGAAATCTTTGCAAATCACCTATCTGCTAAGGTGTAATATACAGAATATATAAAGGATTTGTATACTTCAATAATAAAAAGACAAACAACTTTTTAATTTTTTAATGTTTATTTATTTGAGAGACAGAGAGCACGAGGGGGGGGGGAGCAGAGAGAGAGAGAGACAGAGAATCCCAAGCCAGCTTCATGCTGTCAGCACAGAACCCTATGTGGGGCTCTATCTCATGAATCATGAGATCATGACCTGAGCCGAAATCAAGAGTCAGACATTTAACGAACTAAGCCACCCAATGCCCCAAATAATCAACTTTTTAAATGGATAAAAGATACCTGCAAAGAACATACACAAATGGCCAAAAAGCACATGAAAAGATGCTTAACATCATTATCCAGGAAATGCACATCTAAACCACAATAAGACACTTCTTTACACCCACTTAGCCATAAGTTTTTCAAAAAGAAGAGTGGTGAGGATGTGGAAAAATTCAAACTTTCATACATTGCTGGTGGGGATATAAAATGGGAGGGCACTGTGGAATAGTCTGGCAGTTACTCAAAATGTTAAACACAGAGTAACCATACGACCCAGCAATTCCACCCTTTCATGTACATCCAAGAGAAATGAGACATGTTCACACAAAAACTCACGCATGAATATTCACAACAGCATTATTTGTGATCGCCAAAATGTAGAAACAACCCAATGTCTATCAACTGACAGGTGGATAAACAAAATGTGGTATAACCACATAATGGACTATCATTTGGCCCTAAAAAGAAATGAGGTGCGAATGTATGCTGCAAGATGAGTCCACTTTGAAAACATTAATAAGAAATGCCAGACACAAAAGACATGTATCGCAAGAAGGGATGAGGAGGATGGCAATGGAGATGACTACTGAAGGCTTGGGGTTTCTATTTGGGATCATGAAAATGTTCTTGAATTAGATGGTGGTAACAGTTGTACCATCTTCTGAATAGGCTGAAAACAACTGAATTGTACACTTTAAAAGGGTTCATTTAGGTATGTGAGTGGCATGTGAAATTAGATCTCAATTTTAAAAAGAGAGACAATGAAAGCTGACATTAAGACCAGCATGGGAGGGCCTCCTCATGGCTAGAATGGGACCTCTCTGACTTTAAGCAGGTTTCTAGGGAAACTATATTGCAAGACCAGTGTGGTCTGGTCTTGTGCAAAATAGTGGTGCAAAAACTGTGTTGGTCCTGTGCCTGAGTTACAGAGCTCCTGCAACTGGTTGTGAATGTCAGAGAACATCTTCAACTTGGTTTTGATAGAAGGGTTTCTGCCATGATCACAAGGCACTCATATACTTTACTCCTCCCTTCTTCTGCATCATTACCTGTCAAGGTGGTCATTTACATCTGGAGTAGAAAGTGCCTTTGCCTAGGTCCTTCACTCATTAATTTATTTATTTTCCTGGTACTTTCACTTGTGTGAAGTCAAATAGTTTGTATGTTAAGCTTCAATTTCCATATCATTGTTGGGAGACAGGTCTCCCTGGAATCCTCACTTTCTGCAGGTCTGGACCTTCTGAGCCAAAGATATGTGTGAGGGGTGCCTGGGTGGCTCAGTCGGTTGAGCATCTGACTCTTGATTTTGGCTTAAGTCATGTTCCCAGGGTCATGGGATCAAGTCCCACATCAGGCTCCACTCTCCCTGCCCCTCTCCCCTGCTTGCACTCTCTCTAAAATAAAATTTAAAAAAAAAAATTTTTAGGATGTTTGAATAGCAAACAGCCTTGGAAGTTAGAAATATGTTCCCTCCTGAGCTATTTTGTTATTACCTCCCCAGAGATGTCCCAGAGTAGTAAAGATAAGCCTTCTCCTCTCTCCCTGGGAGACTGGCTTACATTCCAGAATAATGAGTAATCTCTCTCTCTCTTCCCCTTCTCCGGAAGGGAAGATGGGCAGGTCATCAGTTTCCTAATTTTACGGTTCCTCTCCTGTGGGGCACCCCACTACATGTGCAGGTAACACCCAGCCCTCATTGCATTTCCCTGCAGAAACTGGAGCATGGGGAAATGCTGTTCTGGTTCCTGTTTTTTCTGTGAGGAATAAATCTGTGTCGCTGACCCAGCAGTCATATCTTCTGTCAGTGTATGTATATAAAATTGTGCCAGACTAATTCATAAGCTTGCAAGTCACGTACAATCTCAGATCTTTCACAATTTCTAACTTAACGTTTTGTAAAATCGGTAACTGCAATGCTTATCCCTTAAGAGTTTTAATCAAACCATGTGAATAATGCACTTAGTTAATTATTGGCCAGTCACTGTGCCTTATTTTATCCATTAATTTCTCTGCTAAAGACACAAAGTTAGGGATGCAGTAGAAAACAAGAAAGGGATTTGGTTCTCAGATTTCTGTCTGAAAATATGAGTTGGAGTTCTGGTTCCACCACTCACCAGTTTTATGATGAAGGACAGGTCACTTCTCTCTCAGACCTTTGTGTTCTCATCTGTGAAGTTAGAATAATGGGAAAGGTCAACATTTAAAAGATATTTTCCTAGAAACATTAGACTCATGAGATTATTCTGGGGGAGAAAAGGGTTCTGTGGACACAGAGGTCTGGGAAATCTTGCATCTAATAAATCTCCCCTAAAAATTTAAAAGGCATATGGTAAAAAGTCAGAGAGCCCTGCAGAAAAGAAACCTGTTTGATTGAATTAAGCCAATGTTTCCAAAATGTCATTTGACGGCAGTACCCTTGTTTCCTCATGACAGCAAACTACCATCGCATGGACTGTATTGTAGGAAATGCTAAACTACATGACCTAAGAGTCTTTCGAAGGTCAACAACCTTTTTCATCTCTACTGTCATGCACCCACACCTGATGTTTCATTCTACAGTTTCAAGCTCAGGTGTGAGTGGCATTGTCTTCTTGTGGACAGGAACCACACTTGTCACTCCTAAGTCACATGGTGTGGGCAACCAACAGATCTATATTTGCATAGAGCCACACCAGTAAAATACACACCCATCAGCAAATGCACAAAGAAGACAGCAACATTGGAAGTTTATACATGAGCTGCCCAGCATTCTTACTGCCACCAAACACACTTTGTTTTTCTACCATTCCTGGGAAGCCAGGTAGGGCAAAAACTTTAGTAATCAGGTGGAGGGAAAAACTTGTTACCAAGAAGCCTTTTTCTGTCTTCTAAATAGCTAAATCCAGTAAGAATGATGGCCTGGAATCTGGAAGCTTTGGATTTTAATTGTGTACACCATGAACTCACTCCTGGTTTGAAGTGAGTTATCTTCCATATCAAATCATGTGTTTTTTCCACCTTGAAAATGAGGGAGGGGGCTGGGTCGTGTCTGTCTTCTCATGCAGTTTGAGATTGTTGCTTCATTCTGAAGAAATGGCATCTAAAGGCAGCTTTCCACAGTTTGTCAGTCCAGCCTTCTGCAGCAGCCTTCTGGTCCCATGCAGTATGCATTAGCCTCTTTAGCCTCCAACAAGCAAAGCTGGAGGTGGGAACAGCTCGAGCCCATCTGGGTCTTTTCAAAAAGGCTACATCATGCCTCTCGGGGTCTGTGCCCCACACTAACGTCACTCATACTCTTTGGGAAATGCTCTCTCCAGTGTTGGGGACAGGCTGTGTCCACCAAATCAATGGCTTGGCCTTCTGTGATTCTGACATTTTCTTTTCTTTAATGATTAAAAAATGTACAAAAATACTCGTTTAAGTTGTGTGAAGGAGTTTACTTCAACCTCCAAAAGCAATGAGAGCTATGCCTGGGCCTGGAAGTGGGACCAGACACGTGGCTTAGGTTAAGGCAAAAGAAGAGCTTCAAGTTTGAAGTTAAAGTTTGTTCTTATTTTGTGTGTGTGTGGCTCGGTCAGGGACTCAGCATGGCTAAAGCATAGCTTACTTGGGGGAACTACATGCTGTGAATGTGTAAATTGGCTCCTATTTCTCCAAACTGTGCTGAGGAGCTCAAATCCCCTTAACCACTGAGCACAGGGAATTTCTCCCCAGTGCAACCTCCAGCCTTGGCTTTGAGGTCACTGATTGCACCCTGTCCCTGCCCTGCCTACAGTCAGCTGAGCGAGGCCTTGGGCTTATCTGGATCCCCTCAGTCACCCTCTCAGGGCCGCACGCTTGCAGGGAGAGGAACAAGGAAGGCCTGGTTGGCTCTGACCTTACTGATCTGTGACCTGGAGCCACTCATGTGGCCTCTCGGAGCCTCAGACACTTTGTGTCCCTATAAAATGGAGCTGATAATCCTGCCATGAAAACCCCATCAGACCACTGGTGGAACATCTCCTGCTCCTCCCCAACTCGTGCTGTAATATCTGGGAGCATCTTGACTTTGTCTATCTACCTCTTCCTCTGGTATCTACCAGGCGTGACAAGTGCTGCTCCTTCATCCTGGTAACATCCTTCCTTAAATTTTACTCATTCTTCTAGAGTCAGATCAAGTGTTTTCTCCTCCAAGTGACTTTTCTTGACATCACAGGCTGACTGTCTCTATTCTGCACTCCTCTGGCAGCGGCACCTATATTTACATTTGCTACTAAACTTAGAAAACCTGAAATCAGTTTCAACCTTTAATTAAGATGCTCAGAGACAGCCTTGTCTGAGGAAATCCTCAATGTCCTAGAGCTTGGAAAGTTTAACTTCCCAGCCTGCTGTCCCAGACCTGAGCTGCAGCTTCCAGCCCACCTATCCCTCCTGAAGGCTGGCTCCCCTCACAGCCATTTCTGTCCTAACGGAGTGTTGTACAACCTTTAGTCCACGGGTAGTAAGAAGCCAAGGACTGGTTTTCCCTCCGACATCTGTGAATGCCTTAACCCCCTTTACTCTACATTGAGTCCTAGTTTAGGTTCTTTGAGAATGAGCAGAGGAGGGGCAGAGGATCCCAAGCATGCTCTACTCTGGCAGCTCAGCCCAATGTGGGACAACGTGAGGATTAGGACCTGAGCTGAAACCCAGAGTGCACATGCTCAACCGACTAAGCCACAGGCACTCCAGTCCTATTTTAGCCCTCACATCTCCAAATGGTGAAACACTTCAATAAAATAACCATGATTTTGGGGAAAAAAAAAAAAACAAAAACAGATGCTCAGAGACAGGGGGGCCTGGGTGGTTCAGTTGGTTGAGCGGCTGACTCTCGATCTCACAGTTCATGAGCTCAAGCCCCACATCAGGCTCTGCACTGACAGTGTGGAACCTGCTTGGAATTCTCTGTCTCCCTCTCTCTCAGTCCCTCCACCACTTGTGCACTCGCTCTCTCTCTGTCTCAAAATAAATAAATAAACTTTAAGACGCACAGATGCAACATATTCTTTTGTAACTGGCCTTTTTTGCAATGTCCTCCTCGGGTGGCTAACACTAGTCTAGACACATTACTGACTGTTGAGAGTGAAGGCACGTGGGGTGCAGGGGCCACCAAGACAGTACAAGGACCCAAGGGGTGTGTGTGCAGCACTGGCATTGTCTGCGACATGGGAGGAGGCCAGCACCTGCCTCTCTCCATGATAGGCAGATCCTGCAAGGCCTCTCAAGGGTTATGTGGAGGGGACTGGACTCTATCTTGAGGAACCTCTGGAGGATTTTAAGCAAGAGAGAGATATGATTGGCCATATGTTTTAGAGGTTTATGTTTATGTTTATGTTTTGGCCAATATTGGCCACTGGCTACTGTAGGGACAATGTATAGAAGGGGCAAGACTAGAGTCAAACAGTCCAGTGAGTGGCTTTTAGTGTGACCCACGAGAGGGCTGCATCTGGATGGCAAGAGGACAGTGGCTCCATTTCCTTCCATATAATAAGGAGAAAGCTGGGGCTGAATCCCAGCTCTGCCCCTTCTTGGCTATGGACTTTGGGTGCCCACTTCACAGCACTCTGTGAGGGATAAATGAGACAATAAATGTTTTAGTAGTAGCAGTATTCCAGAAATGTCCTGGAGGTCAACTGGGGAGTATGGGAGGTGAGGGAGAGCCAGATCAACGATGACTCTTGAATTTTTGGCTTAAGGAAATGGGTAGATAAGTCAGAGATGACTCAACTATGAGCATGTCAGGTCTTGGGATAGGTAGGAGGGCCTATTTGGGATCTGTGGGTGGAATGTCGGGAGGCCCTCCTATCTCAGCCCTGGCTCTCACTCCCATGGGCAGGGCAGGGTGGATCCAACATAGGTAGCCAGAAAGGGTGGAAGTGATTGGAATCAACAACAGGCCAATTATCTGAAAGGCTAGGCCCTATCAGAGGTGCTCTGTAGGGCCCTAGGTAAGTCACTTCCCTGTCTGCGAACTGACTTCACACACACGTGAATCGGGGAGACATCCTCATCCAGCCCTGGTTTCCCCAGACACTGAAAGCTGGAAGTGCAGATGGTGATGTTGAAACACCTCCTCTGCATTCAGGGCCCTGCTCATGTGCCCCCTCCTCCACGCCACCTCTCCTGGCTCCCCAGCCAGCAACAACCACTCTTCACTCTGGGCTACTAAAACTGCACACCCAGAGAACTTCCTTCCAAGCTATGTCTGGCCCCTGCCCACCCCACAGTACTGATCCACCACACGGCTCATTGCCGCAGGTGCTGCTCTGCCCCGCTCACTGCAGGTGGCCAGCATCGACCCAGGGATAGTCCGGAATCTGCAGCTCCTGCTGGCATGATCCTAGCCAATGGGGGAACTGGATGATTTTCCTTCTGGTGGAAAGTCTAAGTGTGAAGCAGAACAAAGACATACCCAGGGGCTGTATGACAGGGGAGCCACAGAAGGACACCATTAATAAAGTATTTTTCAATCATGTATTAAAATCCTTAGAGTTCTCAGGTAGAGATGGGTAGGTGGGCTTTTCCAGAGTAATTTCACATACGCAGAAAAGTGTTTGCAGACACTCTGTGAGAAGGTGGCAGAAGTTTCCAGAGGGCCCACCAGCCAGAAACCATGATATTCGGGGGGGGGGGGGGGGGGGCGGGGAGGACTCAGGAGATGCTCCAGTACCCTGAGGAGGACCACAGTCCCCAGAAACTACTCCCCTCACCTCCTGCTAGGAGGAGGCCGATTGTGGCAGGGCAGTGCCTGGCCCCAGACATCCCCCAAGCTATTCTTCTGAGGCTTTGTGTTTCTCCTAAGGCAGGCTGGGCATAGAGGACAAGGGCTGTGAGGATACAAAAGAGCCTGGTCAGTCCAAAGAAAGAGCTACCTCCTCAAATGAGGTGGCCCTCTCACCCAGCACTATCCCTTCTCCATCCAAGGCCACTGAGGCAGCCCAGCATCCCCACCCTGGCCCAGCAGGTCTCCCCTGTCCTCCTCAGCAACAGGAGGCCACAGAGCTTCTTGTCCGATGGGCTTGAAAGCTGGCACACAACTACTCCCCACCACTCCCACATACGGAATACCCGCATGCAAACAGGCAGGTACATGGTCGTCTGCAAAGAAACACACCACTCACGTCATGTATGCACACAAATGCCAAACACAAAGTCTCACTCAAACACGATCACCCTCACGTGCACACGCATGCCCTCCACAGACATCAAAGATAGGCATGTCCATATACAGCTATACACACACACACACACACACACACACACGAGCACTGCAAGTACTCTCCTTACAGATTTTATATACACAGTTGTGTACTAGATGCTCTGGGGTGCCGCTCAGGTCCCCGGCCCCTCTATCCACTGAAGCATCCACTTGCCCAGGCAAGGTCACTCAGCAGGATGAGGCAAGAGGGAGTTTGGGAAGGGGAGTCGATGCACAGGTACAAAAGGTAGGCCTCAATTCAAGACAACTCTTTGGGGCTGCTTCCTTCATCCTCCCAGGTGTTGATCAGAGTGCTCCCCAAAAGAGCCATGAGTCCGTGCAGAACTCTTCCTTTCTTTAAGGATCTTCAGTCCTCCGGACTGGGGGAGACTAGCACTTTTCTCCCTGTGGCCTGAGGGCTGACCTCTCCTATAGCCTGGGCCTGGAGCCCTGAGAGGATTCCTGGAAAGGCCACCAAGGGGCTGACTCAGGCGGGGAGCAGAACAAGGATCCTCTGAAATACCTGCAAGTCGTGCTGAAATAGGTACAAAGGAATCTATCCTTCATCTGTGCTTTTGATTCCAGTCTCAAACCCCAGGTGGCCGTGTGACCTTATGCAATACTTCCCTCTTCTGGCCTCAGATTTTCCATATATATAGTAGGAAGTCTGGAGTTGGAGACACAAGCTTCCTGTGATACCTATATAAAGGGCTGGCAAGGTACAGTCTAGATCTGTGCTACTCAAAATGTGGTCTACTGGCCAGCAGCACGGCCCTCAGCAGGGAGCTTATTAGAAAAGCAGAATCTCAGGTTCCTCCCAACACCTGCTGAATCAGAATCTGCATTTTAATCAAACCTCTGGGCAGTGCTGATGCACACTACAGTGTGAGAAGTACTGTCCTAAATAAGCTCTGAAAGCCCTTTCAGTTTCTAGAGTTCAATAAGTTTCTACACTCTATTGGAGTAGAGAATGTGGCGCTTTTGGTTAAGAGGAGTTATTGATTTGCCAGCAAAGCTTTTTGTCAATCCCTGGTGACCAGATAGCTCTCTGATTTCTACAACTGGAACGAGTCCTCTCTCCTGGGCCCTCCGCTGGCTCCCTCTCCTCCATCTGATCTTTGCCACGTTCTGCCTCCTATTAGCTCCTTTAAATGATGGCTAGTGTGGACCCTTTGCACTTTTATCTTTGCCCCTTCCTTTAGACTCCTGGCTGGAATGGAGACATGTGGCTACTACCTGGGATCACTGGTTGAGAGCCACACTATGGAGGGCAGAGTCACAAGCTGGAAGTACCTCGGTCCCTGAGGACTTTGTGAGGCAGAAATGCCATGCCAGCCCTGGACTACCTATTTCCAGATTTTTAAGTCATACAAGTAAATTTCATCTTGTCCAAGCCAATTATTTGGGGTCGCTATGACTTGTAGACAACCCCAGTTCTAACTGATACACTGGCCATTATTTCAGACCCCTTTTCCACCTCTCCCTGCATCTAATCACCAAACCCTTTTTATCTACCTCCTTGATATATCCCAGATCTGTAATCTTTTCTCAACCACTGCCACTTGCACTGAACTCAGACAATCAGAATTTCTTCCCTGGGTTACCGTGTCAACCTTCTTTCTACCTAGTCGCCCTACTTTGTAAGGTCTGTCCCTTCCCATCTGTCTTTCCTACCAGTAACTCAAATCAGCTGTTGTATGAGAAACTTAAATATATATATATTTTACAGAGACCAGTATAACAAAGATACACACCCAAAATGATGACCATTGTTAATATTACCTGTAATTTTTTATGAGACAAATATGACAAAGTTGTGTCATTCCCTCCACAAGGGCCTGATCCTGTACTGAACTGTATCCTTGGAGTATTTTTTCAAACTTTACATACATTTACAAATGAATATATGAAATGATTTTGTGAATGTTAAAATTTTATCTAAGTGGTGCCATACTAACCTATAGTTCTGCAACTTGCTTTTTAATATTTTTACGGTTTATCGGTTTTGATACCTATAAATTGAGTTCGTTCATGTCAGTAGCTCTACAGCGCTCCATCATGTGAGTATAACAGCACATCTATTTACCTATTGATGAGCAACTAGATTATTTCCTGCATTTTTCGTTCATAAACAATGCTTCACTAACATCCTTGTATATGTACAAGGTCTCTAGGGTCTATAGCTGGAAGTATAATTGCTGGGTCTTAACAATAGTGATGGTTATGGGATGAAATGCATCCCCTCAAAATCTATGTTCCAATCCCAGGTACCTGTGAATGTGACTAATTTGCAAGTTGGGTCTTTGCAGATGTAATCACCTTAAGATGAAACCACTAAGGTGGGCCCTGATCCAATATGATCCGTGTCCTACAAGAAGAGAACCAGAGAGATACACACAGGGAGAGAACACCATGTGAAGACAGAGGCAGAGACCGAGTGATATGTCTACAAGTCAAGGAACTGCTTGCTGGCAGGGACTTGTGGCAACTGCCAGAAGCTGGGAGTGGCAGGGAACAGATTCCTGTCTCAGGGACTCCCTGCTGACACCTCGATTTGGGGTCTCTAGCCTCCAGAACTGTAAAACAATACATTTCTGTTGTTTTAAACCATACAGTTTGTGGTAATTTGTCAGAGCAGCTGTAAGAAGCAAATGTAGTGGTGGAATCAAAAGACTTGGCCTGTGGGAGCATAAGTTGAGGTCAGAGAGTGAGCAGATGAGTCTGAGACAGTTGGGGCTAGACTGGGAAGGGCCTACAATATGACCCTAGATAGGTATTTGGATTTATTCATTCAGGCAATGAGATGCCACAGAGGATAAATTACATCAGCAAGGGACACTGTTGGGGTTAGAGAAGTGTCAAAGAAACAGCCATTCTTTAGCCATTTCTGCAGGGGTTTGTTTGTTTGTTTGTTTGTTTTTAAAGAAGGTTCCACACCTAATGTGGGGCTTGAACCCACCACCCTGAGATCAAATGTGGCAAGTTCCACCACTGAGCCAACCAGGCGTCCAGAAATGGCCATTCTTTAGAGTGGACTTGTTTGAATCATTCAACTTCTGAGATCTCAGATTTATTCACTTTTTCCTTTAAAAGTGATTAATTCCCTTCCACACAACTGCAGGATTTGACAAACACAAGTTTGTCATTAACAACCACAGGTTATCTCGTGCTTACTAAACCAAGCCCTGTTTTTAGACATAAGCGGCTAATCTCACTTAATCCTCACAAATACCCCACGAGACAGGCCTGTTATCTTCTACAAACAGAGATTTAAACGCACACACACACACACACACACACACACACACACACACACTCGGGAAGAAGGTGAAGTGATACACACTTAGCGAAATACTCAGTTGGATGTATGGCTGTAGGCAAACTACTTCAACTACACCAGCCTAAATTTTCTCATGTTTCAAACTGGCATAAAAGCAACTACCTCCACTGTCCGGTCCACGGTGATTAAACGAAAAAGGTATTCAAGCTCTTTGAACCTTAATATACGGTGTCGTCACCATTCTCCGGAACCACGTGGCCGGAGTCTGCTTGGAGGGGCGTGGTGCAGACTCGGGGGCCGCCCCGCCCACCCACCGCCCAGCCCACCCACCGCCCAGCCTTGGCCTCGCCGCTGCGCTCCGGCCGCCAGGGTGCGCTGTAACGCGGCTCAGACCGGCGGGCGGCCGCTCTAGCCGCCCCCGGGAAGTCGCTGTCCTTACCTTCAGAAGCAGCCCGCGCCTCCGTGTGTGCGCCCGTTGGCCCTCCGCTCCGTCCTGCAGCTACCCACTGCCTTCTCGCCGCCCACCATGGCCCTGCTGCACACCGGCCGCGTCCTGTCCGGGGTCGCCGCCACTTTCCACCCGGGCCTCGCTGCCGCGGCTTCTGCCAGAGCCAGGTAAGCAGGACAGACGGAGACGGAGCTGGGGACAACAGGCCTGCCCAGCCGGGCTGCGGGCGCCCCCGGACATATCCCCCCTCCCCGCAGACGCAAGCACCACACACATGCTTTCTCTGACACCCCTTCGGCCTCACTGGGCGCTGAAAATTGAGCGCCGGCGCCTCAAAGTAACCCTCTCCTTTGCCCCCAGGACTGCAGGAGAACGTGTCAGCGCGTTCCCCGGGGTTAGGCAGTGTGGCCCTCTACGGCACCCGGACTTCCATTCAAGGGTGGGGGGTCACGAGACGCGGATTCGGCGCGGTGGGGGTGGGGCGGCGAGGGGAGAGCAAGCGGGGCTGAGGTGCCGGGCCCGGCCGGCCTGGCGCCCATTGGCTGCGCCGCCGAGGCTGCCTCGCACCGGTTGGCTGCGGCGCGGAGGGGCGCGGGTGCCCTTGATGGGCTGCCCTGGGGCACGGCGGGGCTCACCTATCGTGTCCGCCTTCGGGCCTAAGCAGGGTTGGCAGGGCCGCGGCGTACTGCCGGTCGTGGGCCTGGGAGTAGGAAGTACTCGAGAGGAAGGTACCCCGCCGAGGCCCTGGCTTTCCAGCCCAGCTTTCTTTTCTGCATCCCCTGACCTTGGCGGGCGGCATCCTCCCATCCGCGTTAGCGGCTATGTCGCCGGTGACCCCTTTGCTTGGAAAAGAACAGAGGTGTAGTTCACCTCCGTTTTGTTTGCCCTTAGGGGGTCTGATTGTAGAGAAGTCACCGTTCTTCCTCTCCACCTCGCTCTGCTCTCATTCAGTAAATACTTCGTCAGCTATGAGCCAGGTACTAGACCCGATGCTAATGATGGAGGCTGCGGTGAACACGCCTGACGGGGAAACAGGTGCCACTCAAAAAATTATAAATATGTCATTAAGCCCTGCGTGCTAAGTATTGCCATTAAAAAGCACGGAGTTTAAAGCGAATTAGTAATTCCTTCCTGGTGGAGACCTGAGCCAGGCGATTGATTCACTCAAGAAGGCGATTTGGGACCGGATCCTTAAGTACCACCTAATGAATCTAGTCTCCAGCCCACCTCCAGCTAGATATTGACTACAAGGAGCAAAGCCTTGGCCTCTTTTATGTGTCTTGGCCTTTCCTTTGATTGTATGCGCGTTGTCTTCAAGTCAGCAGAAGTGTGTCCTTACGGAGCCTCGCACTCTTGGCAGTACAATTTTGTCTGGGCTTTCACTGCTCCTTCTCTCCCAGATTTGGCTCCTCCTTGGCCCTATGTCAAGGTGTGCTCTTTAAGCCATGCTACCTAGTGAGCCAGAATTAGGGAGTGGTTATCATTCACGCAGCCAGTTTGGAAAGGGGTGCCTAAAACGATGGGCAAGAGAAAGTCTTTCAACATTGTAGTAACCTTAAATTAATTATTGTTTTATAAATTTGGCTGCGTGTCCTAAAGCTTACTTAAAGTGCTTGGTGAAAATCCCTATGGGTGTGACCTTTTAGTCATTCTTTGAGTTTGAGTGGCTGACTCATTTTTCTTTTCAGTCTTCTCACAATTAGAATGTACATTCCACGGGGGCAGAGACCTTACCTACTTTGTTCCCTGATATAAAGCCTTAAAATAGTTGAGTGCCTGTAGTTGAGGAGGTGCTGTTCAGGTTTAAGCAATGATACTTAATTGGGTAATAGAGCCTATAATGATCTGTTCTTAATTCTGATTATTTAATTTTTTGTGAAATAACTGAAGGAGTATCACGAGACCCTTTGGAAAGGCAGTGTGTGGTAGTTGTATAATAACCAGTAGCTAGAAGATCAAAATTGTACTATCTTTCCCATTTTTAACTCTGTGATCTTGAGCAAATTAATTAACTTCTCTTCTTATTTTAAAATAAGAATGTGGGGGCGCCTAGGTGGCTTAGTTGGTTAAGTGACCAACTCTTGATTGTGATCTCACAGTTGTGAGATCGAGCACCACAATTCAAAATAAAATAAGAATGTGAAGGAAAACATTTTTTTAACTATTCTTAAACTATATATTTTAAACTATTTTAATTTTAGTTTTTTTAGTTTTTTTAATATTTATTTTTGAAGGAGAGAGAGACAGACTGTTAGTGGGGGAGGGGCAGAGAGAGAGGGGGACACAGAATCCGAAGCAGGCTCCAGGCTCTGAGCTGTCAGCACAGAGCCTGATGTGGGGCTTGAACTCACGGACCGCTAGATCATGACCTGAGCTGAAGTCGGCCGCTCAACCGACTGAGCCACCCAGGTGTCCCTAAGCTATTTTAATTTTAAATTTTTTTTTAACGTTTATTTTTGAGACAGAGAGAGACAGAGCATGAACGGGGGAGGGTCAGAGAGAGGGAGACACAGAATCTGAAACAGGCTCCAGGCTCTGAGCTGTCAGCACAGAGCCTGATGTGGGGCTCGAACTCACGGACCGCTAGATCATGACCTGAGCTGAAGTCGGCCACTTAACTGACTGAGCCACCCAGGCGCCCCTAAGCTATTTTAATTTTAAAGCGCCAGGTAGGTTCCCAGGAAAATTACAAGACATTTGATTTAGAAAAGCTTATCTGAATAGTTTGTACCTAACATCTTTTGGTTTGTTAGCCAACATTGCTCAATGGCTGAGGTTTTTTGCACTTGTCCAAAGTACATTTGTAGGAATCACTTTGTAGGCCACAGGTTATCAGCATCAGTTTTGTCCCTAGCACTCTTGTTTTCAGCTAGTACTGTCCCTTGAAAACATCATGGTTCTTACATTGTGGGTATAGTCTTTACAGTTTTAAGGAAGGGAATGATGATGGGCATAGAGGTTCTGAACATGATTACTAATGTAGAACTAATCAAATTGGGTATCCATGCTCCTGTATTTAGATTAAGATTCAATATGGTGTAGTTGCTTTTAGAATTCTTAAAAGATACACTCCAGAGGCGTCTGGGTGCCTCATATATACTGTGTGCTCAGAAAAAGAAAGATTCCGCTCTTGATCAGATCCCTGCCAGAAGACTTGAGGCTTTGGTTTCTCAGAGAATCTCTGTACTCAATAAACTTTGTAAAGAACTTGATGAATAAGTGCTTTTCACATCATTTAATAAGAATGGCACCTTCTGTCCTTGTGGCTTGGGGCAGCAGTCCTGTCATTGTTGATTAAAGGCCTTAGAGACCAAGACATCTGTTTTGAAATGACAGTTGCTTCCTGCAGGTTTTCTATAATAGGTCTTTGACATTCAAAGTATTCCTTTCACTCACCAGTTAATGGCAGGGATATATAGAGGCAGGTGGCTGCAAGCTTTCAGGGTCTAAACTGTGGGTAGGAAATAAAGGAAGTTTTCTTCAGGCCCAGGTCAGAAGTTGTTTCAAGGTATCTGTTTCTTACTATTGCTTAGGTACGGGAACAACTAAGCAGCCTACAACAATGAAAAAGAACAGAGGGGTTTTGAGTCCTGGCAGTAAAGCTAATGAGGGAGATGGATGGTAATGATAATGTCTCTCAAAACTGTAGGAAAACTAGTAGCAATTGAAAAGCAAGAGGCACCTGGGTAACTCAGTCAGTTAAGCATCTGACTCCTGGTTTTGGCTCGGGTCATGACCGCATGGTTTGAGAGTTCAAGCCATGCATCAGGCTCCAAGGTGGCATGGAGCCTGCTTGGGATTCTCTGTCTCCTAGCTCTGCCCCTCGGGCATGTTCTCTGTTTCTCAAATAAATAAACATTTTAAACAAATAACTGAAAAGCAAGAAAGACCTGTATTTGGTCATAAAATTATGACCATTTCCTTCTTGAATTATCTACATACTTGCCTTGCCAGGCTCCATACTGGCACGGTAGAATAGAAGCATAGAAGGAATGATTTAGTAGCAATGATACCAGTGAACAGCAAGCACTCATCCTATTCCAGGCTCTGAGTGTTTTATATTTAATAACTCCTTTCATCCTTATAACAACTCTGTAAGGTGGGTACTGTTATGTGCTCATGTATTTACTTTTTTTTTTTTTTTAATTTTTTTCAACGTTTTTAATTTATTTTTGGGACAGAGAGAGACAGAGCATGAACGGGGGAGGGGCAGAGAGAGAGGGAAACACAGAATCGGAAACAGGCTCCAGGCTCCGAGCCATCAGCCCAGAGCCTGACGCGGGGCTCGAACTCACGGACCGCGAGATCGTGACCTGGCTGAAGTCGGACGCTTAACCGACTGCGCCACCCAGGCGCCCCTGTGCTCATGTATAAGGAAGGTTGAGATGTAATTGGCTTGCCTGTGCGCACACAGGCTTGTAGGCAGCTGAGCTGTTATTTGAATCCGTGCAGTTTGCCGAGTACTGACATTATCCGAGGCAGGCTAATAAAAGTCTGGGAAATCCAAAAATGGAATAATCTACCCTTTGATAACAGAATTAACTATATGTCACAATTACAGCTATTAATACAGAGGCAGTTTCAACTTGTCAGGAGAGCATAAATTTAACTCTGTAATGCTGTGCTGAGCCATCCAGGGTGCCTCGTGGAGGAATGAAATGAACGAGTGCTGACTGGCCACTGACTAGTTCAAGAGAATCATTTTCAGAAAAGAAATTCTGAATAATTCACTGAGCTTGTCAGCGTGGTGACCGTAGAGAACTTTCACTGTGCTGTGCTGAAACATTTGGTTGAGATTGGATAAGTGATTACTAAAGGAACTTGAGCTATTTCACCTGGGTAATTTGGAACCTTGCTTCCCTAGCTTTCACCTTTCCCTGCAGCACTCCCCCTGCCACCCCTCTGCCCCCAGCTCTTTTTCACCCTTAGCCTTTCTTTTTTTTTTTCAACGTTTTTTATTTATTTTTGGGACAGAGAGAGACAGAGCATGAACGGGGGAGGGTCAGAGAGAGAGGGAGACACAGAATCGGAAACAGGCTCCAGGCTCCGAGCCATCAGCCCAGAGCCTGACGCGGGGCTCAAACTCACGGACCGCGAGATCGTGACCTGGCTGAAGTCGGACGCTTAACCGACTGCGCCACCCAGGCGCCCCTCACCCTTAGCCTTTCTTATGCCTCTGCTGGGAACGCCTTTTTCCTCCTCTCATCGGTAGCACTTAGCTCATGTGTCACCTCTTCCTGCAAGCCTTCTAAGCCTATACTATCTCCCCCTTTCCCAGGTTATTAGGTCCTCTCCTCGGTCTCTTAAAACTAATATTCTGTGCTCTGAGCCTGTCTTTATCGCTGAAGGTCATCCTCCGGCCCCAGCCTGCCTACAGGTCACCCCACTGGGCTAATGTGGTAGATAGTCAGGGGTTGTTTTACTCTCACTGATATTCCCAGCTCTTAGCACATAGCACATTCTCAGTGATTGATTTAGACAATCATAAAGACTTTCTGTAATCTGAATCTGTAAAGAGCTTTTTGCTAATTTATCCTGAAGAAAAGGGGTAATCTTTTTTTCAGAACAGTAATTTACTATGAGGTAAAACCTCAGTTTTGATACATTAATGCATCCTGCTGCTGAGAGTGTGTGTTAGAAACATAGATGGTGCTTCTTGGGTGCACTCTTAGAAATCTCACAGTAGTGGGGCACTGGGTGGCTCAGTTGGTTGAGCGTCCAACTTCAGCTCGGGTCATGATTTCATGGTTTGTGAGTTCAAGCCCCACATCAACTCGCTACTGTCAGCCTGCGTGGGATCCTCTGCCCCTCCCCCACTTACACTCTCTCAAAAATAAATAAAATAGTTTTTAAAAAATCTCTCAGTAGCTAAAAAATAAAAATAAAAAATCTCTCAGTAGGTTTAGATGAAAGATAGCCTGGAAGTTTTATGTTTTCTATGTTTAGGATTCAGTTTGAGAAGGCCAGATCAAAAAAATTGTTAGGTGATATTTGGTCACTTGATTAAAATAGGATTTTGAGTATCTGAGAATTAATCATTGTTTACCTATTTAATTAAAATGAGAAAATATTGAATTAAACATACAACATGATTGTAAAGAACCTTAGTTCCTTCATATATGAGGAACTGTGTTTTGTTTTTGGACATAAGAATCAACATAAAGCATAAAGAAGTATTCTGGTAAAACACAGAATCTCCACTGTATAGGCATATAACACAGAAGGTAGAAAATAACCTTTTATATTATAAAGTCATTAATCACTGAACCAAGGAAGAATAAGCAGACTTTTAAAAAATGTTAACACATTTCTTAGCTTCTTTTCAGACTTAGTTTTTATGAATCAAGACAAAATTCACTTTGCAAGTTTTGTCCTTATATGCTCTTTCATATTTGGAACAAGCTGATACTCTAGTATAAGAGATTCTTAGTTTTAATTTCTGATACAGTAAATATTGGTAGTTATACCCCACATAAATAAAAGCTCTTTCAGACCCTCAACAAGTTTTAAGAGGAAAAACAGATCCAAAGACCAAAATGTGTAAAGATCACAGCTTTAGAACAACATGACTTTTTTTTTCTTTGAAAGACTAAAACATACACAAAGTTGTACTTCTCTTGTCACAGTTGATCTGAGTATAGTCCCAACCACTCATTAAAAATAACTTTTAGGGGTGCCTGGGTGACTCAGTCAGTTGAGCGTCCGACTTTGGCTCAGGGCAAGATCTCGCGGTCCATGAGTTCGAGCCCCATATTGGGCTCTGTGCTGACAACTCAGAGCCTGGAGCCTGCTTCGGATTCTGTGTTCCCCTCTCTCTGCCCCTCCCCCACTCATGCTGTGTGTGTCTCTGTCTCTCTCTGTCAAAAATAAATAAACATTAATTTTTTTTTTTTTTTTTTTTAATAACTTTTAGAGGCACCTGGGTAGCTCATTCGGTTAAGCGTCTGACTTTGGCTCAGGTCATGATTTCGCAGTCCATGAGTTCGAGCCCCATGTCAGACTCTGTGCTGACAGCTCAGAGCCTGGAGCCTGCTTTGGATTCTGTGTACCCCCCTCTCTCTGCCCCTCCCCCACTCATGCTCTGTCTCACTCTGTCTCTCAAAAATAAATGTTTAAGAAAAAAAATTTTTTTTGAATAACTTTTAGCCAGGATGCCTGGGTAGTTGTATCAGTTAAGCCTCCAACTCTTGATTTCCACTCAGGTCATGATCTCACAGTGATGAGATCGAGCCCCATGTCTGGCTCACTGCAGAGCCTGCTTCAGATTCTCTATCCCTCTCTCTCCCCCACTCTTTCTCTCAAAATAAGTAAACTTTACAAAAATAACTTTTAGCCAAAGTACCTTCCATTTCACGGACAAAACTGAGGGGGCGGGCATTGATGCCAGTCCTGCGCAAGCATTTTAGCAGACTAGTGGGTGCACATAGTTCAGCTTCTGTAGCCACACACATATCCCTTTTATACTTTCTTTTATATATATTCTCTCTTTTTTTTTTAATGTTTGTTTATTTTTAAGAGAGAGAGACAGAGCATGAGCGAGGAACGGGCAGAGAGAGGGGGAGACACAGAATCTGAAGCACACTCCAGTCTCTGAGTTGTCGGCACAGAGCCAGACATGGGGCTGGCACTCAAGAACTGAGATCATGACCTGAGCTGAAGTCGAATGCTTAACCAACTGAGCCACCCAGGCACCCCTACGCTTTCTTGAAATGGCAACAACATGCTTACGAAAATGACCCAAAGCTATAGCCTTCTAGCCTATGTAAAAATAAAAAGTAAAAATATATGAAATTTGAATTATGTTTAGTAATAAATGTGTCTATATCCTCTCTTAGAAATTGTCTAAGAATCCAGTGATTAACCCTTTAACTCATAATTAAATTAGTCCACGATTTTAAGTTACTTAAAGGTCTTGGGAATTGTCTTCAAGCTAACACATTACAAAATACATTATTTTTCTTCTAAATACCCATAACTCCGGTCTAATGAGAAAAATATCAAATCCAATAGAGGGGTACCCTGCAATATGCCTGACCAGTACTCCCCAAAATTGTCAAGGTGATAAAAAAAAGCAAGGCATGTCTGAAACTGTCATCACCAAGAGAAGCCTCAGGAGACATGACAAGTAAATGTAATATGGTATCCTGGGTGGAACTTTATAACAGAAATAGGACATTAGGTAAAAACTAAAGAAATCTAAATAAATTGTGGGCTTAATGTGTCGGTTCATTAATTGTAACAAAAGTACTCTACAAATATAAAATGTTAGTAGTAAGAGGAAACTGTTGGGGGGCAAGTTGTGGGAACTCTGTACTAGCTGCTCAATTTTCTGTAAATCTAAAACCATTCTAAGAAATTTAACCTACTAATAAAAGTTAATAAAAAAGATACATAATTTTTTATTTTTTTAGTTTAAGTATAATTAACATACAGCATTATTATATTAGTTTCGGTTATGCAACATAAGGGTACAGCAATTCTATGCATTACTCAGTGTTCATCAATCTAAGTGGGCTCTTAATTAATCCCTTTTACCTGTTTTTACCCATTCCCCACCCACCACCCCTCTGGAAACCATCAGTTCTCTATATTTGAGAGTCTGGTTTTTTGTTGGTCTCCATTTATTTTGTTTCATAAATTCCACATATGTGTTAAATGATACAGTATTTGTCTTTCTGTGACTGGCTTATTTCACTTAGCATTATGCCCTCTAGATCCATCTGTGTTGTTGTAAATGACAAGACTTCATTCTTTTTTATAGCTGAGTCATATTCCATTGTGTATGTATACTATATCTTCTCATTCATCTGTGGATGGGCACTTGGGCTGCTTCTATCTTAGCTGTTATGATGATGCTGCAATAAACATAGGGGTGCATATATCTTTCGAATTAGTGTTTTTGTTTTCTTTGGGTAAATACTTCATAGTGGAATTACTGGAGCATATGGCAGTTCTATTTGTTGTTTTTTTTTTTAATTTTTTTTTAATTTTTTTTTTTAACGTTTATTTATTTTTGAGACAGAGACAGAGCATGAACAGGGGAGGGTGAGAGAGAGAGGGAGACACAGAATCTGAAACAGGCTCCAGGCTCTGAGCTGTCAGCACAGAGCCCAACGCGGGGGCTTGAACTCACGAACCGCGAGATCATGACCTGAGCCGAAGTCGGATGCTTAACCGACTGAGCCATCCAGGCGCCCCTATGTGTTTGTTTTTTTAACTTTTGTTGTTGTTTTCTTCTTTAAGTACTCTCAACACCCAACATGGGGATCAAACTCACGACCCTCAGATCAAGAGTCACGTACTCTACCCACTGAGCCAGCCATGTGTCCTCTATTTTTCACTTTTTGAGGTATCTCCATAGTCTTTTCCCCAGTGGCTGCACCAGTTTGCATTCCCACCAACAGTGCATGAAGGTTCCTTTTCCTCCACATCCTAGCTGACACTTATTTCTTGTGTCTTTGATTTTAGCCATTCTGACAGGTATGAGGTGAAAATATGTCAGAATAATTAGTTGAACACAAATTCAGATTTTTCATAATTTCAAACATTATATTAGGAATGCTTTGTGTATAGTATGAGTAAACCAATGTAAGTTTAGGAAAAACAAAGCCACATAGAATATAATGTATGCTGTGTCTAAATAAAAGACCTAGCTTTTTTTTTTTTTCCCTAAGCCTCACACCCCACATGGAGCCCCATAAGGGGCTTGAACTCACAACCCTGAGATAAAGACTTCAGCTGAGATCAAAAGTCAGACACTTAACTGAGTAAGCCACTCAGGCACCCTAGAAGACATAGCTACTTTTATTATATCAGTTAAACTAGTCTCAAAGGTTTATCTCATTTATGTGAACTTGAATTTTTTAAACATTTCTGAGTTAGTTTCTTTAAGAAAAAACTTTTGTCTAGCACATTTAAAGTAATAGGAATTCAGTCCCTATAACACAATCAGAACAGAGTGCCTTTGAGATTTTTATAATCCAATTTATCAGTACCCTCCAGAGCTGGAAGACATTTCACATTCAGACACTCAGAGGCAAAACAAAAAAGCCTTTCTGAATTACAGACACATAGAGATCTTATAGCTCTTTAGGTCTAAAACTTCAGCTCTTTAGGTCTGAAACACACAGAGAATAAACACAAATAAAAACCTCACAATTCTGATTAAAAAAAAGAAACAAAATCACACAAACAATAAACCATATTATGTGTCATCTCTCACCCAACAGAGAATATATCTTTGCTGTCCATTTACAGAAATTACTGAATGGTCAGATCATAAAACCAGATTCACAGTCATTGCTGCCAATGAGGACTAGCTTATTGGCCATACATGGAACAGAAACAAAACCCCAAATCACTAGGGGGTGGAGAACAAGCCAGAGAAACAAGCCTCAGAAATTTAAAGCTCTGTTGCCTTGGAGTGCCAGGGTGGCTTAGTAGATTGAGTGTCAGACTCTTAATTTCAGCTCAGGTCATGATCTAGAGTTCATGGGATCAAGCCCTGCATCGGGCTCTGTGCTGTGTGGAGCCTGCTTCTGATTCATTCATTCATTCTCTCTCTCTCTCTCTCTCTCTCTCTCTCTCTCTCTCTCTCTCTCTCTGCCCCTACTCTGCTCACTCGCATTCTCTCTAAATAAATAAACTTTTAAAAGAAAAGCTTTAAAGTTCTATTGCCAAAAAAAAGGTTCTGTTGCCTCTTGAGATTACCTCAGGGCACTGAGGACAGATGTATACTTCCCTGGCAATACAGTTCACCTGGCCCTGGTGGATGACCTCCCCCCGCCCCCACCACCCCAAGACTATTAAGGGATAATTTTTTTTACAAGATAATTTTTTAAGGTAAAATCGTGACTCTTGTATAAATAAAGAATAATGAACATGGTCCAGGATTTTTTAACTTTGTAAGTAGTGAAGGAATCAGTAGGATGTTACAAGCAGTTCTTGTTGATTTTTAATTCCTAAATACCTCAAAATTCTGTCTTCCTCTCAAGCCCTACTGCCCCATCCTCATTCAGGCCCTCCTTTAACTCTCTGGCCATGTAATGAGCCAGTGCAGTGAGTGATCCTTCTGCTTCTACTCTGACCACTCTGCATTCAGTGCCCCACCTTGCTCGAAGATGGGCTCTAAAAAGGCAAGGCTGGGGCGCCTGGGTGGCCCAGTCGGTTGGGCGGCTGACTTCGGCTCAGGTCATGATCTTGTGGTCCGTGAGTTCTAGCCCCGCGTCGGGCTCTGTGCTGACAGCTCAGAGCCTGGAGCCTGCTTCATATTCTGTGTCTCCCTCTCTCTGACCCTCCCTTGTTCATGCTCTGTCTCTCCCTGTCTCAAAAATGAATAAACGTTAAAAAAAAAAAAAAAAAAAAGGCAAGGCTATCCATGCCACTCCCCTTACCTGATCAACAACCCTAACCCTCCTCACACCCAAAGAAAACAAAACTTTAATGACTCCACATGTTCTCATTATATCCAAGATGAGACACACAGGAACCTGTATTTTTTTTTTAATGTTTTTATTTATTTTTGAGAGCAAGATCTAGTGAGGGATGGGCAGAGAGAGAGGGAGACACAGAATCCAAAGCAGGCTCCAGGCTCTGGGTTCTCAGCACAGAGTCCGATGCGGGGCTCGAACTCAAAAATTGTGAGATCACGACCTGAGCTGAAGTCGGACACTTACCCGACTGAGCCAGCCAGGTACCCCAGGAACCTGTATTTTTAACAAGTTCTCCAAAAGATACCCCTTAATAATTTTGAGAACAAGATAAAACCCAAGCCCCTTTGAGGGGACAGTATCACATAATACTCTTGCCCTTGTTTGCTTCTTTTGTGTCATCTTTTGCCACTCTGTTTCTCATAGCCCTCTTTGCCTGGGAATTCAGGACAGGTGTGGGCTACTTTAAAAGCCTACACATGCACCCTGTCCTCCCCATCCACCTTCTCCTCCTTGCATTTGTGTTAAAGTCTTTGGTCTTCTGCATTCTTCTGCAAAGAGATGGATTTTCAGCAGATCTGAGAAGTCTCTGGCCATGGAAATCTAGCTACTATGACTGATTTCATTTTATTTCCCATTTCAGCTCCTGGTGGACCCATGTGGAGATGGGGCCCCCAGATCCCATCCTGGGAGTCACAGAAGCCTTTAAGAGAGACACCAACAGCAAAAAGATGAATCTGGGAGTTGGTGCCTACCGGGACGATAATGGAAAGCCCTATGTGCTTCCTAGTGTCCGGAAGGTGAGTTTGCTGTTCATCTCCTGCCTTCCCAGGGTGGTTAAACTGGAGAGAGCTCCTAGAGAGTGGCAGAAAGAGCGCCACACTGGGAGTCGGGAGACCTGGGTTCTAGTTCTGGCACTAACTGCTTGAATGACTCAGGTTGTCTGCTGTGGTCTCCTTGGCTGTAAAAGTGACAGATTGGAACTGTGTGGTCTTTTTCAAGATTGAACTTACATGATTTTCTACTGAAGCAGGCATCGTCTCGTATTTAATCCTGAGGGTGCACATAAGGACGAAGAATTAAACATTGCCTTTTGGTGATAAGAATAGCCCTTTGTGGATGAGGGTTACTGTGGTTATTTTCCATTTCCTCTCATGTTGATTGCCTTAATAAAGCTCTCACACAGGCATGCTCTGTCCTTTCTTCCTACTGCACTGTAGAATAATTTGTTTTATTTTTGTTGTATTTTTATTAGTAGTTTTTCTATTGGTTATCATTATAACTTTAAATAATCCTCTTACAACAGTTTTTTTGAAAGAAAGTATGAGTGTCCCTTCCCTCTGCACCTCCTCTGTTGATATATGAATGCTTCTTTGTCACTTCTCAAAGTGGGGTGGTGATGCATCATTCCCCCATACAGGCACAGTGAGTGAACGTTTCAAAAGAATACTTCCAGGTGAGGATAAGGAACTTTCTAACCATCTGAGCTTCACACTATACAGCAGGCTGGCCCAGCCCTCATGAGCCACTGAAATAATAGAACATGGCCTGAATGAACCACTGGAAGAAGAAATTTCTTCCAAAAGTGTGGGAGTGTGGGTTAGGTGTCCTCTCTATGACTCTCTGAGTACAAAAAAAGGGCTCAATTGTGAGGAGAAGACCCATTGAAAACTGCTGGCTGCTGGGTCTCAGGTCATGCAGAAATTGCTCTGGTCTCAGCAAGTCAGTTTAAAGTACTCAGCAAGTATTAGCTATTTTACAGGCTGGAACACCACCACAAGCTCTTGTACATCCTTCAAGTTGTTCCCCCATTCAGCTGAGATTCAGGAAGGTTACTAATTTGCTGAGACTCACACAGCTAAAGGGACAGCCACGCCTCCGTCTCCAAAGCATGAAGATATGTGGCTGTTACTGTTAACGCTTTGAAGTTCTGAGACTGGCGTATGCCTTGAAATACTACTTTTTTATGTATTTAGTTTGATTTTATCATCTCATATCTACTTATAAGTGTTTTAAGTGTTGCTCGTAAACCTTGTTCTTGTGCATTCCAAGAATGCCATTTTATATTAAATATTGACCAAGAGAACACTGTACCCATTCATATAAAAACCTAAACCATATAAAAAATATATATATGATTTTAAAAATCAGAAATATTTCTGTTCTGCAATATAAAATATTAAGTATTCTACTTTTTTTATAGTTTGTATTTATTTATTTTTGTGTTTTCAAGATTTTCTTTAGATTCCAGTTAACATGCAATGTAATATTAGTTTCAGATGTAGTACTTAACCCTTTTCCTTGGACAGTACTTCCAAAATAAAAACAAGGCTTTACTTCCTTTATATTGAATATATATGGTTAAGTTATAAAACATTAAATATTAATTACAGTAATTCCAGGTAAGGAGAAGAAACTAAGCGGGTGCATTTTCTCTTGTCTAGGCAGAGGCCCAGATTGCTGCAAAAAATTTGGACAAAGAATACCTGCCCATTGCAGGACTTGCTGAATTTTGTAAGGCATCTGCAGAACTAGCCCTGGGTGAGAACAATGAAGTGTTGAAAAGTAGCCGGGTAAGCAGAGCAGACTCTGGCATCCTACGGTCTGTGTTTAAATTTAACAGTTTAAACAAATGTGAACTAATTTAAACAAATAGAGATACATCACTTTGTGTGATGGTTGTTTGCAATAACCACACTATTGCTAATATGTCTCCTTTAGAAAGTAAGTTGGCACTTGTTAAATAAACGATTTCATATAACACCAATCCCAAAAATGCAGCAGTAGTCCTGAAAATGGAATAGTAATTTGATTGAAGATTTGACACTGCTCTGTGTATGCTTATGTTTATCTTGTACTGAATATGCTTTAGAAACTTAAAAAATGAAAGGACAAACTACAGGACGCCTGGGTGGCTCAGTCGGTTAAGTGAGTGTCTGACTTCATCTCGGGTCATGATCTCACGGTTCGTGAGTTTGAGCCCCGCATCAGGCTCTGTGCTGACAGTGCAGAGCATGCTTGGGATTCTCTCTCCTTCCCCTGCCCCTCCTCACTCAAAATAAATAAACTTTTAAAAAATAATAAAATGTAGCAATATTATTATAATGTATTGATTCGCTTTTCAAGGAGCTTTGATGTTCAGAGACGCATTGAATTTTGTATAATTCTAGAATATTTTAATGTAGTGACCATGGTGTATATATAAATTAGCCCTTATTCATGGGGAGTGAGTTTGGGTCCTGAAAGTTTCTCATATACCATATGATACTAATAACAAGCCCTAAGGAATTAGCTTCTCCATCAGCAAAGGTGTTGGAAACTGAAGAAGTGGCTGTTTTGAGAACTCTAAGGAGAATCAATCTGTCTCTTAGCAAATGAGGAAATGAAACAATTAGTGCTATTTTCTCGTTTGCAAATACCCATTTGGAACATTGTCTTCAACTTCTGAAAAATGAAGGGCAATGACTACAGAGTACTGCTCTGTGGGCTTGGCCTCAGTTCTGTATCTGTGGGCCTCTAGCGAGTGTTGGACCTCCCTGACAGTGGTGTCTCTCCTTCAGTATGTCACCGTGCAGACCATTTCTGGAACCGGGGCCTTGAGGATTGGAGCCAGTTTTCTGGTGAGTCTGGAAACTCCTTCAGGAAAGAGCTGTAAGACAGTCTGTAAGCTGAGGAGGAGGGTGTTTTCCTATTGCATGTGTGTTTGCTGACTTCTTTCCACATAATTGGAAGATTTCCTATTCTCTGATAAATGGAGTCAGGGGTAAGGAATATGAAAGTACTTTAACTAATTTGGATTTAAGTTTAAAAAAAAAAGTACTTAAAAACTACAAGGAAGATATAATAATAATAAGGCACCTGGGTGGCTCAGTCAGTTAAGCATTTGACTCTTGGTTTTGCCTCTGGTCATGTTTTCACGGTTAGTGGGTTCGAGTCCTGCATCAGGCTCTCTGCTGATAGTGTGGAGCCTGCTTGGGATTCTCTCACCCTTCGTCTCTCTCTGCCCCTTCCCCGTGAACATGTTCTCTCTCTCTCTCTCTCTCTCTCTCTCTCTCTCCCCCTCTCTCAAATAATTAAAATTTAGAAATTATAATAACAATAAATATAATTTATTGAGCACATATCTGTTACTAGCAGCTTTTGTTTTAACTCAGTTAATCTTTATGAAGGAGGTTCATTTAATGCTATTTTACAAATGAAGAAAGTGAGGCCCAGAGAGGTCCCTAACTACACAGCCAGTTTCCTTGTCAGAGCCTGGATTCCAACCCAGGCAGTCTTGATGCTGAGTCATACCATCTCTCAGTCATTACTGTCTCTCAGTCATTGAGATAAACTGAAGAGAAAAATAGAGAAAAATGTCTTCCTCCATAAAATATGTCACTTTATTTTTCCTTCATTTTTCCATTCCCTTTCATCCCATTTTTTAGCAAAGATTTTTTAAGTTCAGCCGAGATGTTTATCTGCCCAAACCATCCTGGGGAAATCACACACCCATCTTCAGGGACGCTGGCATGCAGCTACACGGTTATCGATACTATGACCCCAAGACATGTGGCTTTGACTTCACAGGCGCTATAGAGGACATTTCGGTAAGTGTGGCTTGCCCTGAAGGGCAAGAGGGGTGAAGGAACAAGCTTCCTTGTGGAGATTTGATGCCTCACATCTCAGTCTCAATATCTGACTTAAAATACTGGGGATGAGCTAATTCTCAGAGCTCATATTATCTTCATTGATCAAAAATAGTGACCCTACAGCATTTCAGGTAAATTGTCTTGTTGAGGGCTGCAAAATCATCTGTTGGTTGTCTTTTTAGAAAATGCCACAGCAAAGTGTTCTTCTCCTGCATGCCTGTGCCCACAATCCCACGGGAGTGGACCCTCGCCCTGAGCAGTGGAAGGAAATAGCAACAGTGGTAAAGGTAAGGAGACTGAACTGACTGGTGACAGTTCTGTGTTCAGTAACTAGTCTTAGATGTTTGCCTTGGCAAAGTCTTAACAATGAGAATTAATTACCCTTGAGCCCACATTGTTAAGTTGTCAGGAAAGAACGTCTCATTTGCATAATTAGCAGTTCTTAATTGATGATACGTGAGCAGCTTGCAAGTAATTTTTGTTCCTCAGCCTGGATGTGGGGAATTCTGATAAATCTTGTCATTGACCAGCCTGTACAGTGGGTACCCACTGGTCCCGGGATGTCTGTCGTTTGCCCTGGTCCTTGTTACTTGTTCATCTTTTGTACACTGTTTCATGTCCCCTCCTATCCTTGCCTGTTTGCTCAGCGTTGCCATTACCATTCACAGCATCAGCTGTCAGAGAAGGCCCTAGTCAAAATTTTAATGGAGGAGGGGCACATTGGTGGCTCAGTGGGTAGACTGTGTAACTCATGATCTCAGAATCTAGAGCTTGAGCCCCACATTGGGGATAGAGTTTACTTAAAAAAAAATTCCAAGGGAGGAAAATATTTCTCTTGCCTTATGTCCGCGTTTTCACTTCTTTTGGTTTCCCTTTCTTTACATTCTGTCAAACCTAAGGTATAAATAAAATGAGATTGGGGTGGGGGAGGGGGGACAGAGAAAGAACATTCAGAGAGCACTTTGAAGATGAGATGGTTCTCATGAGGCCTTCCCATGATTTCTGGGTATGAGGTGAGGCTGCCAGAGTTACATTAGCCCCAGAAAAGGCTGATGCTGGTCCTGTGTCGACTGGACCACAATAATTACCCAGACTCCTGTGGGCCTGAAAAGAGCTTCCTGTTGGATCAAGCAGCTTTCTGGGAAGACTGAAATTAAGAGTCTCTTTTCTTAATGTCTTTTTGAGGGACCATATCCACCAAAGTAAAAACATATATAATGATAACCTTAACTCAAGGAAAATTAAACATCTCCAAATTGCCAGTTGGAGAGAAAACTGTGTTGACTCTATGTGAGGCAGACGTCGTCCCAATAAGCACAGGCAGCCATGTGGGTTGTCTTGAGAAGGACTCCCTAAAGCTTTGCTCTTCTCTTTCCTTCCCAGAAAAACAACCTCTTTGCATTCTTTGACATGGCCTACCAGGGCTTTGCCAGCGGTGATGGTAACAAGGACGCCTGGGCTGTACGCCACTTCATCGAACAGGGCATTAACGTTTGTCTCTGCCAATCCTATGCCAAGAACATGGGCTTGTACGGTAAGTGGAAGGCCCCAGTCTGTGATGTCTGTCCCAGTGAGATTGGAGAAGCGCTGGAAAAGGACACCACAGAGTGTCTGTGCCTGTCCATGCGTGTGTGTTACCCAGAGAGGAAAGACCAGTAACATGGATCTAACTGATCTTAGTCACATCATCTTTTGTGTCTCTGAATTCCTCCAGCAGAGAAAACTATTGTTTCTCTAAACAAGAAGTAACCGTTCCATGAGCCAAGAAGTTGGATATATTAAGAGACCTTTGAGTTCTCAGACTTTCTTTCTGTTGTCTCTAAAGTCACCATACTGGATGTTGAAAGGTTTTTATTTATAACATATTTTTGTGACGTTGCTGATGGAAGCATAACATGTAGCAAATTGAATCATGATTTGCTTCAGCATTTTAGATTGGAAAACTAGAAGACAGGATCCCTTTTTGTTTTCTCAGGTGAGCGTGTGGGAGCCTTCACTGTGGTCTGCAAAGATGCTGATGAAGCCAAAAGGGTGGAGTCACAGTTGAAGATCTTGATCCGTCCCATGTATTCCAACCCTCCAATCAACGGGGCCCGGATCGCCTCGACCATCCTAACCAGCCCTGACCTGCGAAAACAATGGTAAGAGCACACTGCCACTACCCAGCCATCTGTCTGTCCCACCACTGATCTTTCAAAGCTCCTTTATAATCAGCAACTACTGACATACAAATATCACGCAGCCTCCATGTATGGAAGAGGGAGAAGGGAGAGAGGAGTGGGCATTTTTTTTTTTAGCACTTTCAAATAAATACATTGGAGACAAATGATTGAGAAATGGCAGGGTTTTTTATTCCATTATCTCCATGCTAAGTAAACCTGCCTTCTCCTCAAATTGAGTTCAAATTGAAGTACCTTACATAGGAAAACTTTTTTAAGAACACCATATTTTTGGTTCTTAATCCTAGTAATAACTACCACCGAATCAGTATTTCTGCTGATTTTCAGTTTTTATTTTTCCTACCGTCTGAATCTCTTGGCCCCTGTGCTCTTAGTGTTACTCGATCTCTTTAACCACAGTCCACATAAGACAGATATTTTGTATCATGACTCTGAACACATTACCTGTAAACATATATATAACTGACATGGTTGTCCAAACTTAATATTAGGCTTCATGTGTTATACTTAAATTTTTTTTAATGTTTATTTATTTTTACGAGGGAGAGAGAGCATGAGCAAGAGAGGGTCAGAGATGGGGGCACCTTGGTGGCTCAGTCGGTTGGGCAGCCAACTTCGGCTCAGGTCATGATATCGCAGTTTGTGGGTTCAAGCCCTGCATCAGGCTCTGTGCTGACAGCTCAGAGCCTAGCGCCTGCTTTGGATTCTGTGTCTCCCTCTCTCTCCTTTTGTCTCTCTCTCTCTGTCTCAGAAATAAACGTTAAAAAAATCAAAAAAAAGAAAAAAGGGTCAGAGAGAGAGGGAGACACAGAACCCAAAGCATGCTCCAGGCTCTGAGTTGTCAGCACAGAGCCTGGTGCGGGGCTCAAACCCACAAACTGAGATCATGACCTGAGCCAAAGTTGAACACCAAACCGAGTCACCCAGGCGCCCCTTTGTGTGTTATATTTTAATATTTTCTTTTTTTTTTTTTTTTTTTAATATTTCCTGAATGCCAGTTGCATCCATCTACCTTGAATTTATGACCTACTCATGAGTCATGACACACAATTTAGAAAAACTTTATCACCTACTAATGGGTCCTGACACAATTTAGAAAATCTTGCTCTAGATCAGAGGTTGGCAAACTTCTGTGGATCAAATCTCGTTTGTTCCCTGTTCTTGTAAAGTTTTATTGGAACACAGCCACACCCATTTTTGATGAATTACGTGTGGCTGCTTTTATGCCATATAGCAGAATTTAGTAGTTGTGACAGAGAGCAAATGGCCCACAAAACCTAACAAATTTATAATTTAGCCCTTCATAAAAAGTTTTCCATGCTAACTGTACTGGAACTTTAAAAAAATAAAAAAATTTAAAAAGTAAAAAATAAAAAGTTTGCTAACCCCCTGCTGTATATAATTCAAAGTTAATTAACCAAGGGGCATCTGGGTGGCTCAGTCAATTAAGTGTCCGACTCATGATTTCGGCCCAGGTCATGATCTCACAGTTTGTGGGTACAAGCCCCACATTGGGCTCTGTGCTGAAAGTGTGGAGCCTGCTTGGAATTGTCTTTCTCCCTCTGCCCCTTCCCTGCTCGTGTTTTCTCTCCCCACCCCACCAAATAAATAAACAAACTTTAAAAAAAAAAAAAAAGCCAAGATGCCCATGAACGATGTGATTTGTTATAACAAGAGTTTGTCCTGTGTAGCCAGTTAATTGGGGGAATCGATTCCTGAGTAGCTTCCTGAAGAAAAAAGCTAAATCTGTTGTCTGCTGTCTGCAAGGAACTGTATCTGCAACCCCCCAACTTTTCACATGACAGCTACTCTTTCTACCTTAAATTAATCCTGTGAAACATTGAAGTAAGTCTGGTTCAGGGTAGTTCTTTCAGTTCAGTAGTCCATGGAAGGCTTACCAAAATATTAACTACTTTTTAAATTCTACTTTTTTCCATTATAGCATTAACGTGTAAGTACATTTCAGAAAGTTTAGGAGAGGGAAAAAATTAACTGTAAATATAGTCACTATAACCCAGCTTTTTTCTTCACTATTTTTCATCATTGTAACATACTATATATTTTACTCCTATATATGCGTGTTGTAGGATTAGTTTCGATTTGTCTCTTAGAATTATACTAAGCTTTTTTTTTTTTAATGTGTGCACATCAGTACACATCGAAAGTCTGTAGTGTACAAAGATGACAAAGGTAGTATGCTGGATGAGTAAGACATTTCTACCTGTAGAGTTTATAATCCAGTGAGAAAGGTACATGTATGGCATTGATAAAAGAGACAAGGAATAAAGGCGGATGAAAGGAGCAGCCATCGATTCTAGGGGGAAATGAGGGAGGACCTAATGAAGACAGCAGCATGCGGGCTGTGCCTTGAAGAGAAAAGGCGGCTTTTTTTCCCCCAAAGGAGATGAAGAGTAAATGAAAACTGGACAGATGTACATGAAGAAAGCCACACATTACACGATGTGCATCAAAAGTCCCAAGTGGTTTTTTGTGGCAGAGACACTGAGTGGGAGGAGGATGGAGAAGGCAGCAAAGCTGGGAAGGTGGGAGCAGATAGATCATGGAGCACCTTCACTGGTATCTTGAGAAGTCAGACATTCATTCTATGGGTAGCAGGGAGCACGGAAGGGCTTCACCAAAGTTTCTCTGGATCTGGCCGTGGTCACACTCCCTGCCTTTAGCACCCCGGCCTCAAAGTAAATGGAGCTGGAGAGATGGAACCATAGGAAATGTAAACCCAGTGCCATCCCTAGAAGGGCCAGGGCTCCAGCTCCAGCCAGTAATCACTCTGCTAGTGCCGAGTTGCCAACTTGCCAACTTTTCCAAGGGAGGACAAATCCATGTTTTTAGGAGCAAGTGCCCAATTGTAAATGTTTAACGAGTCACAAATGACTAGGACTCTCATTTGACTTGTAATTGGCGATTGTGATCTGTTCTGTGTATGGCCTCATCATAGGTGGTTAAAGAATGTGAACACATAAGAACTGGGGGTAAACTATAAATGTTTCCACAGTCGTCTAGTTGCTGAGAACAGATAAGAATTTCCTCTAGAGCCATAGGAATAGAATGGGAAGAGGAGATTCTGAGGAAAGCAGTGATTATGTACAGAACCGAGTGAGCCATGTGGATCAGGACTCCTTTCAGCCACCCAGATAGAATTACATCTCTTCCTGGGGCCTTCAACACAGCACTGTTCTATGGGTTCTTACCTTCTCTTGCCTCGTTCCATAGTTGGTTGTTCCCAGGTTTGTTCCCAGTGTCAAGTTGTAAGATTTACAGGCAAGGACTATGTCTCAAGCCCCCTTTCTCCCTACCACCTAGCACATGGCTTGGCACATTGTAGCCTCCCAGTGCACTGTCTTAACTGCAAACGCAGGAGTGTTTCTTCCATCCATGTTAAAAATAAAGTCATAGTTTACTATTTAAAACACAACTTTTGCCCCCACATAAAGTATGGAGAACTTTAGCCTTCCTAGGTTTGAGTCGTTCTTTCATTTTTCTTAATAACTCAATTATGTTAATCATTTTAGCTGCCTAATCAAAATAGTGTTCTAATAGAAAACAGAAGGCTATAACTAGCATATAACTCAGGATAGGACAAAGAATTGAGGCACACTAGGGGAATACTCATGTCAGCTGTGGCTTGTCTGTCCGTGCTTGTCCGGAATTGAGCTGCATCTTGGTGGGTTTTTGCACAGGTTGCAGGAAGTAAAAGGCATGGCTGACCGCATCATTAGCATGAGGACTCAGCTGGTCTCCAACCTCAAGAAGGAGGGCTCCTCCCACAACTGGCAGCACATCACTGACCAGATTGGCATGTTTTGTTTCACAGGACTAAAGCCTGAACAGGTGAGTGGACTCCAGTTTCTCCTCAGCTGACCAACTGATGAGTCTTTGCAAAATGATGGAATTCCTCATAGATCACTTAGCTGTTCAGATTACTGTTAAAACAGTCGTTTGAAGCCCTTTTAGGTAAAGGAAGAGTGTAGCATTCATTTTGTTTTGTTCTTAGTCATTTACCTGTCTGTGTCCCCCATGAGGTTGCACACTGCTGAGGAGCAGAGCATGTTTTGATCATTTTTGTGACCACTGCTGCTTCTCTGAAGAGTTTCCCAAACCAAAAGGAGCCTGAATATTGATAGGAGACATAGCTGTTCCATAGCTGGATTCTGGATCTATCTTTCCTACAAATGCTGAAATGAGATTTGATTTTTTTTTTTTTTTTTTTTTTGCCTGTCCACACCTCGGTATTCTTCATCCTACTTTAAGATAGCATTTTGTCCTTCTCTCCCTCTGCACTAGCCTACCAAATTCTGGGAATAGGGTTTAAACGAGAAAATAGAGTTTTCTGTTATTTTCCTGTTTTAACACTTGGCCACCGTGCCACACCTGGCTGGGCAAACCCCCCTGCCTGGGAGTGCTCCTGTACTCTTTTCTCTGCAGGTGGAGAGGCTGACCAAGGAATTCTCCATCTACATGACAAAGGATGGCCGCATCTCTGTGGCAGGAGTCACCTCGGGCAACGTGGGCTACCTTGCCCACGCCATTCACCAGGTCACCAAGTAATTTCCCTGCTGAGAAAGAACAAACAGCCTTCCTGTCTACAGCCTCTGCTGTTGTGAGATTCACACAGAGGAAGGAGGAGGGTGGGTGGCGGTGAGCAGGTCATTTCTTTTCAGAGACAGTACTTAACACTCAACCATTGTGTTTCTCAGAGAAGAACATGTAGTGAAATAGGGCAGAGGCATCTGTGGCTGGTGTCTGAAACTTTGTGGCTCAAAACCAAACTCCTGCTCATGCTTTAACTCCAGCTGTTCCAAGAGTTTACATGTACAAGAAAGCCCAAAAAAACCTGTCGATCATGCCATTGCAATGTTTCTGAAGCTTTAACTGGAACACCATATGGTGTTGGGGCACCTCTGCAGATCCAGCACGAGAGTAGCACCTACAAGAGGTGTTGTGGGAAGACCTCATTCTAACATTAGCAGTCAGTCCCGTGTCCTCCCGTGATTGAGCAAGCTTATCAACAGACCTTGTTCCAGAAATCATGTTTCATGAAAACCAGCAAGTCTGCTGCCATTGCAGCGAGGAAAATAAAAGATACTGTTTCCTGTCTTATTTAAGGGGGGAAAAAGGCCCTTCTTTTTAATACTTTCAGGCATTTTAATGTTCCTCTCTTCTCCCTTATCATTGCTGTTCTTTTCCTTACGCACAGAGATCTATAACTAGCCTAGATTTTCACCCTCTTCTCTTGCTCAATTGATCATCAACCCCATCCTATAGGATTTACTTACTTGAAGAATGAAGAACACATTTTACCGTTCATCCCATACCCTCACCTTTCTCATCAGAGAATAGCAGAGAGTAAGTCACTGCACTTGATTTTCGTGTCCTCTTCAATGATGGTCTCCTGTCGAGGTGTCGCCTCTGCCCAGTTGGACCCCTCGCTTCATCCAGTGTGGTCGTGCAGTCTCTCATCTCGCATCATGAGCAGGCCGTGCAGGGCAGACCAGGAAAGAGGATATCTGGGCTTTGGTTTTAACCTTTGTGTGCTGCCAGCTAGGCTCAGGCTTCACCCTCTGGAAAGAAAACCGCCATCTGCTCCGATCACGTAGACTTCTTGCAGCCTGGTTTCTCTGTTTAAAATAAAGATACTGTAGACCCAACCACTGTCTGCTATGTTATGTTTTTCTTTAATGGGAGGAAAGGGTGAGAGTGGCTCTGTGTCCCAGAAGTGTGCGGTCATGTTCAGCTGCCCATAAGCCAGTGGGTGTGTTAGCTGTTCCGAATGTAAACTGAAGCCACGTCTTTGTCTTGCCATTCGGCATGTCCAGTCCAGCGATGTTGAAAATGCAGGTATAATCCTTTAGATTTGGGGGGACATGTGGAATACCCCAAAGGAACCTATAGATAGAGCAGGGATGAAGAAGGGGGGTGGGTGGGCAGTGGTGACTAGGTGCCTACAGGAGCTAAGCAGGTAATATAAACAGTGATGTAAATTAAAACTGATGTGAACTAGAGATGAGATCATGACTGGTAAGCAGCCTTCGTCTCGGTATTGACTGGCAGGGAAGTGACAGCACTGCAAGAACCAAAAGTTTAGGGTTGTGGGTCTTAAGTTTTTTTAATAAAATGAAAATCCTTGTTTTTATGGGAGGCCAATTGATGCTTAAAAGTTGGTAACTAATTCAATTTTTTTTTTAATGATTTGTAAGCAAGATGCAAGCAATAGATTGCCAGTGTGGGGCCTTTAGCCTGAAGTCATGTGCTCTGTCAGCAGACTTCTCGCCCTAGTGGCATCTGCTTAGCATCAGTCCTACCCAAGGCTATTCTGTCCCCTCTGCTTCGTGCTAGGAGCCATTCAAGATGGGACGGCTACTGGCCAGACAGACAGTGGAACAGGAGTCAGGCTCAGAGGCCATCCACGGTGTTCTGACAGTTGTTGGGAGGGGAAAGTGGGCTCTTGTTTCTCCTCACTCCCTGAGGGACACAGTGCATGGGGAGGTCACTCCTGACCCTTGGCTCCTCTGCTAATGGAAACACCACAGTGGTAAAAGGAAAAGTGAATGGACTGGATCACTGGATGTCTTTGGAAATATCTTTAAATAAAATGAACATTAATTGATCCATAAAGGAACTAACTGCCTAGGTTAGGAGAAACTGCTTTAAGTCTCCTTGTCTGGAGCTGAAAGGTTGAAGGTTGGCTGCCAAAACCTCAACCAAAAAGGGAACTTAACTGCCCTGCTGACTTGTTATTTTTAAACCCATGTATTACCAGCTCACCCTGGACTGGACTAAGTCCCGTTCCTCACTGAAAACAGAGCTGGGGGATGTGAACCTGATGCTTCTCTCCACTGTTCAGGCTGTTTGCTTCACCTTTTCCTGGTTTCTTAGAGTCTAAAATGTTAACATTCTTCCACCTGGTGGAGGAGATTGCCCACTCAGAATAGTCTTGCCTTTGTTCTGTTATAATTTAAGGTCTAATCGTCCCCCAAACTGGATTGATTTTTAAATTTTTTTTTTAACGTTTATTTATTTTTGAGACAGAGACAGAGCATGAACAGGGGAAGGGCAGAGAGAGAGGGAGACACAGAATCTGAAACAGGCCCCAGGCTCTGAGCTGTCAGCACAGAGCCCGACGCGGGGTCAAACTCACGGACCGTGAGATCATGACCTGAGCCGAAGTCAGATGCTTAACCGACGGAGCCACCCAGGCGCCCCTGGATTGATTTTTAAATTATTGGTTCCCTGGTCTTACCTTTGGGCATTCTGACTCAATATGTCTGAGATAAGGCTGGGGAATCTTTTTTTTTTTTTTTTAATAAAAACTTCCTAGGTGGTTCACATATAGCTGACCCATGGACCAGTCCTTCGGTACTCTTAGACTTCTTCAAGCTTACATCTAAACAACCAAAGTCCAGGGGCACCTGGGTGGTGCAGTCAGTTAAGTGTCTGACTTGGGCTCAGGTCATGATCTCACAGTTATGAGTTCAGTCCTCATATTGGGTGCTGCACTGACAGCGTGGAGCCTGCTTCAGATTCTCTCTCTCTCTCTCTCTCTCTCTCTCTCTCTCTCTCTCTCTCTCTCTCTTCTCCTCTGCCCCTCCCTCACTTATGCTCTCCCTCTTAAAAATAAATAAATGTTAAAAAAAAATTTTAAGGAATGAAGTGCTAATATATTCCTCAACATTGGTGAATCTTGAAAACAGTATGCTGAGTGAAAGAAGGCAAAATATATGTGATAAGAAAGTCACATATGTCAATCTCTCTCTGAGGTGGATGTTCTTTGGATGCATCTAAAAATCCTACATGTTCATTTTCTAAAGATCACTGTACAATTATGTCCACTTTTACCTTAAGTAATTTGTCTTACTTTTAAAATTTGCTCTTTTCTAATTAAAAAAAAAAAAGTTACGGGCAACTGCCTGGCTCAGTCGGTAGAGCATCCAACTCTTGATCTCAGGGTCGTGAGTTCAAGCCCCACGTTGGGCATGGAACCTACTTTAAAAAAGGGGAGTTGCCTGGGTGGCTCAGTCAGTTAAGTGTGTCTGACTCTTGGTTCCTGCTCAGGTCATGATCTCAAGGTTTAAGTTGGAGCCCTGCATCGGGCTCTGCTCTGGCACCATAGAGCCTGCTTGGGATTCTCTGTCTCCCTCTTTCTCTGCTCCTCCCTCACTTGTGTGTGTGTGTGTCTCTCTCTCTCTCTCTCTCTCTCTCTCAAAATAAATATTTCTTTAAAAGTCACATATTCAACAAAAAGTCACAAGTGACTATTTTTGTGAAATGGCAATACTGGGCAACTCCATAGAAGCACAGAGTAGGTTTGTAGTTTCCAAGGGCCTACAGGAAGGAGTAGAAAGTGACTACTAATGATTACAGAGTTTTTGAGAGAGTGATGACAATGCTCTGAGACTGGGTAGGTTGCAAAATTCTGAACATAGCAAACACCACTGTATTGGACACTTTACAAGGGTGAATCTTGCGGTAAAATGCATAATGAAGCTCAATAAAGTTACTTGTTTCAAAAACTTGCAGGGGTGCCTGGCTGGCTCAGTTGGGAAAAGCATGGGAAGCTTGATCTCAGGGTTGAGTTCGAGAGCCGCCTGTTGAGTGTAGCAATTTCTTAAAAAACAGAACAAAACTTGCAAACAGCTCAGCTATCCTTCAGCAAGTGATTACACAAACTGGTACATACACACCACAAAATACTACTCAATAATAAGACCTACACGACAACTTGGATGTGTCTCTGGGGAATTAAGTGCAGAAAACCAGTCCTAAGTTACAAACTGTTTGATTCCATTTTTTTTTATTTAATTTTTTTAAATATTTATTCTTGAGACAGAGACAGAGCGTGAACAGGGGAGGGGCAGAGAGAGAGGGAGACACAGAATCCGAAACAGGCTCCAGGCTCTGAGCTGTCAGCACAGAGCCTGACATGGGGCTCGAACCCATAAACCTCGAGATCATGACCTGAACTGTAGTCAGTCGTTTAACTGACTGAGCTACCCAGTGCCCCTGTTTTTGCTTTTTTAAGTCTATTCATTTAATTTGAGAGACAGCAGAAGCAAGGGGGGAGGGACAAGAGAGAGAGACTCTCAAGCAGGCTCTGCACTGTCAGCACGGAGCCCAACGCAGAGCTTGGTCTCACCAACCATGAGATCATGACCTAAGCCAAAACCAAGAGTCAGACCCTTAACCAACTGAGCCACCCAGGCACCCCCATATTATGTCTTATAACTGCATATGAATCCACAGCGATCTCAATAAAAGTTTCAGTTAGGGGCGCCTGGGTGGCTCAGTCGGTTAAGCGGCCGACTTCGGCTCAGGTCATGATCTCACGGTCCGTGAGTTCGAGCCCCGCGTCGGGCTCTGTGCTGAAAGCTCAGAGCCTGGAGCCTGTTTCAGATTCTGTGTCTCCCTCTCTCTGACCCTCCCCCGTTCATGCTCTGTCTCTCTCTGTCTCAAAAATAAATAAATGTCAAAAAAAATTAAAAAAAAAAAAGTTTCAGTTAAAGATGACTTGGGTTATGTGGTATTTCCTGTGTTCCCTCATCAGTGAGGTCTTGATTCATGGACAGATACATGTAGTGGAGAGCATATTCTCATAAGACAGACCCAGGACATTGGAATGGCAAAGATTACGTGACAACTTGAAAATGTTGCACACAACCAGGAACAGAAGCCAGGGCTCTGGACACCCATTCCCTCATTCCACAAATATTTTTTTTATATGAGTAACTAGATACCTCAGAAACTGTTTTAGCATCTAGGCCCTGAGGTTATGGCCATGAACAATACTCAGACCAGTCCTCTCACAGGAAAGATCACACAGCTCAAGTGGGTAAAAGTGGTCCCTCACTGTCAGTGAAAGAAACTCCAGGGTCACTGGTTGCGGGTCTGAGGCCAGGAGGGAGACACAGGAGGATAATGAGGCCAAATCGCTTTTGTCCAGTTCCTGGGCCTGGCAAAGACACCAAAGCTCCTAATATTCTTCCTAAAAGGAAGGAGGAGTGTTTCGCTTTGGCTAAGAGACCAGGATTAAAACTAACAGGATAGGGAAGACTGGGTAGCTCGGGTCATGCTCTCACGGGTCTCAAGGGTTCCAGCCCCGTGTCAGGCTCTGTGCTGACAGCTCAGAGCCTAGAGCCTGCTTTGTATTCTGTGTCTCCCTCTCTCTCTGTCCCTCCCTGCTTGTGCTCTGTCTCTCTCTTTCAAAAATAAATAAACATTAAAAACATATATATATATATACATATATATGTGTATATATACTTATATATGTATATACATGTATATATGTGTATATACATATATAGATACATATATATGTTTATAGATACGTATATATAGATACATATAGATAGATAGATAGATAACTAACAGGTTATGCATGGTGGTCTGGGAGCGGAGAGTGGCTCGCAGCAAATGTGTGGTTGAGGATTCAGAGGGCTGGTGCCATCCAAGCCTAAAGCCTGCAGAAAACTACAACTTCCAGCGTCTCCCGCGGCCCGCCTGAGCCCTGGCTGTCATGTGACCTCGGCTCACGTGTCTCTGCAGCCGGCTCGGGTGGGAAGCACCTTAGGTAGGTGGTAGGAGGTGGAGGCGGTGGAGGGTGGAAGTGTTAAGTCTCGGACCCCAGCTGTCTAGAGCCCTGCCCACTCCGTGCGGGGCTCCGAAGCCCGGCGTCGTCGGTCCCCCGCCAGCCCTCAAGAGGACCGGCTTTGCCGCGGTGCCGTAGTTCGGACTGTTTCCACCTAGTGCTAGGCCTGAAGCGCCTTCCTAGCTTACCTAACAGCAGCCCACTCGCCTCGCTTGGGGCCTGGGGATCTGCCCCTCCGCTCCGGTTGTGCCCTAACCCACCTCCCAGTGCAGCCCTCCCTGCTTATTTCTGGGATCCAGCCCCAGACTGGACTGGGAACCCACTCCGGTTGGGATCTGAGAGGGCCTATTGCAATGGTTACAGCTCTGGCCTGAGCCTGTGGACATCATTTTTCTGGTTCTGCCGACTATCTGCTGTGACATTAGTCTAGCCTCTTTCCTTCCCTGGGCCTGTTCCTCTAACTGATCTGGTGCTCCATTATTGAGTTAACGTCAGAGCTGCTGACGCTCTGCTGACCAACGCAGAAACAGCTCACACTCTTCTCTCCACTGACAGCAGATTTTAGATAAAGTCTTGAAGAAGAAATTGGGGCCAGAGAGGGAAGTGAGGAAAATCAGATCCCAGGTCTTCGAGAAGGAGCTGTAAGAACAACACACCCTCCACCATAGCCCATCAGGCGGAAGGAGAAGGTAAGGTGGGGACAATGGAACCGGGGACTTCTCATGGAAGGACAGCCAAGAGATCTTGGACCAGTGCAGAGACCTCTGTGTCTGAGATGTAAGCAGGGTGGAGGAGGGGGTCTCACAGCTCTGGGAGCCCTGACTTTGCAGGGCTCTTTCTTGAGCTATGCTGGAAACCTGGGAGCCCAGAGCTCTCTGCCTCCACTACTCACAGCTTTGATTTTTTTTTTTTTTTTTTTTTTTTTTGCTGTGTTACTGGTTGAGTAACAGGTTGCATAAGAGGAAGCCTGTGGCATCTGATCTTTCTGGACTTGGAGCCAGCAGAGAGATATTTCCTCTGGAGCTGTGTCCCTTGGTTGCATGCTTGGTGAGAGCACCCAAACTCTCTTTTTTCCCTCTCATGAACGTATGGTTCCCATCTTTGTTCATCCATCACCAGGAGAAGCAATGAGAAGCATCCGACGACCTGGGGGTGGGCGGTGGCCTCATTAGCCATTCTAAACCCCTCAGTGTGCTGAGGGCATCAGAGAGACGCCTCTCTGATAGGCAATGGTTAGGTCAGTCACAAGGGAGAAGAGTGAGAGTTAGCCTTGAATTTTCAAGGGCTTTGCAAGCTACACAGAATTTAGACTCTGGGCTAGAGGGCAGTATGTTGGATTGTAATATATTGAAATACCCACACTTCTAGGTGAGGGCTGCGATTGCAAACCCTGTGGTGTGGAAACAGGCTGGGAGGCCAGATAGATTTAGACCCAAATCCTGCTCTGCCTTTTGCTAGCATGTGACCCTGGGTCAACGATATGATCTCTCTGAACCTTATGACCACTGTGATAAGGACTGAATGAGATAAGATATGTCCAAGATACTTCTGCCCAACAGGAGTGTAGCCTCTCCGTAGTGCTGATGTGTTAGTATTCCGCTCTCTTAGGTTTAGGACTTATTTACCTATGGGTCTCTAAGCCTGAAGCAAGCAGGCTTTACATCAGATATATTTCTGCCTCTGCCACCATACACTGTGACACCCAAATGCAGTGTTCTGCAGAGGCACACCTGGGTTTGAATGTCAGCCATATGACCTTGGGAATGTTGTTTCAGCGTTCTGTGCCCATCTCAGGATAACAGTAGTACCTGTGTTTCCCATCTAGGTTGAGAAGAGCCAGAGCTCACAGGCCTCCTAGGATAACAGCCCCAAACAGGCTAGTGCCACCCTCCAGCTGCCCAGGGGATGTGGTTGTGAGGCAGAATCCACAGACCCCGTGGGAAGAGGGCTCCGAGGGCCATGGCCCAGGTCAGCATCAACAATGACCTTGGCGAGTGGGGTCTGAGCACAGACTCCGGGGAGCGGGCCCGTCTGCTGCAGAGTCCCTGCGTGGACACAGCCCCCAAGAGTGAAGGGGAGGCGTCTCTTGAGAGTCTGGGCAGAGGCACCACTTCCACAATTGGGGCCATCTTCATCGTCGTCAATGCCTGCCTGGGTGCAGGGCTGCTCAACTTCCCGGCGGCTTTCAGCACTGCAGGGGGCGTGGCAGCCGGCATCACACTGCAGATGGTGAGTGTGCTGGCCGTAAGGGCCAGAAATGCAGTTCAGGTGTTGGGTCTGAGCTCTTTACCTTGGAAGGGAGGCTTTGCCTCAAGGATAGTCAGTCAGTGACACAGGCTACCACTGCTCCCACCCTCACCTTTGGCAGACATTACTAACCTATCCCAGCACTCTTTCATCTGAGCCCAGGTGAGGCTGCAGAAGGCTTCCCAGCAGTTTGGACATCGACTGCATATTTAATAATTTTGTAGTTTATGTTTAAAAAGTGGGCTCTTACCTTTTAGAACTACATGCTGGAATATTTACTGGTGAAATGATTTGATAGCTTGTATTTCCTTCAACATAATCCAGAGTGGCAGAGGGAAACAAGATGAGCCATGAGTTGATTATTTTTGAAGCTGAGTGATGGGTGCATGGTGGTTCATGATACCATTTTGTCCCTCTTGTGTGTATTTGAAATTTTCCACAAAACTTCTTCTGTTTTTAAAGAAAATCTCAACTCGGCAGCCTCCAGCAATCTGGTAAAGTTGCCTACAAGATGAGGCTTATTTACCAAACTGGCAGTAGGCATTGGCCTAGTAAATGCTGAGCAAGATCAGGCAGCCCTTTGTTGCCAGGCCTGTCCCACACCCTGTGGCTCTGTCCTGCTTGCAGGGCATGCTGGTCTTCATCATCAGCGGCCTTGTCATCCTGGCCTACTGCTCCCAGGCCAGCAATGAGAGGACCTACCAGGAGGTGGTGTGGGCTGTGTGTGGCAAACTGACAGGCGTGCTGTGTGAGGTGACCATTGCCATTTACACTTTCGGCACCTGCATCGCCTTCCTCATCATCATCGGGGACCAACAAGACAAGAGTGAGGTTCCCCCTCAGTACCTACTTCATCCCTCCCGCTCGGCCCTCGGGATCCTGGGTGGAGGAATGGGCACGAACACCTGCCCAAGGCCTAGCCTGGGTCCAGCCTTCTTCTGTGAATCCTCCCTCCTGGCTGCTGAGCCCATTAGACAGATGGAGGCCCTGAGGCTCAGCAGAGCAGGAGGGCCACAGCCTGCAGGAGCCTGACATGACATTCCCTCCTTCCTCCCTGTGCAGTTATAGCCGTGATGGCAAAGGAGCCTGAGGGGGCCGGCAGCAGCTCCTGGTACACAGACCGAAAGTTCACTATCAGCCTCACTGCCTTCCTCTTCATCCTGCCCCTTTCCATCCCCAGAGAGATCGGCTTCCAGAAGTATGCCAGGTTCGGAGGCTCCACCCCAACCCAGGCCAGACAGAAGCTCTAATCACACACAGCTAAAGGCCCAGGCACTGCTGGAGAACCCCTCTCCTTCTGGGCAGCCAAAGTGGGCAAGGCAGCGTGGACCATGGCTCGCAAGGCCACCAGCATAAGATTTCCTTTTGTGTCTGCATCAAGGGAGACAGTGGCCCTTTGCATAGTGAGAGATCCTGTTCCAAATGTCCTTGTCACAGAAGAGACAGGTGGTTATCAGGAGTGTGAAGGGAGCTTCCAGGCCAGGACCTTGGCTTTCCCAGGGAGGAGGGGATTTTTTATCATTTGGAATTGTAAAGCCTGGCCCCATCTTCCATGCAGCTTAGTATGAAGAGACAGGACTGGCTTCCTGGCTCAGGGTCTGAAAAGCTGTGTAATTCTGAGCCATTTCCTGTGATCCACAATTGGCAGGGTCACACTTGGCTGCCTCCAAGGTCCCCTTTAATGTTGACATCCCCGTATTTGAATCTTCAGCCCTTTTACCTCCAGCGGCTCCTACTTCTCAAAGGCCCTTGTAGCAGTCACCAAGTGAGGGCTGCACTGATGGAAGAAACACATATGCTTTGAAGCCCAGACCTCTAAGCCGAACCAGTGCATTGCCTAATGGTCAGAAATGTTAGTCTGGTCCCCTCTTGCGGTCCAGCTCCCTCCAAGCTGTGACTGGTTTCTCTAAAACCTATTTCTTTTTTTTTTTTAAGTTTATTTATCTATAATAAATAATCTATACACCCAACGTGGGGCTCAAACTCATGACCCCAAGATCAGGAGTCACATGCTTTTCTGACTGAGCCAGCCAGGCGCCCCTCTAAAGCTTATTTCTCATGGATTTTTTTAATCTTTGTTTGGAATAATCTCCCAGTTTATTCAGTAGACACTGTGGTCACTAGAGCTGAGGGTAGATACCCCTGGGGTGCAATCAGAGAGAGGGCAGCTGGGGCTGGGGAAGAGGAAACTCAAACCATTCTTTCTGGCAGCTTCTTGAGCGTCGTGGGCACCTGGTACGTCACTGCCATCATTATCATCAAATATATCTGGCCAGATAAAGAGATGACCCCAGGGGACATCCTGACTAGGTGGGTAAGAACCCCAAGGAAGTCGCTACTTGGGCTCCAGGAAGTACTGGGTCAGACATCAAAAGGCCATACAGGTGCTCTTTTTAAAGCTCATTAGGTCACCAGAGCTTGACTTGTTGGTCATTGGAGAAAGGAGGCAAGAGTGAGAACCAACATCCAATATCCAATATCCAACAGATAAGCCATTGTAAGACTTGGCCTCCAGTTATGGAGACTACCAGGGTAGAATTGCATATTTTTGCAACTTGTCCTTATCTGTAATTTCTGTATGAGGATGAATCTGTTTTCTCATTTTAAAAAAAAAAAAAAATTTCTTGTTTTTGAAAGAAAAAGGAAAGCAACTCCAGTGCAGCAACCAGAAATTCTGGATTTTGGTCCCAGGAGGGTCTTCCAGAGTCTCAGTGTACAGACCTGTGAAATGGAGATGTGCCCTCTCCCTGTTTCCAGACTTAAGGGGGTTGAATGTGTAGAATAGTGGTTGGTGGAGGCCATGGTGAGATGAGTGAAGAGTAAGGACATGGGGCGGTTGGTGGCTCTGTGGGATTCACAAGCAGCAGACTCTTTGTGTGTTTGTCCACAGGCCAGCTTCCTGGGTAGCCGTGTTCAATGCTATGCCCACCATCTGCTTCGGATTTCAGGTGCCAGTTGCAAGGTTCCTATTGTCCTCTTAGCTCACTCCCCACCCTGGGCAGGAACCCACATTATAGGGAGGATGGGGACATCCTGGGAGGAAAGACAGAGTCAGAGCACTGGGACTTGTCCTTTGTCCCTGGTGCCTTTGTCCCCAAACTGCCTCCCTCTGGAAACTGGGAAGGGGTCACTTCCCCACCATAACTGTGACCTTCACCCTAACAGTGCCACGTGAGCAGTGTGCCAGTCTTCAATAGCATGCGGCAGCCCAAGGTGAAGACCTGGGGTGGGGTGGTGACAGCCGCCATGGTCATAGCCCTCGCTGTCTACATGGGCACGGGTGAGTGCTCCCCTCTGATGGCTGGGCTTGGAGTGCTCCCACTTTTCCTCTTTGTCTCCAAGTCCTCTGGCCAAGCTTTCCTGGGGACAGCCCAGCATTCCCAGCATATCAAACACTTCTGTAGGCATTGGCTTGAACCTGGGCTGCCTTGGGCCTCCTCCCCCCCAAATGAGAGAGATGTATTCACCCATTCACTTGGCAGCTGTCAGTCAGTGCCTCGTGAGTGCCGGGAACTGTTCCCAGCACAGGGGATGCCGTGAAGATTGACAGACCTCGTCCTGCTTACCTGGAATTGACAGTCTAGCCAGAGGGTCTTACAAGAGTAAGGCAGGAGTCAGTAAGGACATCCAGACAGTGGGGAGTGCCACCACAACAGTGAGACAGGGAAGCTGTGAGTGGGACTAGGAGAGGTGGTGAGAGCCTCCATGGTTCACAGGAGGCTCCTGTCTGAGGAGCCCCAGAGATGAGGAGCGAGCATCTGAAGGGCTGAGAGAAGAGTGTTCCAGAGAGGCGGGAAATGCCAGGCCCCTGAGGCAGGGACAGACAGGGCTGTGCAGCTGGAGTGGGGTGATTTGGGGGTGGGGGGCAGGCAGGGAGGCCAGACAGGGACCGGAGTAGGTCCTGTTGGGCCTGAGGACTATGGGGAGCCCAAGAGGAAGCATTTCCAGCAGGGGCACATCTCAACAAAACATGGCTGCGGGCGCCATGCGGGGAATGGTTTGGATGACAAAGCAGAACAGGAAGACCAGGCTGTGATTCCTTCCACAGGTGTTATGGGGCCAGCATTGTTCTACCTCTGAAGACAAAGCCAGGAGCAAGAGGGGCAAATAGGCCAAGTCCCTGTCCTCCTGGGGCTCATGTTCTGGCTGGAGAGACACACAATGAATAAGTGTAAAAGGAAAACACACACACACACACACACACACACACACACACATACACACACACACACAGGAGAGTTCTGAGGAAAATAGAGCAGGGTGCTGTGAGTGAGCGCCCAAGGTCAGGGGTTATTGTGGATGGGCAGGGTGGACTCATTCTCTGAGGAGGGGACACCAGAGCTGTGACCTGAATAGTGAAGAGATAGGGGTGCGAAGGGCTGGACAGACAGAAGGTTAGTGCAGAAGTTCTGAAACAGGAACGTGCTGGGTGAGCTCAGGATGACAAAGGTGGCAGTGGGGAGGGGATGTGAGAAGTCAGGGACAAAGCCTCGGGTCCCAGCCTGACACCCTCTCAGCCTCCAGAGCTGCTCCAGCACCCTCCCCATCTGAGTTGCACCCTGGAGTAAATGGTCCATCCCCCTCACCCTCCCAGGATTGCCCCTGCCAGCCCTCTTGTCCCTGTCCTCAGGCATCTGTGGCTTCCTGACCTTTGGAGCTGCTGTGGACCCCGATGTGCTCCTATCCTACCCCTCGGAGGACATGGCTGTGGCTGTTGCCCGTGCCTTCATCATCCTGAGCGTGCTCACCTCCTACCCCATCCTGCACTTCTGTGGGCGGTGAGCCCCCTCCCCACCCCATGGGAGTGCTCCCTCTCACCAGGACTCCTCAGCACCCCTGAGAGCCCTTTGAACATAGTCCTTTGGCCTTTTGTGAGTCCTCTTAGAACCTGTAGTCAGATCCTTTCCTGAACACCTAGCCTCCGGCGTACCCAGACCCTTTCTTTTCAGGAGGACAATAGCATCAGTTCCCACGAGGTGAGCATGTCCTGGGCCAAGCCAGGCCCTAAGCACATCACATCCACCATCCCATCCAGTCCCCGTGGCAACCACAAGAGTACTGCTGGACCCATTGCACAGAACAGGAAACAGAATCAGCGCTTAGGGCCTTACCCCTAGTCTACGCACTCAGAGGTCTGGCTCTGTGAACCGGAGGTGGGGGCCTCTGAGACACTCTCTGTGTGGGCAGGGCGGTGATCGAGGGCCTGTGGCTGCGCTACCAGGGGATGCCCGTGGAGGAGGACGTCGGGCGGGAGCGGCGGCGACGCGTGCTCCAGACTCTGGTCTGGTTCCTGCTCACCCTGCTGCTGGCACTCTTCATCCCTGACATCGGCAAGGTCATCTCAGTCATCGGAGGCCTGGCTGCCTGCTTCATCTTTGTCTTCCCAGGTATGGACCTGTGCCCGCCCCCTGCACACCGCCCCCCGCCCCGCCCATGCAGTACCGGCTCCCAGGGTCTCCCGGCCTCAACTCCTCCCTTGCTTACCTGCCAGGAGAGTAACCACCAGCCCTTACTAATCACCCACCTCAGGCTCTGCACTAACCCCTGCCCCTCCTGAAAAGAAGGGATAGATGTTATCTCCATTCTGTTGATGAGATGTGAGGAGGTTAAACAGACGCAACCATTGAGTAACAACTTTTCTGACCCAAGTCTGTCTAGGTGCACAGCCTACACTCTTAACCTTTCATTCGCTTCTCTGTTGCTGCCTGACTGTTAGGGATCCGGCTGGTTCAGCCCATTACAGCCCAGAGAGTGCCAGGGTCTGGCGGCAGCACCCGGATACAGAAGTCGGGAGACCCAAGTTTCAGACACAAGTCTGCCACCGGATCCCCAAGAAGTGCTCCCACCTGCCCAGCCATGAGTTCTGCCTTTGTACCCAGCTTATTTCTCTCTAGGAGACCAACTTGAAAGTCCTTGCCACTTTGCGAGGAGCAGGGCGGGGGGCCACATCTGCTCAGAAGTGCCCTGGGAAGGGCCCTCGGGGTGGTGGGGGCTACTGTTGAATCCCCTTCCGTGGCTGCCCCTTTGGCTCTGGGGCTCGCCTGCAGCCCGAGGAGAGCCTGTCAGACGCTGGCCTCTCCCGGGAGAGCAGATGCAAGGCCTCCGACTGCGCATGGAGTGGGGCAGAGGTGAAGAGTAAACACAGGCCTTTCTCCATTCACCGCTACCTCTTGGTAAAGGGGGAGGGTGGGCCTGAGTGAAGGAGCCCGCCTGAGCTCTCGGGGCCACGTCTTCTCTTCCAGGGCTGTGCCTCATTCAAGCCAAACTCTCGGAGATGGAAGAAGTCAAGCCAGCCAGGTAAAGCAGAGCCCGGGGCGTGTGGAGGTGCCACATGAGGGATGGGCTGGTGGGGGCGGGGGCACTTAAAACAGGGAGAGATCAAGAGACCTGTGGACTTAAAAATAGCAGAAGAGTTTTTGGGGCGCCTGGGTGGCTCAGTCAGCTAAGTGTCCGACTTCAGCTCAGGTCATGATCTCACAGTTTGTGAGTTCGAGCCCCGCTTCGTGCTCTATGCTGACAGCTCAGAGCCTGGAGCCTGCTTCAGATTCTGTGTCTCCCTCTCTTTCTGCCTCTCCCCCACTCATGCGCGTGCGCACTTTCTCTCAAAAATAAATAAACATTAAAAAATTTTAAAAACAAGACAAACCTCATACCTTTAAAAAAAAAAAAAGGCTTGGGGCGCCTGGGTGGCTCAGTCAGTTAAGCGGCCAACTTAGGCTCAGGTCATGATCTCGCGGTCCGTGAGTTCAAGCCCCGCGTCAGGCTCTGTGCTGACAGCTCAGAGCCTGGAGCCTGTTTCAGATTCTGTGTCTCCCTCTCTCTCTCTGACCCTCCCCTGTTCATGCTCTGTCTCTCTCTGTCTCAAAAATAAATAAACGTTACAAAATTAAAAAAAAAAAAAGGCATAAGAGTTGTCTAAATACCTAAGAAACGGGTGGCACATGCTAGCTGTGACAGTTTAAATGCTACTGAAGGACTTTAGAGAAAAAAGTGGAAGTTCCTCTTGCCCCTACAGCCCACTCCCCACCACATCCCTTCTCCTGAGAGCTCTCTGTCATCAGTATGGTCTTCTAGTTGTTTCTGTGTGTGCATACATGTCCAAATACATAGAGCTACGCATACGTATGCACAAACACATGAAATTTTGTGTCTGGTTTGGTTTTTTCAAAAATGGCTTCATGCCAGATGCTTTTCTACCACTTGCTTCCTTTCACTTAACCATGTGTGTTAGAGATCACTCTACGTCAGCACAAGAAGATCCATCCACTTCTTCCCTTTTTTAAGGGCTGCGGAGTGTTCTAGTGTGTGAATGTGTGAATACTCTTATACATGTGCATCTTGACACACCTGTTTCGAGGATCTTACTAGGATCAATTCTTAGAAAGAAGTTGCTGGATCAATGCTCATTTTTACTTCTGCACATGGTTTCAAATTTCCCTCTAGAAAACCAGTTAGAGTCCTAGCAGTAGAGTGAGGGTACCCTGTTCTCCACACCCCTGCCAGTATTGTCTAGAACACCCTTTTTTTTTTTAATTTTTAATATTTATTTATTTTTGAGAGAGAGACAGACAGAGACAGAGTGTGAGCTGGGGAGGGGCAGAGAGAGAGGGAGACACAGAATCTGAGCAGGCTCCAGGCTCTAAGCTGTTAACACAGAGCCCTATGCAGGGCTTGAACCCATGAACCCACGCTTGACCAACTGAGCCACCAGGCGTCCCAGAACAGCCTTTTAAATTTGTGTTAGTCTAGTAGATGAAAAACACAATATTGTTTTAATATCCACATTTCCTTGAATAGTACAGAGGTTGAAAACAGCTTGTAAGCTTTTTTAAAAGAATTATATTTACATATTCTATATACTTAATTCTATAATGAAGTAATGTTCATTATAGAAAACTTTAAAAGTACAAGTGTAAGGAAGAAAATTTGAGTCATCCTTAATGTCAATACCCTGTTGTATCCTCTTACTGCCTTGTCACTATATTTGATATATATATTTGCAGATGTCTGCGCTTTTTTTTGTAAATGGAATGGATCACACTCCATGTGACCTGCTTTTTCCTGAACACGTTTCCATCAGGAGGCATGCATTCTAATCCTGGTTCTGCCCTTGGCTTGCTGTGACCTGTCAATGAGCTCCATTAGGTCTTGGTCTTCTGACCCATGGACTGGATCTTACACTTGGCCCCACATACCTTTGTATGAAAAGTCATTTAGAAGTAGGAAGTGCTCTACTCACTAGAGAAATGCTATAAGTAATTACAATAATTAACACACACACACACACAAGTCTGCAAAGCCAAGGGTAGGTTGACTGACTAGGCCTCTCTCTCCTGCCTTACAGCTGGTGGGCGCTGGTCAGTTATGGTGTCCTCTTGGTCACCCTGGGAGCCTTCATCTTCGGCCAGACCACAGCCAACGCCATCTTTGTGGATCTCTTGGCATAACCACTGCCTCCCAGGCAACACATGGCCTTTGCCACTGGACCCAGGAGCCCATCTCTTAGAGTTGTGGGGTCACCTTGAGTCCAGCATCATTCCCAACCGCTGGTAGGATGACATCTGAACATCCTTTTCCAAGAACAGTTCTGGAGTAAAATCAGGCCTCACACCTCTGGACGGCTCAGACCCAGCTCCCCCTGCTCTCCAGTCCTGGCAGTGCCAGGATGGAGGGAGGAGGTCTTGTATCACAGAAGAACCTTCTCTGTCCTTCAACTCTCGACTTCACCTCTGAAAAACATGGGTGAGGAGGATCAAAACATCTCAGAAAAAAGACCGCAGCCTGACTTTCCTTTGGAGAAAGTATGGGCAAAGGGCCACTCGACAGAGCACCCTGTCCTGAGCAGGACCTGTGCTCATTATCCCGGGACTCAGTGCCTGCTCCAGTTGGGCAGCCGTTTGGCCAGCCATGACTTCTCTGGGATCTGGCAATTTCCAAAGGTAGCACAAAAATCATACAGACGCACAGAGGTAGATAGAGTCATGCCTTGTCCACCCCCAGCCTGGGTCCAAAGTGAACCTGTAGACCTCTTTTCCGTGGCTAATTGACATCTCCCAAGACTTTGAGGCCTCACCCTCTTTCCCCAAAGCTGAGGGTCCAGGCATCCCTCTCCTCCTCCATCTCCAGACATCATCAAGTCTAATGTTTACAAACGGTGCCAGCCCGGCTCTGACCCAAAGGACAGGGGCCGTCCCGTGCCACCACGGTGCTGTGAGTACTCCTCAGTTAGCTTTCCCCTTGGCAGGAAGTCTGTTTATCTCACTCAGATTCCAGATGAGCCCCTCATTTCTGTGGCACAGGGTGGGTAAGAGAGAAGGCTGGGAATCTTTCAAACCCACGCAGGTTGGGCCGGTCAGGGTCCAGGTGAGCCTCTCTGTTACCTTCTCTTTCAGTGACTGCTTCTCTCTGCCTGCCCTCTGCTTCCCCTCTCCCCTGGCAACCCCAGCAGGATAGCCCACAGAGAAGAAGAGCAGCCGAGTTGTCACTGACTGGGCAGCACTTGAGTGTAGTCACGCCGGTCTAGAAGTTTCCCTTCTGGTCCAGATCTTGTCTGCTCCCTCCCCCCAGCATTTCTTCAGCCCCTCCCCCAGTTTTCTAGCTCAGTCTCTCCTGCTCATGTAACACTGGGGCAGGAGTTGTGCCCAACCCTCTCGTGTCAGCTTCCTCAGCTCCACAGGCCCACCAGACCTGGCCTCAGTGACCCAACACCGAGGTCACATGTGGGTTGTACCCCAGGTGGGGTGAGGAGGGACACTCTTCTCCCATTCTCAATTCCCAGTTTTCCCTCCTTGGCTGTTCACTTTGACCAATGCCAGGCATTGAATCAGGCCTCCTCCACCTGGAACTCCTAGAATTTCCTTGGCCCTGCCTGCCCCAAACCTCTGTACGAGGGGTGAGAGGGACCCCCACCCCACAGCCCTCCACTCAGGGCAGTGAGACCACAGAAGCAGAGACTGGCCGCAGCCAGATGGGTTCTGCTCTGGTCCTGGAGTGGATGACTCACCTTTCTTCACATCTCTCAGCCCCTCAGCCCCTGGAGCCAGACCCCCTGTGCTGTTTTCTCTCCGCCCCCTGCACAGCACCAGGTCCTTCCAGTGTCCATCCATGCTCAGTCAAGGGATGGGGGTGTAAGGGGAGTCCTCGTACAGAAACAGACCCATCAGGAAAAGGAGCTGGAATCTGGCCATGTGGCCTAAGCTCAGGAGCCCCCTGCCCTGCCCTCCCAGCCAGGGTATTTTACTGTTTCTTTTCTACTTGTGCACATTCATACCAGAGAGGATGGCTAATAAAAAGAGACTGTGCTGCTGAGCTCTGTGGCCTATGTCCAGTGCTGGGGACACAGTCCAGACCACTGACAGGAAGAAGGTAGGCTGGTGGAGAAGGGGTGGGGCAGGCACTTCTGGCTTCATCGTCTTTGACCCCTGTGTCAGGGATGAGTCCTGCTGTGTTTCCCTGACCAAGACGGGAACATGCGAGTGGTTCTTGGTACCTCCCCTCTCTTCCACATCCCATCAGGCCCTGCCTGCCAACCTGGGGATTTACCCTGGGCTCCTGTCCTTGGTTTAAGTCCTGCTTGTGTCTTCCCCGCTCCATGTGGCCTCAGACTGGCCTCTGTGCTGCATGTCTCTTGCCAACCTCACATTTTGGGGTGAGCTTCCAACTCCTGAGCATCCACCCTCATCCTTTCAGAGGCATGTGTTGAGCAGACCCTGGTTGTCCTGGTAGCGGAGCCAGGTACTGACTGCTCAGTGCTGGCAAGAAGGTAAACTCAGCAAAACAGACAGCGGCTCCACCCTCAGACCAAGTGGTCACACAAGTATCTATTTGCAAATTGTGATATGTGCCAAGAGGAGAACATATAGAATGTTCTATTGGGAGACCTGAAGCTTGTCTGGGGAGTCAGGGAAGGCTTCCTGGAGGAAGTGACATTTAAGCTGGCCCCTGAATGATGAGTAGGAATGAACTAAATGAAGAGAGGTGAGGAAACCTTTCCAGGCCATGGGAACTACATGTGCACTTGGTATTGGAAGAACATTGTCTGTGGGGTATCGCCTGGATGTGGGAGAGCAACAGGGATGAGACTAGAGCATTCTGGGGTGGTCTTCAGTGGCGCCCCTCTTGCCCACAGGGTAAAGTGTAACCAGCTCATCTTCCACCACACTCCCTCCCTCCCTCCTGGTGCGAGTGGGGACTCTCTCCAGGGAGAAAATACTTCTGAAGTGGCCTAGTACTTTTGAGGGCTGGAGGAGTGAGACAGCTTTGGGCCGCGCTCCACGGGAGGACTAGGGGACGAGAAGTTGAGGTTTGGTTTCACTTTCTCTGAACAAAGAGACGGAAAGGTTACATCTATGCTAAAGGCCAAACACCAGATTCATCATTTGTTCGTTATATTCAAGACTTTGCTCGTGTCGTGTCGTCCCCATACTTGTAGGCACTTGATCACATCTCCCCGTTGCACTGTAAGCTCCATGGGAGCAAGGGCATATCTCCTGTTAAAAAACAAAATTCAACCGAGTAAACTGGAAGATCTAATAGGCTTTATTAAGGAATTCATGAATCAAGCAGTATCCTGTCTAGCAAGTACAGAGATGCTCCAAGGAGTTGTGCAAAATGGAAGGTTTTTACAGGAAGGGAGTGGGACAAGGTGGTTATTAGCCAATGAAAAGAAAGCATTGCTTCAGGCAAAGTCAGGAGTTAAAGGGAAGGGCAGGGGGTCTTGGGTGGATTAGCTCATCTTCCTTTGGGGGATGGAGAGGGCCCAGGTGACAGATTGCCCCCTTGGTGCTGATCAGAAAATTCCTGACTGATCAGTTAAGACATTTCTGGGGAGGTTGAAACTGCAATTAAGTCTCATTTTGCTATCCTGGAGGCAAATGACTCCACCTTAGGACTGTGGTTTTGTTTTTAACACTCCTTATCCATCTGGTGTCTTAGTCTGGAGCCTGGCCCATTGTAAGCAAGTGTCCTATAGTTGTGGAGCAAATGAATGAATAGCAAGGAACATTTGTTGAATTCTTCCTTTGTGCCCCAACTTCACCTGCATCATCCTCTCTTGATCCTTGCAACGGCTCTGGAGGGAGGCTAAGAAAGACTATCACATAGTTTGCTCAGGGACACATTGGTAATAAAATTGAAGTCCGACTGCACTCTTGTCATGCATGGATAAACAAGTGAGCAGAAGGCTTTCTCAGAGCCAGGCTAGTGCTTTCTGACCCCTGAAGGCAAGCTCAGGAGCCTAATACCCCCATGCTGGCACCAACACCAGATCTTGGAACCTTTGGATCATCCTCCGAGCCAATCCCTGTCAAGTACTGGGATGCCTGCTGACTAGTGGCTCTGGGCAAACTGCGTCTCCCCTCTGGGCTTCTGTTTTCCCGGCTCTAAAATTGGAGTGATAATCACTGACCTTGTTTACCTCCCAGGGAAAAGGGGAGCCAATGTAAAGACAGCACAGGAAAAATGACAGAAGTGCTTTGTAGCCAGAAATCAACATTCACAGAATAAATATGAGAACTCGGTGTCTCCTCAAAAAACTGGGATTTCCCTACCGCTTCCTGTGAGTCAGGGTACTCTTCAAGCTTTAATACAACATACAAAATTTTTTTAAAGTTTAATTTATTTATTTTTGAGAGAGAGAGAAAGATCATGAGTAGGAGAGGGGCAGAGAGAGGGAGAGAGAGAATCCCAAGCAAGCTCCATGCTGAGCCCCAGCAGGGTTCTCAACCTCATGACTGTGAGATCATGACCTAAGCTGAAATCAAGAGTCAGATGCTTAACCAACTGAGCCACCCAGGCGCCCCTAATGTACATGCAAAAATTTTATCTCCTTAGGATACAAGTTCTGATTCAGTAGGTCTAGGGAGCCTGAAGTCTGTATTGTTAATGCTCCCAGTGTTGCCCATGCTCTGGAGCTTGGACCACACTTTGAGTAGCAGGAGACTGGTGGACGGAGCAAAGCCTTCTAGAAGCCTCAGATAGACCTGAGGTGGATCTCGGCAATGCTTCTTAACACTGTGGAAACCCAGAGAATCATTTCACTTGTCTCAACCCTGCTTTTCTCCACTCTAAAGTAGGAGTGATGGTGCCCACCTTGTAGATGTAAATATTTCAAATCCAAGGACAAATGGCATAATAACATATGTGAAGTGCCTGGAAGCTGGCCAGGATTGTGTTGGTCATTTCCCTGTACTGGAAGGAAGGAGGGAAGCGCGTGAATGCAGTTTCTTCTTTTGGTCAATAGAGGTCACCTCTGTGTAGTTTCTTCTTGTGAAAGAGGAGACTTCAGGGGCGCCTGGGTGACTCAGCTGAGCTTCTGACTCTTGGTTTCGGCTCAGGTCATGATCCCAGGGTTGTGGAATCAAGTCTCACGTCAGACTCCGTGCTGAGTGTGGAGCTTGCTGGGGATTCTCTCTCCCTCTTCCTCTCCCTCTCCCTCTGCCTCTCCCTCTGCCCCTTTCCCCCAGCTTGCTCTATGTCTCTCTTAAAAAAAAAAAAAAAAAAAGGAAAGAAAGAGGAGACTCCAGTCCTCTGAGTAATTTAGCTGCTGCCTAGTACCCCTGAGTGATGCCCCTATTTTGGGGTCAGGACCGCAATAATCACACAAACCAATCGTGTAGGTAGATGTGCTAATGTAGATTAGATATTATAAATCCGGATTTGGTAATAATTCATTGCTATGATACAATGAAAAAAAAAATCAATAGGTACAGAGGAAGGCCAGAGAGAGACATTGTAGCCAGGAAGAAGGCTGACACACTGTCCTGTGAAGGAACACTGTGTGTCCTGGGAGGGAATAGGCACAAGATTCACTAGGTCATTCTTCCATGAAAAAGGAAATTGATGTATCAAAGGAGGAGTTAAGACGATGGAATAGTAAAGGCACTTTGGGCTAGTCTCATCCCTCAAACACATATCAACATCAAACCACCTTGAACACCTAGGAAATCTATCCGAGGATTAACAGAACACTGTGTAATTTGAGGGAGAGAGCACAGCAGCTTCTGTTAACAAGCTGACCAACACACACCTAGGATCTAACTTCCTTTATCTTATTTTTTTATTTTTAATTCATTCTGTTGTTGTTCTTGTTGTTTTCTTCCTCCAAAATGACAAGATGGACAAATTCACCTTAAAAGAAAGAACAGGGGGTGGGGGGCTGCCTGAGTGGCTCAGTCAATTCAGCATCCAAATAAGTCTTGATTTCAGCTCAGGCTATGATCTCATGGTTTGCGAGTTAAAGCCCCACATCTGGTTCTGCGCTGACAGTGATGAGCCTGCTTGAGATTCTCTCTCTCTGCCCCTCCCCTGCTCTCTCTCTCTCTCTCAAAATAAATAAATGAAATAACTTAAAATAAAAAGAGAAAGAAAGAAAGAAAGAGAAAGAAAGAAAGAAAGAAAGAAAGAAAGAAAGAAAGAAAGAAAGAAAGAAAGAAAGAAAGGCACTCAGGTGGCTCAGTCGGTCAAGTGTACAACTTTGGCTCAGGTCATGATCTTCCGGTTTGTGAGTTCAAGGCCTGCATCAGGCTCTGTGCTGACAGCTTGGAGCCTGGAGCCTGCTTCGGATTCTGGGTCTCTTTCTTTCTTTGATCTTCCCCTGTTCCCACTCTGTCTCTCTCAAAAATAAATAAACATTAAATTACGGTGGGAATGCAAGCTGGTGCAGCCACTCTGGAAAACAGTATGGAGGTTCTTCAAAAAACTAAAAATAGAACTGCCTTACGACTCAGCAATTGCACTACTAGGTATTTATCCAAGGGATACAGGTATGCTTTTCCAAAGGGACACATGCACCCCCATGTTTATAGCAGCACTATCAACAATAGCCAAAGTATAGAAAGAGCCCAAATGTCCATCAGTGGATGAATGGATAAAGAAGATGTGGTATATATGTATACAATGGAGTATTACTCAGCAATCAAAAAGAAGGAAATCTTACTATTTGCAACTACATGGATGGAACTGGAAGGTATTCTGCTAAGTGAAATGAGTCAGAGAAAGACAAAAATCATATGACTTCACTCATATGAGGATTTTAAGAGACAAAACAGATGAACATAAGGGAAGGGAAACAAAAATAATGTAAAAACAGAGGGGGACAAAAGATAAGAGACTCGTAAATATGGAAAACAAACACAGGGTTACTGGAGGGGTGTAGGATGGGGGATGGGCTAAATGGGTAAGGGGCATTAAGGAATCTACTCCTGAAATCATTGTTGCACTATATGCTAATTTGAATGTAAATTAAAAACAAATTACAGGACAGCTGGGTGGCTTATTCAGTTAAGCGTCCAACTTTGGCTCAGGTCATGATCTTCCAGTTGGTGAGTTTAAGCCCTGTGCCAGGTTCTGTGCTGACAGCTCAGAGCCTGGAGCCTGCTTCTGATTCTGTGTCTCCCTCTCTCTCTGCCCCTCCCCTGCTCACGCTCTGTCTCTCTCTCTCTCTCTCAAAAATAAGTAAAAACTTTTTTTTTTAATTTTTAAAAAAGTAAGAAAGTACAGGAGGGCACCTGGGTGGCTCAGTCAGTTAAGCATCCTTCCAACTCTTAATTTCAGCTCAGGTCATGATCTCACAGTTTGTGAGTTCAAGCTCTGCATCGGGCTTTGTACAGATAGTGGAGAGTCTGCTTGGGATTCTCTCTCTGCCTCTCTCTCTCTCTCTCTCTCTCTTTCTCTCTCAAAATAAATAAATACATAAAAAAAGGACTAAAATCTAATCGAGTCAAAATGAAAAATGCTGTAACCAAGATGCAAACCCAAATAGAGGCCATAAAAATGAGGATGGACAAGGCAGATGAGCAAATTAGCGATACAGAAGATAAAATTATGGAAAATAATGAGCTGAAAAGTGAAACAAAGGTCAGGGATCATGAAGGCAGACTTAGGGAATTCAGCAATTTATTCAAACCTAATTACATGCATATCGTAGGAGTTCCAGAAAATGAAGAGAGAGAAAAAGAAGCAGAAGGTTTATGTGAGCAAATTATACTTGAAACCTTCCCCAGATCTGGGGAAGGACACAAACATCAAAATCCAATAAGCACAGAGAATTCCCATTAAATTCAACAAAAGCCAGCAATTGATTGCCAAGACATATCACAGTCAAATATATACAATGGAATATTACTCAGCCATCAAAGAGAATGAAATCTTGCAATTTGCAATGATGTGGTTGGGGCTAGAATGTATTATGCTAAGTAAAATAAGTGAATCAGGGAAATACAAACACCATATGGTTTCATTCCTATGTGGAATTTGAGAAACAAAACAGATGAATATATGCGAAGTTGGGGGAAGAGAAGGAAACAGATCATAAGAGACTCGTTTTTATAAAGTACTTTTTAGGGGCGCCTGGGTGGCTCAGTCAGTTAAGTGTCCAAATTTGGCTCAGGTCATGATCTCACAGTCCATGAGTTTGAGCCCCACATGGGGCTCTGTGCTGACAGCTCAGGGCCTGAAGCCTGCTTCAGACTCTGTGTCTCCCTCTCTCTCTGCTCCTCCTCTGCTCATGCTCTGTCTCTCTCTGTCTCAAAAATAAATAAAAACATTTAAAAAAATAAAAAATAAAGTATTTTTTAAATGTTTATTGATTTGAAAGAACATGTGCATGTGTATGTGAAAGGAGGGGCAGAGAGAGGGAGAGAGGGAATCCCAAGCAGGCTCTACACTGTCAGTGCTCAGCCCAACACGGGGCCCAGTCCCACAAACCACAAGATAATGACCTGAGCTGAAGTCAGCTGCTTAACCAACTGAGCCACCCAGGCACACCATTTTTTTTAATGTGGCATATCCATGCAATGCAGTATTATTCAGTCTTTTTTTTTTTTTTTTAACATATATTCATTTTTGAGAGACAGAGCCCAAGCAGGGGTAGGGTAGAGAGAGAGGGAGACACAGAATCTGAAGCAGGCTCCAGGCTCTGAGCTGTCAGCACAGAGCCTGACATGGGGCTTAAACTCACAAACTGCAAGATCATGACCTGAGCCAAAGTCGTATGCTTTACCGACTGAGCCACCCAGGCGCCCCAAGAGACTCTTAATGATAGAGAACAAACTATGGGTTGAAGGAAGGAGGTGGGTAGGAGATAGGCTAGATGGTGATGGGTACTAAGGAGGGCACTTGTGATGAACACTGGGTGTTATATATTAAGTGATGAATCACTGAATTCTACTTCTGAAACTAATATTGCACGTATGTTAACTAAAATTTAAATAATAAATATAACTGAAAAAAAAAAAAAAGAAAAACCCAGAACATCACGAATTAAGTTTGTGGACTTAAAAAAAAAAAGTCCAGCACGTAAGAAGGTTGGAAGTGGCCACTCCATCCCAGCAACAAGTAAGAAAGCTGAACCAACTGAAAAGTCAACCACTCTCCTTAAATCTGTAGGATAAGTCCGATTACAGGTCCCTGAAAATTGAAGAGAGTGACAAGCAAGTAGGAACTGGAGCCAGGGTAGGGAAGCCCGAACTGTGATTGACGAACTGCTGGAGGCTCAGTGGGTACAAATCTGACAGATAAAAACCCCAGGGGACCTAGTCGTGGGAGGGGGCACACTTTTGTGCATTTTACATCCCCGAGCTTTGCAGGTTCTCCTAGTAAATGTCAGAGAAAAACCCCCTCCAGTTTCCAGGAGGGGAAAGACGAAGCCATTTTGAAATGTGCCACAGCATTCTGACCCTCACGAGACATGCCCTCGGGGGAAACTTAAAATTTAACCAGAGCCTAACCTGCTGGGATTTTATCAGAGCCTAACTGACGTAAGGGAAGGGAAATACCCAACTGCAGCCAGCTCTAGCCTTCCACGTGGAGGAAGGGAAACAGGTCAGTCCAGCTCCCTCTACTTGCCCTGTCCCATCCAGAGAGGACTGGGGAGAGAAATGAGAAGCATGTGTGAGGTTCACAGTCCAGGGGTACAGAATCACTGAAGACAGTGATTTCTTGTTTTTTAAAGTTTATTTATTCTGAGAGACAGAGAGAGGGGGAGGGAGCTGGAACACAGGAGGGGTGGAGAGAGAGAATCCCACTATCAGTGCAGAGTCTGACAAGGGGCTCAGATTCCTGAACGTGAGATCAGGACCTGAACCGAAAATCAAGAATCAGTCGCTCAACTGACTGAGCCACCCAGGTGCCCCTGAGGACTGTGATTTAATTATTGGACAATAGAATGCTTCCTTTCCTCCAACGCCTTGCCACCCCTTTATGAAAGCCTATTCACCACAGTTTCTTTTACCCAGGACACGATGTCCACTTATCAAGTAAAAATTATGAGATATATTAAAGGCCAAAAATACATTTTGAAGAAACAGAGCAAACATCAGATCTCTAGATTCAGATATGGCAAGAATGTCGGAATCACCAGACAAGGAACTTAAAGCAAGATGATCAATATGCTGAAAGAGCTCTGGTGGATACAGTAAGCGGCACGCAAGAACACATGGACAATGTGAGCAGAACGATGAGCCAAAACAGAAATGCCGAAATGAAAAGCATTGCAAGAGACATGAAGAATGCCTTTGATGGACACACAAGTAGACCGAATACAGCTGAGGAAAGACTCTCTGAGTTTCAGGATATCTCAGTAGAAACCTCCAAAACTGAAAAGTAAATAGAAAGAAAAAAAAAAAGAAAAAAGACGGGGCACCTGGGTGACTCAGTCCATTAAGCATCCAGCTTCCATTTGGCTAGGCTCATGATCTCGCAGTTGGTGGGTTCGAGCCCCGCATTGGGCTCTACACTGCAGAGCCTGAAGCCTGCTTCAGATTCTGTGTCTCCCTCTCTCTCTGCCCCTCCCCCAGCTTGTGTGCTCTCTCTCTTTCTCTCTCTCTCCCTCTGTCTCTCTCTGTCTCTCTCTCTCTCTCTCTCTCTCTCTCTCTCAAAAACAGGGGCACCTGTGTGGCGCAGTTGGTTAAGCATCTGACTCTTGATCTCAGCTCAGGGCATGATCTCACAGTATGTGAGTTCAAGCCCCGCGTGGGGCTCTGTGCTAATGGTGCAGAGCCTGCTTGAGATTCTGTCTCTCCTTCTCCCTGACTTTCCCCAGCTTGTGCTCTCTCTCTTTCTCTCTCAAAATAAATAAATAAATAAACTTTAAAAACACAAAGTAATTAACATTAAAAAAATTTTTTTTTAATGAAAAGCAAAAGAAAAACAAAGAAAATCCAAGAACTATAGAACAACACACAGGGTGTACCATATATGTGAGTACCAGAAGAAGAGAGAAAGGAACAGAAAAAAATATTTGGAAAAGTAATGACAGAGAATTCCCCCTAAATTAATGTCACACACCAAACCACAGATGCAGGAAGTTCAGAGAACACCAAGCAGGATAAATGCCAAAAAATACGACACCTACGGGTGCCTGGCTGGCTCAGTTGGTAAGGCACACTATTCCTGATGTCAAAGTTTTAAGTTTGAGCCCCACTTTAAAGGCTATGATATGGCACCAATCATTTCATTTTCAAAATATAAAAAGTCAAAGATAAATTTAAAAATCCTGAAAGAAGCCAAGGAAGGGCGGGGGTGGGTGGGGGGGGAACACCTACAGAGAAGCAAAGATAAGAATTACATCTGATTTCTCAGAAACCATGCAAACAAGAAGAGAGTAGAATAAAATATTTTAAAGATTAAGAGAAAAAAAAACCCCACCAACCTAGAATTCTGTGTACCTTGTGAAATTATCCTTCAAAAAGGAAGGAGAAATAAAGACTTTCTGAGACAAAAATGGAAGGAATTTATTGCCAGTAGACTTGCCTTGAAATAAGTGTTAAAAGAAGTTCATTAGTGAGAAAAAAAATGAAAGCTAGAAGATATTACAATATAAAATAAGAAAAGAATGCTGGGGCACCTAGGTGGCTCAGTTGGTTAAGCATCTAACTCACGATCTTGGCTCAGGTCATGATCTCAGGGTTTGTGAGCTCGACCCCTGCATTGAGCTCTGCACTGACAGTGCAGAGCCTGCTTAGGATTTGTCTCTCCATCTCTCTGCCCCTCCCCCAAACTCTTTCTCTTTCTCTCTCTTTCTCAACATAAATAAATAGAAAGTTTTTTTTTTAAAGAATGCTTTGAAGAATAAGCAAAATAAAAGCTAGCACTAAAAATCAGAACTATGAGAGCCAAATTAAAAAATCAAAACAAGAGGGGTACCTGGGTGCTTCAGTCAGTTAAGCCTCTGACTTTGGTTCAGGTCATGATCTTATGGTTTGTGAGTTCGAGTCCTGGATCGGGCCCTGCACTGACATCTCGGAGCCTGCTTTGGATTCTCTGTCTGTCTCCTCTCTGCCCCCCACCCCCACCCCCTGCTCTCTCTCTCTCTCAAAAATAAATAAATATTTTAAAAAATTAAACAAAAGTCAAAGACAGTTAAGAAACTCTCCCCAAAAGCTAAACAAAAAGCCAAAGAGATGGAAAAGAAGCAATAAAGAAGTTAGAGTTTCTGGGGTGCCTGGGCAGCTCAGTCCATTAAGCGTCCAACTTCGGCTCAGTTAATGATCTCACAGTTCGTGAGTTCAAGCCCACATCTGGCTCTCTGCTGTTAACCCAGAGCCTGCTTCAGATCCTCTGTACCCCTCTCTCTGCCCCTTCCCCATTCATTCTCTTTCTCCCCCCCTCTAAAAATAGATAAATAAACTTAAAAAAAATGAAATTAGAGTTTTAACTCAGCTCCGACACCTGACTAACAGAGGTCCCAGAAATAGAGAACAGAGAAACTGGGTGGTGGGGTGGGGAACAAGGAAGGGAGATATTACCAAAGAGATAAGAAGATTTCCCAGGACTGAAAGATGTGAGTCTCCATATTTGTGACAGTAAATTGAATTTTAAGAGCTGTACACTGGAAATAAAATCATAAAGATTTTCTGAGATGGTGGGGGCCAGGAGAGCATGCTTCTTAGCATAACTGCAAGCTGGAAGATAACACGTCAATGCCTTCATAACTTTCTTTTTTTTTTTTTTTAATAATGAGTCATTATTTTGGTTTTTTTTTTTTTAATTTTTTTTTAATGTTTATTTATTTTTGAGACAGAGAGAGACAGAGCATGAACAGGGGAGGGGCAGAGAGAGAGGGAGACACAGAATCTGAAATGGGCTCCAGGCTCTGAGCTGTCAGCACAGAGCCCAACGCGGGGCTCGAACTCACAGACCGCAAGATCATGACCCGAGCCGAAGTCGGGCGCTTAACTGACTGAGCCACCCAGGCGCCCCAAGTCATTATTTTGAGAGAGAGAGAGAGAGTGCACAAGCAGGAGAGAGATGTGTGTTTTTTTTTTTAATGTTCATTTATTTTCGAAGAGGGAGAGGCAGAGAGAGAGGGGGACAGAGGATCCAAAGCAAGCTCCACACTGATAGCAGAGTGCCCGATGCAGGGCTTGAACTCACAAACCATGAGACCATGACCTGAGCTGAAGTCAGATGGTCAATCAACTGAGCCACCCAGGCACCCTATGCCTTCATAATTTTCAGTGAACATTTTCTTTTCTTTTTTTCTTTTTTAACATTTATTCATTTTTTAAGAGACAGAGACAGAACATTAATGGGGGAGGGGCAGAGAGGGAGACACAGAATCTGAAACAGGCTCCAGGCTCTAAACTGTCAGCACAGAGCCCCATGCCGGGCTCGAACTCATGAACTACGAGATCATGACCTGAGCTGAAGTCAGATGCTTAACTGACTGAGCCACCCAGGTGCCCCTAAGTGAACATTTGCAACTTAAGTTTCACTCTACAACCAAACTCTCAGTCAAGTGTGAGGCTAAAATAAAAATATTTACTCATAGGGTGCCTGGCTGGCTCAGTGGGAGAAGTATATGACTCTTTTTTTAATTATTTGTATTTGAAAGAGGGAGGAGAGGGGCAGAGAGAGACAGAGACAGACGATCTGAAGCAGGCTCTGTGCTGACAGCAGAGAGGCTGGTGCAGGGCCCAAAAGTCAGACACTTAACCAACTGAATCCCCTCAGGGGCCTATATGACTCTTGATCTCAAGATTGTAAATTTGAGCCCCATTTTGGGTGTAGAGACTACATTTTATTTTATTTTATTTTTTTATATTTTATTTTTTGAGAGAGAGGGAGTGCGTGTGTACACAGGCAGGGGAGGGGCAGAGGGAGAGGAGAGAGAATCTTAAGCAGGCTCCAAGCCCAGCATGGAGCCCGATGAGGGGCTCAATCTTAAGACCCTGAGATCAGGACCTGAGTCCAAATCAAGAGTCTGAGGCTTAACCAACTGAGCCACCCAGGAACCCCAAGACTATTAAAAAAAAAAAAAAAAAGATTAGTACACAACTAATTATTTTTTTTAATTTTTTATTAATTTTCTTTATTTTTGAGAGGCCGAGACAGAGCGTGAGTGGAGGAGGGGCAGAGAAAGAGAGAGGGAGACACAGAATCTGAAGCCGGCTCCAAGCTCTGAGCTGTCAGCACAGAGCTGGATGCGGGGCTCGAACTCACAAACCGCGAGATCATGACCTGAGCCGAAGTCAGACACTAACCAACTGAGCCACCCAGGTACCCCTCACAACTAATTATTTTTTTTAAATATTTACAGATGGGGCAGCTGGGTGGCTCAGTCTGTTAAGCGTCCAACTTCAGCTCAGGTCGTGATCTCTGGGTTTGTGTGTGAGCCCTGCTCAGGCTCTGTGCTGACAGGTCGGCATTTAAGGTCAGTGTTTAAGAGTCTCTTACGATTTGCCTCCCTCCCTCTCTGTTTGTAACTATTTTTTTTTTCCCCTTGCCTTCCCCCATGGTCTTCTGTTAAGTCTCTCAAGATCCACATATGGGTGAAAACGTATGATATTAGTCTTTCTCTGACTTATTTCAGTTAGCATAATACCTTCCAGTTCCATCCACGTTGCTGCAAATGTTGTGATTTCACTCTTTCTCATTGCCAAGTAGTATTCCTTTGTATATATAAACACATGTTCTTTATCCATTCATCAGTTGATGGACACTTGGGCTCTTTGCATAATTTGGCTATTGTTGAGAGTGCTGCTATAAACATTGGGGTATATGTGCCCCTATGCATCAACACTCCTGTATCCTTTGGATAAATTCCTAGCGGTGCTATCACTGGATCATAGGGTAGTTCTACTTTTAATATTTTGAGGAACTTCCACACTGTTTTCCAGAGGAGCTGCACCAGTTTGCATTCCCACCAACAGCAAAAGAGGGTTCCCGTTTCTCCGCATCCTCGCCAGCATCTGTTGTTTCCTGAGTTGTTCATTTTAGACACTCTGACTGGTGTGAGGGGGTATCTCAGTGTGGTATAGATATTACTTAAAATAAATAAACAAAATCTTAAAAAAGGGGAAAAGGACTTCAGAGTGCAGGTGTAAGAAAGCTAAATCATTAGTCAATAGTTACTGCTTTTAGGTCTTTTTTTAATGTTTGTTTATTTACTTAAAGTTTATTTTTGAGGGAGAATGAGAGTAGGGGAGGGGCAGAGATAGAAGAGGACAGAGGATCTCATGTGGGCTCTGCACTGAGAGCAGGGAGCCCAATGCTGGGCTTGAACTTACAAACCATGAGATCACAACCTGAGCCAAAATTGGATGCTCAACTGATTGAGTCACCCAGGTGCCCAAAACTTTTAGTTTTTAAATAAAGAAATAGCAGTATACACCAATAATCAATCAGCAGAAAAAGAAACCAAGGAATCTATCCCATTTACAATTGCATCAAAATCAATAAGATACACAGGAATAAACCTAGCCAAAGAGGTAAAAAAAAATCTGTACTCTGAAAATTATAGAACACTTATGAAAGAAATTGAAGAAGACACAAAGAAATGGGAAAATAGTCCATGCTCATGGATTGAAAGAACAAACATTGTTAAAATGCTTATACTCCCTAAAGTAATCTACACATCTAATGCAATCCCTATCAAAATACCACCAGCAGTTTTCACAAGCTAGAACAAAAAATCCTAATATTTGTATGGAACCACAAAAGACCCCAAATAGCCAAAGCAGTCCTGAAAAAGAAAAGCAAAACTGGAGGCATCATGATTCTGGACTTCAAGCTATATGACAAAGCTGTAGTCCTTAAGACAGTATGGCACTGGCACAAAAACAGACACACAGATCAATGGAATAGAATAGAAAACCCAGAAATGGACCCACAACAGTATGGTCAACTAATCTTCAACAAAGCAGGAAAGAATATCCAATGTAAAAAAGACAGTATCTTCAACAAATGGTGTTGGGAAAACTGGACAGCAACATGCAGAAGAATGAAACTGGACCCCTTCCTTCACCATACACAAAAATAAATTCAAGATGGGGGCACCAGGTTGGCTCAGTCAGTTAAGTGTCTGACTTCAGCTCAGGTCATGATCTCACAGTTCATGAGTTCAAGTCCTGCATGGGGTGAGCATGAGTCCCACTTAGGGTGAGTCTCATTTCTCTCTCTCTCTCTCTCTCTCTCTCTGCCCTCACTCACTTGTGCCCTCTCTTTCTCTCAAAAAAAATTTTTTTTAATGTTTATTAATTTTGACAGAGACAGAGTATATGCATACACACACACGTTCAGACTCTCTCTCTCTCTCTCTTTCACACACACACACACGTGTGTGTGTGTGAGTGCAGAGGGGCAGAGAGAGAAGGAGAGAGAGAATTCCAAGCAGGATGTTTGCTTATTAGCACAGAACCTGATGAAGGGCTCAATCCCATGAACTGTGAGATTATGATGGGAGCCAAAATCAAGAGTCAGACACTTAACTGACTGAGCCACCCAGGTAACCCCCAAGTTTGATTTTTTTTTAATGTTTATTTATATTTGAGAGAGAAGGAGAGTGAGTGGGGAAAAGGCAAAGAGAGAGAGAGACAGAGAGAGAGACAGAGAATCTCAAGCAGGCTCTGTGCTGATAGCACAGAGGGCTCTGTGGGGCTTGAACTCACAGACCGTGAGATCATGACCTGAGCCGAAACCAAGAGTCAGACACTTAACTGACTGACCCACCCAGGCGCCCCAGTTTGATTGTTTTTTAACTTACTATTTTTTGTTTTTTTTTTAAAGAGAACACAAGCAGTGGAGAGGGGCAGAGGGGGAGAGAGAGAGAGAGAGAGAGAGAGAGAGAGAGAGAGAGAGAATATGAGTCTTAAGCAGGCTCCACACTCAGCAGTCTGATGTGGGGCTCCATCCGATGGCCCTCATGACCTGAGCCCAAATCAAGAGTCAGATGCTATGGAGCGTCTGGGGGGGGCTCAGCTGGTTAAGTGACCGACTTCAGCTTGGGTCATGATCTCATGGTTTGTGGGTTCGAGCCCTGCATCGGGCTCTGTGCTGACAGCTCAGAGCCTGGAGCCTGCTTCCGATTCTGTGTCTCCCTCTCTCTGCACCTCCCCGATCGTATTCTGACTCTCAAAAAATAAATAAATATTTTTTTTAAAAAAAGAGTCAGATGCTCAATGGACTAAGCCACCCAGGAGCCCTTAACTTAAAATTATTTTTTTTATGTTTATTTATTTTTTGAGAGGAGGGGAGGGGTAGAGAGAGAGGGAGACAAAGGATCTGAAGCAGGCTCTGTGCTGACAGCAGAGATCCCCATGTGTGGCTCGAATTCATGAACCATGAGATTATGACCTGAGCCAAGGTCAGATGCTTAACCAATTTAGGCACCCAGATGCCCCAAAATTTTTTAAGTAAGGGAAGTAAAAGTGGAACATCTACTACAAGGCCATGTTTGAATTGTAGTTTTGTTGCTTATTATGAGGATTTAGGCAGTTACTGAGACTTGATTTGATTTGAGCCTTGATTTTCTTTTTTTTTTTTTTTTAATTTTTTAACATTTATTTATTTTTGAGAGACAGAGAGAGACAGAGTGCAAACAGGGGAGAGGCAGAGAAAGAGGGAGACACAGAATCTGAAGCAGGCTCAGACTCAGGAGCCATGAGATCATGATCTGAGCCGAAATCAAGAGTTGGACCCTTAATCAACTGAGCCACCCAGGTGCCCCGAGCTTTGTTTTCCTTATCCATATATTACAATATTTGTTGCAACAGCGACTGCCTGGCCCCCTCCTCCATTCTTTGATAACAATACAATTTGTTAAATAATAGAAAATATGTATATTGGCTTCTGCTCCCAATTCCTGGTACAAAGTTCCTAAAATCTTTGTAATTTCCTAAGTAATAAGGGCACCAGGAACAACTTTTGTTCTAATATTTGTTGTTTTACCCTGGTTCTTGACATAGAGCTCCTAAATCCCTTGGCATTCCTGGGTGATAGGAGTGTGGTTTGTTCTATGAAGTGATTATTGGCAGGTTCCTGGGTAGCTTCAGCACAGGGGCTGGTGACCTGAAAGACCAAGCATGGCACTTTTAGCCCCACCCCCCATCCTCCAAGAGGGAGAGAAGGGTTGGAGATTGAGTTAATGATCAATTATGCCTGTATGATGAAGCATCCATAAAAACCCTAAAAGTATGTGGTTCAGAGAGCTTCTGGGTTGGTGAACACATCTACACGCCAGGAGGGTTGCACACCCCAAGTCCACAGAACAGAACCTCCTGTACTCGGGACCCTTCTGGACCTCATCCTATGTACTTTATCAGCTGTTCATCTGTACCTTTTATTATATTCTTTCTAATAAATTGGTAAACATGAACAAGTGTTTACCTCCCTTCTGTGAGGCATTCCAGCAAATTATCTCCCTCTGAGGAGGGAGAGGTGGGAACCCTGATGTATAGCTGGTCATCACATTCAAGTGGAAGGGAGTGACGCCCCATCCCTCCAAGAGATTAGTGACAGAATTTGTGACCATCTTTATCTACCACATAATCTGCAAAATATACATAAATATTTAGCTCAAAGTATTGCAAGAATCATGTCAGATTTGTAAGAAGTGTTTTCTTTATTATTATATTATTATTATATTAAGGGATAAATAAGTGTTTCATTGTTTTTATTCTTTTAGAGTTCTTATTTTTAAATTTTTTTTATGTTTATTTATTTTTGAGACAGAGAGAGACAGAGCATGAATGGGGGAGGGTCAGAGAGAGAGAGGGAGACACAGAATCTGAAGCAGGCTCCAGGCTCTGAGCTGTCAGCACAGAGCCCCACGCGGTGCTTGAACTCACAGATAGGGAGATCATGACCTGAGCCAAAGTCGGAGGCTCAACCAACCGAGCCACCCAGGCGCCCCTTATTTTTTTTATTTTTTAAGTAAGGTTTAGGCCCTAGCTGGGACTTGAATTCATGGCAACCCTGAGATGAAGAGTTGTGTGCTCTACCAACTGAATCAGCCAGGTGCCCGATTGTTGTTATCCTTTTAAAAGGTCACATTTGGCATCAGAGAGTACTTAAATTAGGATGGAATTTTTCACTTAATAGGGTTTGCCTCAAAAAGTGCCTGGCTGTCTCAGTCAATAAGAATAGGCAACTCTAGCTCTCATGGCTGTGAGTTCAAGTCCCAAATTGGGCATAGAGCTTACTTTAAAAAAAGGCGGGAGCCGGGGTGGGGGTGGTGGTAGGAGGTTTGCCTAAGAGTTGAACTGTTGTGGTCCAGGCAGAAGTGACAGTGACAGATGGCCTAGACCCAACAAAAGCACTGGAGGTGGAGATCAATGGAAAGATTGGAATACCTTTGTAGGATAAGGATTAAACTTTGACCTTGACCTCCCCCGACCCCACCCCACGACCCCCAGTGTTTTCGTTTTTGTTTTTTAAGTGTATTTATTTATTTTGAGAGAGAGAGCACAGGAGCAGGGGAGGGGCAGAAAGAGAGGGGGAGAGACAGAATGTGAAGCAGGCTCTCCACTGTCATCGCAGAGCCTGTCTCAGGCCTGGAACTCACCAACCTGTGAAATCATGAGATGAAATCAAGAATTGGTTGTTTACCCAACTGAGCTACCCAGGTTCTCCCCCCCCCCCCCCCCCCCGTGTTAACCTTAATGATAAAATTGTCAGTTATTTTGCCAGCAAAATAGGTTTATTCAGGAACAATAGAGAATCGCAATTCAGAACAAACAAGCTGTGGCAAAACCAGAGCCAAGTCTAGAGAACAAGGTTTTACAGAGGAAGGTGGAGAGTTGGGGGGCGCTGTTGTAAACTGAAAGTCCATTGGAGTAACTGGGAGTTCGAAGTGTTGTGACTTCTCATTGGCTGAGTTGTGACAGTGTCTCATTGGCTGGGCTGTTGCTGGAGGAGGAGGAAATCTTTCTTCTTCCTGCTGGGGTGGTAAAGTATAGGTTTCCTCCTGTTGAGAATGCAAGGTCCGCCTCTTCGTGTTGAGGTCTGCAATTGAGGAGGTTGCGAGAGCTCCCCTTTCTGGCCTTATGACTCCATTTTAAATAAAGTTTCTTTATTCAGTTGCACACAGGTTTCCCCATCTGGAAATGAGGCTAATATGAAAGATGTCAGCTGCTCTGAGATTTTGAATATAGTTCACTGTTAATCCTTTAGGAGGTCACATAGCCAAGTGGCTAACAGTGCAGGCCCAGAAATGGCACCAATCTGGGTTTGAATCTTGGCTCTGCCATTGACTGGCTGTGTGGCTCGGTTTCCCCATCTGTAAACTGGGAGTTCTCACAATAGTCCCTGCTTTACAGAGTTATGGTGAATAAAGGAGACAATGAATGTAAAGGGCTCAGAGCAGGCCCTGGCACACAGTGAGCACTCCACTGAGGTTAGACATCATCACTGTTACCATCAGGAGGGAGCTTCTTAGCATTTAGTTGTCTTTTCTGGTTTCAGGGCTTTGGAGCCAGAAACAGAAGGAGCAACTACCAGCTGAACAATGACACTCTGCTAGTTTGGTTACTACCACTGCCTCACCGGCAGCAGTAAGTCCTATCTCCTTCCCGTCCTTGGCACATGTACCTCTGAGGCAGGTTGCTTTCTGCCATGTGTAGGCCAGAGGTAAGCAATGCCACCAGGCAGGCCAGTTTAGACTGATCAGGGATAATTAATACAGCAGGAAATGGAGTGACTGCCACGTGGATGGAGGTGAGCCCCCGGGGCCCTGCCCTCACAGCCTGACTCTCCGGCTCTCTGCTTACAGCCTCTGGACTCCCCTCAACACCAGACTCTGAGAGCACACCTGCAAAATCTTCTACAACACAGGGGACAATGGCTTCAATGAGGTGAGTCACCCCTCTCCTCAGTGAGGGCTGTAGAGAGGGCAACTCTCTCCTCTTCAGCTGGCAGAGAGCAAAGGAAAAAGAGGAGCTCATAACCCCAATGCACAGTGTCCTTACACACTCTCTCTTTCTCTCTCTCTCTCTCTCTCTCTCTCTCTCACACACACACACACACACACACTCCCAATTCTATTTACAGCAATTCTGTGAGGCAAGCAGATAGGTGAGGCCACATTTTGTTTTAAAAAATCTTATTTTGGGGGCACCTGGGTGACTCAGTCGGTTGATCCTGAGACTTTGGGTCAAGTCATGATCTCACAGTTCATGAGTTTGAGCCCCACATCAGGCTCTGTGCTGACAGCACCCAGCCTGCTTGGGATTCTCTCTCACCCTTTTTCTCTGCCCCTCCCCTGCTTGTTCTCTCTCTCTCTCTCTCCTCTCCCGCTCCCTCTCAAAATAAATAAACATTTAAAAATAAATAATAAAAAATCTTATTTTGGGGGGGTGGGGAAAATGGATGAAGGTGGACAAAAAGTAAAAATTTTCAATTATAAGATGAGTAAGTTTTAGGGATATAATATACAGCATGGTGACTACAGTTAATACTGTCTTGTATATTTGAAAGCTTCCAGTGGAGCAAATCTTAAAAGTTCTCACCATAAGAAAAAAAATATTTGTTAACTATGTGAGGTAATTAGTTGTTAACTAAACTTGTGGTAATCATTCCACAATATTTATTTATTTAAAAATTGTTTAGCTTATTTTTTTAAAGTAGGCTCCACACCCATCATGGGGCTCAAACTCACAACCCCAGGATCAAGAGTCACATGTTCCTCAGACTAAGCCAGCCAGGTGCTGCTTTCTTTTTGCTTTTTATTTTTTGAGAGAGAAAGAGCACAAGCAGGGGAGGGGCAGAGAGAGAATCCCAAGCAGGATCCATGCTGTCAGTGCAGAGCTCAACCACAACCTGAGCTGATACTGAGTCAGATGCTTATCTAACTGAGCCACCCAGACATCCCTCTTTTTGCTTTTTAAATTGCAAAGGCAATATATTGTCCTTATTAAGAATTCAAACAAGGGGGGCCTGGGTGGCTCAGTTGGTTAAGCATCAGACTTCAGCTCAGGTCATGATCTTGCATCCCATGAGTTCAAGCCCCGTGTCGGGCTCTGTGCTGACAGCTCAGAGCCTGGAGTCTGTTTTAGATTGTGTGTCTCCATCTCTCTCTGCTCCTCCCCCACTCATGCTCTCTCTTTGTCTCTCAAAAATGAATAAATATTTTAAAAATATTAAAAAAAGAATTGAAACAATACAAAAGTTTGATGTACTCCAGATTTAATTTTATTATTGTTTAGAATTCGCATTATTATGCCCATCTTGTAGACATGAAAACAAACTACCCTAAGGCTGTCCAGGCAGTAGGAAGCAGAGTGTGAACTAGAATTCAGTTTTTTGTGTCTAAGGGCAGGGTTGTTCAGGCTGTACAGCCCCTGTCATGAGGACCCTGCCCCCTATCCTGGGTTAATCAGGAAGAAACTTACAAAGACCATGACAAAACACTCAACAGGCAGGCCCTGATCCACATCAGAGATAACATTCATTCCGTTGGGTGAGATAGGACTGTCCTCAATTTCCCCTGCAGTATATACCACCACCCCACACCTGTCTCTCCCACCTAACAGGGTGTGCATATCTAAATACAAATAAGTAAGAGTCTAGAGGTAACTCTGAATTGACTCTGATTTCATTAGGAAAGTGATTCACGGGGGCACCTGGGTGGCTCAGTCTGCCGAGCATCGGACTCTCTCTCTCCCTCTCCCTCTCTCAAATAAAACACACACACACACACACACACACACACAGAAAACATTAAAAAAAAAAAAAGAAGAAAGAAAGTGATTTATGCAAACTACAGCACTCTGATTTTTCTTTTTTTAAGTAGGCTTTACATCCAACATGGGGTTTGAACTCACAACCCTGAGATCAAGAGTCACATGCTCTGCTGACTGAGCCAGCTGGTTCCCCAGTGCTATATGATTTTTTTAAACAAAATAAGCAGCAGGAGATCTCACCAGGAATGGTAACAACTCAGAGGAGATGGCTGCCTCACCGCAGTGTTTCTGCCTCTGCTTCCTGTGCTGGTGCTGGGCCCTTGGGGTTCTGATTTACCATTGCAGGAACCCAAAAATCCGAAGTACCTCGCATCTTCATCTATTTTGTTTATTTTTATCTTTTATTTATTCACAATTTCATTTGACCATTGACAAAGGATTATTGTATACAGGGAGCTGTTGCAGGTCACCAAATTTTGGTTTTCAAACAAGAATTAACACTTCAGGAGCATTTACCGGGTACTCTAGCTCAGATTTCTGCCAAGAAGTTTGGCAGCCATTCAGCCTTGCAAAGTTCCTGCTGCGCATGCCCAGGTGGAAATAGGTGGCAAGTTATAAGGAGTGACAATAGGCGGGAGAAGAGGACCAGAGAGCCTTTGCCTCTGTCTGAATGAGCCAAATTTTAAAAAATAAATTGTGGGGGCACCTGGGCGGCTCAGTCAGTAAACGTCCAACTCTTAACTTCGCCTCCAGTCATGATCTCACATTCCTGGGTTCCAGCCTCGCATGGACTCTGTGCTGATGGTGCGGAGCCTGCTTGGGATTCTGTCTCCCTCTCTCTGGCCTTCCTGCTTGCTCTCTCTCTCTCTCTCTCTCTGAAAATAAAAAAAAAAATAAACTTAAAAAAAAAATAGGGCACCTGGGTGGCTGAGTCAGTTAAGGGTCCGACTTTGGCTGAGGTCATGGTCTCAGAGTATGTAGGTTTGAGCCCTGTGTCGGGCTCTGTGCTGTGTCTCCCTCTCTCTCTGCCCATCCCTGGCTCGCACTCTGTCTCTCAAAAATAAATAAATGTTAAAAAATGTTTAAATCATACATACATACATAAATAGTGAACTCTGGCCCCTAGATCAGAATAGAGCCCACTGGCTTGTCCGAGCTGGCTGGTACTTCGTAACCATCTTCCTGGGGAAAGGTTGTAGCGGTACCTGCAGCTTCATGCAGGTGTTCCCCAGGGGCAGCTCCAAGAGGCCGGAGGGCACAAGCTCAGGTCTCACATGCCCTACTGGAAGTTTTCATCATGTTGGGTGTCAATGTAATTAGACCTTGTGCCAGAAGTATAGTATATTGTGATTAAACCCTTAATCCTGGAAAGATCTTGGACTGATTTCTCTCTGCTGGTCCTGGAGGTCTATGGCATGATTCAGGGCATTGGCTTCAACACCCTCAACCTCTAGTCACCCTGCCGGGGGCGGGGAGGGGGGGCACGGAGGATGGCACAAGGCTACCAGGGGCATTATGCTGGCAACACACACAAGCAACCTCTTCTGAAGGTACCAGTTCCACATGGCCACCCCAGTAAGTGGTTGGTCAGTGGGGTGCGAGACAGTGAGAGCCATGCCTTGCAGTCTGGATATCGTTATTATAGGCATTGCTTTTCTCCACCTCTGCAACTAGTCCAGTCCACCATCATCTGTTGCCTGGACTATTATAATATCCTTCTAATTTGGTGATTCTGAAGTCACTGCCTCAGCCTCTCCAGTCAACTTAGTAGTCTTTAAGTTTTAGCAAGCACCTTTAGCCCATGTGATTGGTTAACTTTCTTTGCATATCTAAGTATAAGGTTATATCTATAACCTTTCTTTGTATATCTATAGATCACGCGTTGTTTCCTCGAAAGACTTGGAACAAACCCTCTTGCACAACACCAGGACACAACCTCTGAATACAGAGATAACATCCGTAGCTGGCACCACTGAGTGTGCATGTGGTCAAGGAGTGTCACCGACCACTGTGGTTCCCTTTTACTGATTAACTGCCCTGAAGTTCCTTTAAAAATCTTTGGGCCAGGCAGAAACCTCAGAGTTGATTTTTGGACAAGAGTCCACTTTCTCCCCAGGTGCCTGGCCTCCTGAATAAAGCTCCTATTCGTTGCCAATCAAAATTCTTCTCTTGAGTATTGGCTTTTTGAGCGAAGGGCCACCCAACTTGGGGTTTTTGGTTGCAAATTTCTGCTGCCACCCTTGTTTTCCTGTAGTCTCCTGTCCTTGCAATCATCTTTTACTCTCTTTTTTTTTTAAGGTTATTTATTTATTTTGGGGGGGGGGGCAAGAGCAGGGGAGAGGCAGAGAGACATGGGGCTCAAACTCACGAACCGTGATATCAAGACCTGAGCTGAAGTTGAACGCTTAACCGACTGAGCCACCCAAGGACCCCTGCAACAGTCTTTTAAAACTCGTCATCCTCAGCTCAAAATCCTCTATGGCTTCTCTTCTTACTAGAGGAAAGCCGAGGTCCTCACCTTGAATGACAGGCCCCACAGTCCTATTTCTCTGTGACCTCCTATTCTACCACCCTCCTCCTCCCTGTCCACCACCTCAGCTCTGCTTCATTTTCACCTACAGACTCAGCAGATGTCAGCCTCAGGGTCTATGTGCTTCCTGGTCCCTGGCCTGGAACCCTTTGCCACTAGATGCCTGCATGGCTTCCTCCCTCAGCTCCTCAGGTCTCTGCTCAGATCCTAGTCAGAGATCTCCTCAAACAAAAATAAGTGCCCACCTCTTTGTCACTCCAGCAACTTGTTCTGCTTCATTACTTGTCACAGCACTTTGAATGCCTAGTGTGCTTGCTTGATTTATTGTTTATATATGTATGTATGTATTTATTATTGTTTATCCCCCTGTCCCTCCCTGTTTTGTTTTTAATTTTTTTTTCATGTTTATTTATTTTTGAGGGGCACCTGGGTGGCTCAGTCAGTTAAGTGGCTGACTTTGGCTCAGGTCATGATCTCACGGTTTGTGGGTTCAAGCCCCACGTCGGGTTCTGTGCTGGCAGTGCAGAACTGCTTGGGACCCTCTCTCTGCCCCTCCCCTGCTCATGCTCTTTCTCTCTCTCCCCCTCTCAAGATAAATAAATAAAACTTTTAAAAAAAGTTAAAAAAAAAAAAAAAGAAATGGATCAGGGGTATAAAGCATAGAAAAAGTTTGTGGGATTCCAAACAAAAAGAACATCTCTATGGGATTCACTGAGTCTGGGGGGACTGGGTGTGGAATAATGGAATGGAGGGAGGGAATATCTGAGGCTCTCTACCACATAACCCCTTCCTACACTTAACACTCGCTGCCTCCAGCCTCCGAATGGTCCCATCCCTGGGGTGCCTGAGTGCATCCATGCCCCATCCTGTACTTGCAGCCAAACCAGAATTACCTGAGGCAGGGACTCACTCCGTGCCTGGGGACTGTGCAGGTGAACCCGAGGAGATCCAGCAGCCACCGGTAAAGTCACTACAGCGAGGCTGTGACCCCACAGTCAGGGAGAGACAGGCCAGAGACCACGGGGATTAAATGTAGGGCAGGATGTTTGCACACTGTTACAATCCCAGCACCTGTACAGTGTCAGGAACACTGTAAGTACTCAAATATTTGTTGAAAGAAGCAATGGTTGAGGGAGAGGCAGCTATTCGATTGGAAGCAGAGGACATGGAGGTGAGGGCCCTAGGGTCCAGGAAGAGGATGTGGGATAGAACTGTCATCCTGGGGGAGCAGGTAGGCCCATATCTAGGAGCAGTTTTTGGCTAATTTAAAAGAGCCCCCAGGGAGTCCCAGTTCCTAGCTCTTCTCCCCTCAGCTCCCAGGTTAGGTCTCAGTACCAGAGGCAGGATGTGACGGGGCCCATTCTGCTGTAAGTTGCGGCAAAATGACCTTTGTGCCCTTTTGTCTACACGGGGGACAGTAACCTGGCCTGCAATTTCCTGGGTGGGGAGAGGTTTGTGGAGGCCCTGAAGTAGCAGGTGAGGAATCCTGGGTCAGAGTGGAGTGCTGAGGTCCTTTGTTCTTCCAGAAATCAGCAGCCTGGGAATGAGGGGCTTCCAGTACCCCTCCAAAATGGGGGCTGCCCCCCCCCCATACATTCTGCCTGGGAGAAGAACCGTCAGGTAGGCAGGGTGGGAGAGATCAAAGGCCAAAAATTTCTTCCTTCCTTTTGGAAACAAAGAAGGAGACCTTGTCCCTCGAGCTATCTAAAAAGCTATCTAAAACCCGAGGAGAGATAACTTCTTTCCAAAAGAAGTTCATTAGCATTTAAATATGCACCAATCTCTCCATCTTAAAAAAACAAAACAGAACAAAAACCTCTCCTCTCCCTTCCAGCTACATCTCCCACTCAGATCTGGCTTCTCCCCCCTCATTCCACAGAAATGGCTCTCTCCAAGGTCACCATCAGCCCGGTCACACAGCCTGAGGCCTTGTCAATCCCTTCCTTGCTGGACTGCACCAAAACAACTAGAGTCTCTCAGTGCTCTGGCTTCTGTGATTCTGTGACCTCGCTTAGCCTCTACTCGTCCTCATCCTCTTGGGCTGGGCTGTCCCGAGGCTCTTCCCTCCTTAACTGTGAATGGAGGCACCTCTTCTCAGGGCCTTGAGGCCTCTGCTCTCCGAAGTCTCCCCCACAGCAGCCCTTCTGCCCGAGACTTCAGTCCCCATCAGCAGTCTGTCTCCCAGCTCCTTGTCCTGCAGCCTTAGCCCAGGGGTCTCTCAATCTCTCCTCTTGGGTGATTCACAGGCACCTTGAACCCACCATTACTCCTCCATTGTTCCTGCTTTGTGGGGGTGAGTCACCTGGGGCAGACTTAACTTTTTCCTCCCTCACCTTTCATAGGTAGGTTGCCAAAGCCCCACACTTTTATCTCCCTTCCCTCTGGTGGCCTCACTTCCCTCTGATGCTCTACCCAGCGTTCCCCCCCCCCCCCTCCTTGGGGTAGCTTCCTGGTTAGCCTCCTATTAACTTCTCTGGCTGGGCACCCGCCCTTTCTCCTTGGTACAGTCAATGTGACCTTAAAACAATGCACATATTAGTATGTCACCTGTTCTACCCCACCCTTCAAAGGTTTCCAGAGCCCTTAAGGATAAAGGGCTGAGCAAGGCTGCTCTAGCAGGTCTCCAGCTACTTCTCTCAACTCCAGCTCTCCTGGCCTTTCAATTCCTCAAAGATGTCCACAGACGCCAGTGTCATCTCTGTAAGGCTCGGGTCTTTGTTGGGATGCAAACTCTCTCTGCCACTCTATCCAGAGAACTCCTACTCCTTCCACATCCTTAGAGAATGCTTGAATGCCTACACTGGGTTATAGACTCCCCAAAGCTTCCTGTGCTTCCCCATTTATTAACATTTATTATACTTGTAATTCTTTGTTTGACAGTTGGCTTCTCTGCTAGCCTGCGAGCAACATCAGCCAGCACCTGAAGGGCCTGTACTCTTCTGAGCTACAATCTAGGGCATGGTGGATGTCTAAGCAATGGTTATTTGTGGAAGAAATGAAAGTTCTGCCCTTGTGATGGAGGGGCAGTGGCTGTAGAGCTGGGAGAGTTACTGGCTCATAAGTACCTGATGCTCTAGCCAGAAATACCCTCAGAGCTGGTAGCTGTGAGAGGAAACCCAAATAGGGGTCGGTTGGTCTGAGGGTTACTTTAAGGAGGAGCCTCTTTGCAGAGGCTAAAGAAAACACAGTTGCTGAGTGACCCACTTCTTTGGTCTCCTAGATAGTGAGCCACTATCTGATATTGGAACAAATAGGCTGCTGGCTTCTGTAAAGAATATGAGATCTCACTCCTCAGAATCAAGGTGGGGCCACCCAACTCCTAACCAGTGTCTCACCAGAACCTGCACAGGGGAAGTGACTCAGGACTCAATCTGGGCTAGGTCCTCCTGGGGGTAGGGAGGGAAGCTCTTCACCCTTCAACGAGTGAAGGGTGCCAAATGGGACCCAGCCAGAAAGAACCAAGTTCCTGGCTTGAGACCCCAGGACTTGTTCTGGACTTAAAGACAGCTGTGGTTTGGGGACCTGAGAAAAGTGGATGCAGTTAGAAGCCCCATAGCTTGGAGAATATAATTAGGAAGACTGAGGTTAGGGTCATAAAGTCCCCATTCAAATACCACCTTCCCCAAGAAGCCCCCAAACATCTCCAGTGATCTCCCCTGTCTCTCTATCCAGGCCTCTATAGCATAAGAAAAAAAAAAAGTTAGTACTTTTTCTGCTAAAAAAAAAAAAAAAAAGTTAATATAAAACTTCAACTCTGGAGCAGTGCTTTTCAAAGTTTAAAACATATCAGAATCACTAGGAGGGTAGCCTGGTGGGCTCTAGCCCCAGGGTGTTGGATTCTGTAGATCTGGGCTAGAGTGTAAAGGAGTGTGTTTTGGGGGGCACCTGGGTGCCTCGGTCAGCTGAGCGTCGAGAGCGTCTTGATTTCAGCTCAGGTCATGATCCCAGGGTCATGGGATTGAGCCCCTCATTGGGCTCTGCACTGAGTGTAGAGCCTGCTTAAGATTCTCTCTCCCTCTCCCCCTGCCCCCTGCTCATACACACACACTCTCTCTCTCTCTCTTTCTAATGTAAGAATAATGATAAATCTTAAAAAAAAAAGGGGGTGGGGGAGGGGGTGCCTGGGTGGCTCAGTTTGTTGAGCATCCAACTTTGGCTCAGGTCATGATCTCGCAGTTTGAGCCCCATGTCAGGCTCTGTGCTGACAGCTCAGAACCTGGACCCTGCTTTGGATTCTTTGTCTCCCTCTCTGTCTGCCCCTCCTCTGCTCACTCTCTGTCTCTCAAAAATATAAACATTAAAAAAAAAAAAAAAAAGAATGTGTATTTCTTACAAGTTCCATGATGGAGTTGCTGCTGCTGCTGAGGGAACTCCACTGTGAGAACAATTGCTCTACAGAAACGTACTAGCCAGATAACTGGTACTAATGATTTGACCTTTCTTTTCAAAGGGCTCAGGTGTCCTAGTGCTCCAATACCAACCTGTTCAGGCTCTGGAGATGTTCAAAAGCTTCCTGAAGAATTGTGATCTTCCTCATATGTGGGTTAGGTTCCCCAAAGGCTGGGTCTTCCCGTACACCCAATCTGCTTCTCTTGAGGTGCCTCCCCTTCCAAGCACTCTCACTGCCCTTCTCCAAAGCTCTATGCTGCTATCGCCAAAGTAGTGAAATCTGGGAAGAGGAAAAGGGGGAAGACAAAAAAGGTCTACGTGAGGAGGATGGACAAGTAAGCTGCTCCTGGAATTCTCCAGAAGCTGCCGGGTTCCAGTGAAGGTTCTGCCTCTAATTTGCTACTTGACCTTAATAGAGACACTAAGCTCTTCTGAGTCTCTATTTTCGCATCTGCAAAGTGACAGAAAACTTTCTCTGGCTCATATCCTGACTCCTAGAGCTGATGGGAGGGATCAAATTCTTGCCAGCGATTTAGAAAAAATAAACCTTAACACAAGTTGCATGTTGAGAGGCTTTCTTACTTAAAGGTAACTTTGAAAGCCATTTTTCTACACCTCTACTTACCCCCCCCCCCCTTTGGACAGATGTATCTATTTGTCTATTGTCTATATCGAGACAGCAGGATTAGATGTTGTATATGATCAACAGCCTATTAAAAAGAAGTGATTCTCTGGAGTTGACTCTCTTCAAGAGTTTTTTAAGGGCACCTGGGTAACTCAATGAGTTAAGCATCCTACTTCGGCTCAGGTCATGATCTTACCTTTCAGAGTTCAAGCCCCACATTGGGCTCTGTGCTGGCAGCTCAGAGCCTGGAGCCTGCTTTGGATTCTGTGTCTCCCTCTCTCTCTACCCCTTGCTCTCTCTCTCTCTCTCTCTCTCTCTCAAAAATAAATAAACTTCAGGAAAAAAAAGTAAAAAAATAAAAGAACCATTCATTCACTTATTTATTCCATATTTATAGGGCACCTACTATGAGCCCATCACCATGCTGAGGCAGATAGCTAAAAATTAAACAGCCTAAAATGCAGGTAAACATATCGCCATCCCAAAGTGATGATATCGGGAGGTGGGGCCTTTAGGAAATGATTAGGTCATGAGGGTGGAGCACTTACGAATGAGATTTGTGCCCTTATAAAAGGGATCCCAGAGAGTTCCCTTGCCTCTGCCACCATACAAGGTTACATCAAGAAGATGGCCATCTAGGAGCACCTGGCTGTATTTGGAAGAGGTTAAATTTCTGATGCACTTATGCCCTAGAGAGGGAAGTATGGAGTGCTGAAGAGGAGTTTGGAGGGCAATCCCCAATTTATTGCCCACCCCTTCTCCTGTTCAGGACACGGTTCAAGTTTACATCTCTAAGGTCTCTGAAATGATCACAGAGATAAATGTTAGGTAAAAAAAAATGTTAAGTCTACCTGAAACCATTATGACACTGTATGTTAACTAACTTGGATTTAAAAAAAAAATTCTTTAAAGCAATTATAAATATGAAAAAAGAATGTTAAGTCTACATTGGGGCTCAGATAGTGCCCTGAGAAGTCTGTAATACAAAATGAACTATCTGCCAAGGCAGGCGCCCAGATGGGTGAAGGAAAGAGTTTGAGCTAAAAGTCCAGCATACAGACAACCACTTCAATCATTAGGTCTGTAATCAGAGAGGACACAGAAAATTAGAGCAGAGTCACAGACTTTGTCCAGCTCAGAGTTCTATCAGTAGTCCTACGGTTCACTCATCTGCCTGGACCCCAGGCATATTTCTTAGACCTGCCCTAATTTGTGTGCAAGCATCCATTTAGATAATTCTAAAGTATCCATGAACCAGAGGCCATGCTGTGTGGCCTTTCCTGTTCCTTCCGAGCTTCTTCCGTGTTCTCTCATGAAAAGAGACAGGGGACTAACAGCCTTAAATTAAGTCAGAAGCTCCTACACAGTCCTAGAACAAATTTCCTGTTAAGGATAGGATCTAGTAATTCAAATGCAAACTCAACTGGAAAACACCAAACACACAGCAGTATTTTCAGGACCTGTATCACTAATTTATAACACCCTGTCAGATTATATATATATATATATATATATATATATATATATATATATATATATATATTTTGGTTTTGGTTTGGAAACTATCTGGTTGCTGATGGGCCATTGAACATTACAGCTGGGAAGTAACCTGGGCAGGGGTTTTTCCAAACAACGACTAAGAGCATGGTGCCTGAGAATATGAGCCCTGAAATCAGACAGGTTGGGTTTCAACACTTGCTCTCCCATTGACTAGGTATGTGACCTCCAGCGAGTGACTCAGCTTCTCTAAGCCTTGGTTTTATGATCTGTAACATGGGGTAAATAACTCAATCTGTACCTCACAGGGTCCTGAGGTGTGGATGGGATAAAGCATGTAAAGTTGTATTTTTAGAATATATTGGCTGATCAAAGAAACCTATGCACACATAAGAATTCCAGCACCCCACAGTAGGTCCTTGGCTTCTTAGAAGTCAAAAGTGCACAACCGGGGAGCCATGTAATCTTGCCCGATATCCTCAGAGTAGTGAAGAAGGAAAGAACTGGTCCAGGGAAGGGAATGACCCTCCCAAGGTTACACAGAAAGTTAGGGGTACAGCCTGGTTTAGGACTTGAGTTTCAGAACTTCTCAGTGAGTTTTTTGCAGTGTGCTTCCCTGGACACACTGCCCTCGGGGTAGAGCCACCAAAGTGATACCAAAGCATGGGTGCTTAGGGAGTCAGGAGCTTTGCTGCTAGGCAGTGGTGATGGGCTGGAAGGAGATCAGAACTTAGGGTTGGGCTGTCAGGGAGCTGCTCTGGATAGGACAGAGAATCCTAAGGTAGTCAGTACTGTAAATTGAATTTACTGAACCATCTGATAAATGGCACCGAAAAAGGGGAATGTGAAGTAGTAAGTCTTGTATTTCTGCTTGCTTTTTTGTTGTTGTTGTTGTTCACCCTTCTTCCAAGCACCTAAACATATATAGTTCGCACAGATCTTTTTTTTTTTTAATCTTTTTTTATTTTTAGAGACAGAGAGAGACACAGCCTGAGCGAGGGAGGGGCAGAGAGAGAGGGAGACACAGAATCTGAGGCAGGCTCCAGGCTCTGAGATGTCAGCACAGAGCCCGATGTGGGGCTGGAACTCACGAGAACTCAAGAAACTGAGATCATGACCTGCCACTTAACTGACTGAACCACCCAGGTGCCCCACAGATCTAAAAGTCTCAAAGTCCTTTGTCTTCTAGGTACTTTTGCCTCAACTGATTGCAACCCAATTCAGTAAGGCTTTTGTTTCCTGAGACTTAGGTTTCCTCCTCCAGGCTATTTCGGGAAACAATTAAAAGAGTTTGTAAAATTCTTCCAGAGCTTGGGATGCACAATTAATTGGGGGGTGAAGGATCAGAAGAAGAAGGCTGAGGAAAGAGGCCAGGTGAGTAATTAACAGCTGGCTGAAGTGTTCTGTTTCTAAATACGTTTTGAACCCTAGGACACGTAATTGCTGAGTGATTTAGTGAATCTTTTGTGAAGGTCTCTAGTAAAATAGTTTGGGCATGATTTCCTACTATGTTTTTCAGTAAAATGAAAAAGTACACCAGGTGAATCTCCTTTACCTTTTACAGTTGGTAAACATTCTATAAGGTCTCTCCACTTCTAGTAGGGATGGAAGCCACCCAGAATTCTTGACAACACACAGTTGAAGGACTTTGATCTCCAGGCTATTGTGTGAATCCTGCAGGTACTTGACTAAGTCCTCAAGGCAGGTCAGGTCCTCAGGAGTGGTATTGATGTGTTATTTCCAGGGTAGGGACTGCAGTGGGCTTTAAGAATGTCCTGGAACAGTCTCAGTATTAAGTAGCAAGTCATTTTTCTGGCAGAGACAGGCTGAAGTGGGGAAAGGCAACTCAGTTTTCTGTCAACTTATCTTATTTTAGGAGATCTATGTTTGAGGCCTGAACTAGTTGTAGAATTACAGAGTTAACCTTAGATAGTTGACCTTTATGGCTATCAGTCTCTTTTCTAAAAAAGAAAAAATGTAAATTATACAAAAAGACATGAATACATCTGCTTTGTAAACAGTTCAAATAGTGTGGTGATGTAGAGAATAAAAAGCAAAAGTTCCCTTTACCCTTCTTCATTTTACTTCCCTCCCCAGGGATAACCACTAGTGTCAGTTTGGTAGGGACGTATATCTTTCCAAGCCCCCCCCCCCATGTTTATTTATTTATTTTGAGAGAGAGAGAGAGCGAGCCCAAGCAGGTGAGGGGGAGAGGGAGAGGAGGGAGGGAATCCAACGTGGGGCTTGATATTAGGAACCATGAGATCATGACCTGAGCAGGTATCAAGAGTCAGATGCTCAACCGACTGAGCCACCCAGACGCAGCTCCAAGCCTTTTATGCATTCAGTTATATGTAAATATAGACAGTTATTTTTTTCCTACACAGATGGTAACGTAATGATTATGCTATTGTTTTTTCTATTGTACACCTTTTTAAATTTAACAATAAATCTTGAGGGGCTCCTGGTGGCTCAGCTGGTTGAGCATCTGACTTCAGCTCAGGTGATGATCTTCGGATCATGAGTTCGACCCCCACATTAGGCTCTGTGCTGATAGCTTAGAGCCTGCTTTTGATTCTGTGTCTCACTCTTTCCCTGCCCCTGCCCCACTCATGCTCTGTCTTTCTCTAAAAAATAAACTTTAAAAAAATTAAAAAAAAAACAGTAAATCTTGGAATCATTTCATTGAAGTACATATAGATTTGCCTCATTCTTTTCAAAAACTAAATAGTATTCCATTGTATGAATGTAGCATACATTTATTTAACCCGTTCTGTATTGTTTCCGATTTTGAGAGGCCCCATAAACAATGTGTCAGTGAATTTTTATACACTCATATCTATACAAATTTGCAATGTTCACCTGTGGAATAAATTCCTAGACATGGAATTACTGGGTCAGTGGGCTTATGCGCTTTCAATTTTGATAAACTTGGCTAAAATGCTATCCACAGATGTTTTAGCAATTTTATACAGCAACGCTGTACACAAAGATTTATTCCTCATCCTTGATATGTTTGAGGGGTCTTTTACCACTAAGATTATGATGTTATAAGTCTATTTCTCTGTCTCCTGATTTTTCAGCATTCATTTGTTTGTGTGTCTACCATGTGCTAGGTACTGTGCTAGGTGCTGGGAATACAGCAATAAACGAGACTGAAACAGCCCTTGCCCTAGCTTCATGTGGGGTTCCTGGGTTTCATACAGTTGCTTGAAAACATAAGACAATGAATAAATGTTTGGTAAAAGAGTTGGCCTCCAACCAAGGAAAGGCAGATGTCAAAAAGTATTTTTAGGACATTATGTTAAGTGAAAGAAACCAATCACAAAAAGACAAACTCTTAGAAAGTACAATGGTGGTTGTCAGGGACTGGAGGGAGGAAATTGGGAGTTGTTCAACTGGTACACAATTTCAGTTTTACAAAATGAAAAAGTTCTAGAGATCAGTTGTATGACAATGGACATATATTTAACACTACTGTACAGAACATTAAAAAATGGTTAAGATGATAAATTTTATGTGAAGTGTTTTTTATCACGATTTTAAAAAAGGTATTTTTAGACACAAAGGGTAGTATGAAAACAGATGGCTAGGAGACAAGCTACTGAGTCTAGCCTAGGAGGGAGTGATGAGGATAGGTATTTTTTCCAAAGGTAGCGAAAACCAACCAGTCAACACTTCCTTCCCGGTCCTTCTACTTTTGTCTGGGAATAGGTGACTATAAAGTCTTATAGTCTGCTATAGATAAATCGCAGCAAAATATAGGTTTCTATGCTTTTTCTCCGGAGAGCCTTTCTGATAGGTATCCTTTCTGATACCCATTACAGGGAATAAGCTAAAAAGAGAACCTTAGCTTCCTATGTCTCTGTAAGAGATCTCTTCTTCAATAGGCAGAACTACATAGAAGACAAAGTTCTGATGAAAGTGAAGCAAATTAGGACCAAATAGGAGACTACATTCTCCAGCACACACTGCTCTCTTGGGACGCAGTCAGTGACGGAAAAAGACGCGATACTTTTGCGACAGGAATGGGGCGCGCGGATGAGGGACGACTACATATCCCAGAAAGCAAAGCGCCATCACTCGTTACAGTCTGGCTTGTTTCTTGCTAGTTGGCGTTCTCTGCCAAAGGAACGCGAGGGGAGGGGAACGTCGCCCCGCAGCGTACCGGACTTGACACTTGGAAAGAGAACGGAGAGTGGGGGAAAGTGCTTTACCGTAACTCAAAGTAGTTCCCGCGCAGGGAGGTGAGGGTTTGTGGGCCCCCTCCCTTATTTATTGTTTCTCGGAGGCAATCCCAGGCCCTTATTGGTGGAAGACCTCGAGGGCAGGTGGGAAGTCCATGAAGCCCCAAATCGAAGTTATCTGCGTCTCTCCATTGGTCTTCCTCTCGAGCGCAGGCGCGAGAGCGCCGACTCCAGTCCCCAGGGACGGGTGAGCGGCAATTGGCCAAAACCCGCGAAGTAGGAGTCCGGATTGGTAGTTGCTAGCAGGAGCCTGGTTTCTTCCTTGACTTCTGCAAGTGATAGTGTGTGATTGGTTTAAATCCGCGGGCACCTCACGGTGATTGGGCGGGAGCCACGGGCTGGGTACGATCATTGGCTGGTGCTGGGTCCATCCCTCCTCGGGCGGGCAGCGAATGATGAAATGGGAACGGGGAGGGGAAAGGCCGCGACGTGAGCGCGCGACCTCCGGCGCCATTTTGTAGAGAAACAAGCGGAGTTAACCGAAGAGGGGGTCGAGGAGAGCCGGAGTCGGGGACTCAGGAGTTTCCTGTGTCCAGCGCTGCCGGAGCCGCCTGAGGTGAGGTGGGCCGGGGTCAGGGGGCTGGGGCCGGCTGGCAGTGTCAGCTACGGACCGCGAGTGCCGGTGGGCGAAGGAACGGGGTGGTCCAGGGGCCATTGGGAGCGTTTCCCGGAGCTCCGCGGAGTGAGGGGCAGTCGGGACGGGGAAGTGGCGAGGCGGGAGAGGGCGGGCTCTTCCCACGACTCGCGTACTCTTTGGGCTCTGAAGAGAAAAGGCCGGGGCTGAAGGCTTCCCGGAGCGCAGGGCAGAGCGCCGGGTGAGACCCGGGGTGGTCCCCGGCCCGGGCCTGGAGGCTCTTGAGGGCGGCGGTGGCGGCAATTCGGACGGCTGGGCCTCGCTTCGCGCGGGCTGCACCCTCCTCAGCCCCCGCGAGCTCCTCAACTGCCCCTTTCTCTCGGGGCTTCCGGACGGGTGCAGTGGGCTTCGGCCCCCGAGGCCTAGTTCCAGAGGCGAGGGTCCGTGTTTGGAGTAGTTGGTAGGCTCCTGCTTCTTTCTGGTCGACCCGGAGCTGGCAGTCCCACTCCCGGTGCCCCCGGCACGTTGTCAAACCCCTGGTGTTTCGGGTGTCCGCCGGTGGGAGGGGCCGGCGGGAGCGAGCACTTCCTCATTACTTCTCGCCACAGGTTTTGTTCCACTCGCGCGCTGGGGCGCTCCGACTTTCTCCGAAGTCGGCCCTCCTTCACTGGGGCCGCTGTCTGTGCCGTAGTGGCGGCTTCTGCTCTCCCGTGGGAAGTGCCCCCCTAGTGAGCCGACCGCTCGGAGGCTTCGCGGCTGGGGAGGGATTGCCTTCCTCCAGGTTTTGCAGAGGTTGCTTAAGGCCGCACACGAAATACTTACTCAGTTACTCGTTACCAGTCCCGCTGCAGAATTCACCCACCTGGCCTCACACAGATAATTACCCCCCGCCAGGAGTAAGATTTGTACTTTACAAAAAGGAGATGCCTGATAGTGGACTTGGAAATGCTGCGTTTAAAATAAACTTGGAGAAGTAAACTTTTCCCCTCAAGCCACCCAATCTAACGTCACATTTCTTAGGACTCCAATAAAAAAGCCTGTTTTCTTACTGTAAGCTGCGTAACGATCCTTAGTTTCTCTCCTTATTTCTGTGTAATTCTGTTGCCTTGGGAGATTGATTTTAACAGCCAATAATTGCGTACTTTGACGGGGATTCTGAACAATGCTCTCGTGATGATCCGTTTGGTAGGAACAGGGATACTTAGATGAAAAAAGTGAGAGGACAAGTAAAAAATTAGAAAGCAGGTCAGACAGATTAAGAACAAACCTGTTTTTGTAGAGCTCTTCAGTAATCTGTTAGTAAATCTGTGACACAGGTTGACATTCCTACCTTTCCACAGATTGACAGCATAGTGTTTTAACTATTAATAAAATATACGGTAACAGTTTAAATAATCTTGTTTTAGGACACAGCAAATCGTTACCTTGTCTAAGTAGAAAATGAGCTGATGATACATAAAATTTTAGGCATCTAGTTGTACTTTTACTGAAATGGAAGCACGTTGATAAAACTTGTTGAGAGTTGAGACCGTTGGTCCCTTTTCAACAAGTGTGGGTCCCAAGTCCTTCATCGGAATCAAGGCACAAAGACTTGACCATTCATCACTGAAAGCATTTCCGTTTTTTGCCTAAGATTGTAACCTTAGAAGTCTTAAGGCAGGGTTTTGTGGCTTCACGGAGGAACTGAACTGAAATGCTCTTGGTTCCTAACTCAGCTGGATTAGTTTCTAGCTTAGTTTTTTCTCTCTAGTCTCTAACTTTATATTGGGCGTTTAAATCCCGGTCCCGTCACCATGGACTCTTGTCAGGCTAAGTGCTGTGGCATCCCTTGAACTTTGGGTTGTGTCATTTAAAAACCAAACTACTGTGTGAGGACAGGAGACGAGATGCTTACTGTCTCTTCAAGACATGCGTAAAGACTAATCTCATATTCATCCTTGCATGTTGGGTTTTCCAAGTAGGTTTTTGGTTAGATTCTGACTTACTTATGAAAAGCTTTCTTTTTAACCAGCCTGAATTGATGAACTTGAATTTTTATTTCATTCCATGAGGTAAGAAATCTTTGGTACTCAATGCTGTGGAAGGTAATTTGTCCATAATAATTTTAATTGAATGCTCACACATTGTTTAAGACACTAATTTTTGGTAAGATGTTTCTGCCTCTCAAATGAACAAAAATAATTGCCATTTTGAAATGCTATATTTTATGAACTTGGTATACTTTATTAAAGTACAAAACTAACTTTCAAGTCATTTAAAGATATTAGCTGAAGCACTTCTTAAATGGCCCTGTGACCAAACTGAGCTTCCTGCTGGGACCTTTCAAAATGGTATCCCACTGAGTCTTATTTTAAGACCTTATATATAGAAAAATCCTACAGTTCCTTTTCTCTTTGCTCACAATTTTTGGGAAGTATGTTTCAAAGCTAAAATGGGCTCAAAACCTTTAGCACTCTCTATATACACACTATTTTAATGTACATTTCACTCATACATTTGTAAGGATGTAGCAAAGCAAATAAAACCAGTTCACTGAAAAGCACTGTTTGAAAAGTCAGTAATTAGAAGTGTAGACTTAATCTGAAACCCTGTGCTGAGATTTGAAGGAAATGCAGCCTTTGGAAGTGTAGAGTATAGGTTTAAGAAATGCATTTTGTCTTTAATGCTGGAAAGCTCTGCATAAACCTCCAGGATAAAATGTCTTGGTTAATGTTGTTAACAGTTGTCAGGAGGAAATTCCTAATATGTTGAATGCGGTGTTAAACAGTTTTCAAGAGAGGTTTTTTTGTGTGTAATGAATGTGTTGTTGAACTGATTACGTAAAATATAAAAAGGAATGAAGTTATGTTTCGAAAGACATCATCTTACTGTTCTTAATCCTCATCAAGAGCTCAGCATTTTCCCTTTCAGGTAATTAGTTTCAAAGTTTGTCACCTTGGAGTTATAGCTCATGATTTTGAAATGTAATGTTTAAAGTTTTTATGTACACTAATCATAAGAATAGTTATCCCTTTGTTTCAGACCTTTTCTCTCTCTCTCTGTCTCTCTTCTCTACCCCCAACATAGGGCTTGAACTCATGACCCCGAGATCAAGAGTCCCATGCTCTAGCAACTGAGCCAGCCAGGCATCATCCCCTTTTGTCTTTTTTGCACTAGCTTTCTAACTAATCTCCACTATTTTTGCCCTATGGTTTGTTTATTATTTATTTATTTTTATTACATAAGTAGTATGTAAGTACATTCTGGGTGTAAATGATTCCAGGAATATTGTTAATTCTTACACCCAAATTGCCTCCTAAATCATTGGTTTGAAAATAGCCATCCTCTGCTCAAAGTCCTTCAAATCCCTTGGCCTAGAGCTGTGTAACTGTTGATCCCTCCCTACCTGTGGCATCCTATTACTGTCTTATGCTATAGTCAAAAGACTGTTACACAGTGGTTCCTGAATGCATCTTTGCCCCTTTTATCTGGAATCTCATTGTTTGTATCTACCGAAACATCCATCATTTCAGTTCAGACATAAGTATACTGTCTATAAATCTTTCCTGTGATTTTCCTAAGCAAAATTGATTTCTTCTATACCTTTTGGCCAGTTTCACTTACCTATGGCATACACTGTTTTGCTTTGTAATAAGTTTTTCTGCCTCATTTTATAGTGGGTAAGGAATCTCCGCTTTCTCACAAAAACATGTAATTGCCCTGAATTGTAATTGAAAAATGTTTCATTTGTTACACTTGGGAAGATTTATAGAGGATTTTTTTTTGGACTGTATACTTATAATCCTGTTGACATCTTTTAGATGGTTAAACTTGGAAAGCTGGTCATACAGAATTAAGGTATCATCCTTTAGGAAATTGAAGCTGAGGAAAGTAAGGTGACTTAGTTTAAGGTCAGACCAGGTTTTTCTACTCTACCCTAGTGTTCATTTTGTATTTTCACACTCGGCTTGAATTCAGTACAAGGAAAAGAAAGGTCTGTGAACTTATTCATCAAAAAAGTGAGCATCATCTATGTGGTCAGCCATTTGTTTTTTTGAAAGAATGTTTGTCATCTTACAGTTAAAATCTCTGCAGGTTGATTGGTAGTTCAGGGTTTCACTTTCATTGAGTGGATTGGAGTTTAGCACATCACACTATGTCTATTAATAATAACTCTGTAGAATCAGGAGCTCCTGGGGTGGCTCAGTTGGTTAGGCATCCGACTCTTGGTTTCTGCTAAGGTCATGATCTCATGGGTAAGTTTGAGGCCCACATTGGTCTCTGTGCTGACAGCAGAGAGCTAGCTTGGGATTCTCATCCTTACTCTCTCCCTTCCCTCTGCTTGTGTGTGCGTGCGCATGCTCTCTCTCTCACAATAGATAAACTTAAAAAAAATACTAATTCTATAGAATTAAACTGTTTCTTAGGTAATTAATTATCAAGGGAAAATTTTCCTTTACTCCTAATATGTGATTTCCCCCCATTTTATTGACCTGATTGACACACAATAGTGTTTTCTTAAATTTATTTAATATTTTTATTTTTATAAAAAAATTGTTTTAAATGTTTATTTTTGAGAGAGAGAGCGAGCGCGCATGAGTGTGGGAGGAGCAGAGAGAGAGGGAGACACAGAATCTGAAGCAGGCTCCAGGCTCAGAGCTGTCAGCACAGAGCCCGACGCGGGGCTCGAACCCACGAACCGTGAGATATGACCTGAGCTGAAGTCAGACCTTAACCAGTTAAACCACCCAGGTGCCCCTTTTATTATTTTTTTTAATTTAATTTTTTTTAAATTTTATTTTTTAAAATTTACATCCAAATTAGTTAGCATACAGTGCAATAATGATTTCAGGAGTGGATTCCTTAGTGCCTCTTCCCATTTAGCCCATCCCCCCCCCCCCACAACCCCTCCAGTAACCCTCATTTTGTTCTCCATATTTGTGAGTCTCTTGTTTTGTCCCCCTCCCTGTTTTTATATTACTTTTGTTTCCCTTCCCTTATGTTCACCTGTTTTGTCTCTTAAAGCCCTCATGTGAGTGAAGTCATATGATTTTTGTCTTTCTCTGACTCATTTCACTTAGCATAATACCCTCCAGTTCCATCCGCCTAGTTGCAAATGGCAAGATTTCATTCTTTTTTATTGCTGAGTAATACTCCATTGTATGTATATACCACACCTTCTTTATCCATTCATCCATCGATGGGCATTTGGGCTCTTTCCATACTTTGGCTATTGTGGATAGTGCTGCTATAAACATGGGGGTGCACGTGTCCCTTCGAAACAGCACACCTATATCTTTTGGATAAATACCTAGTAGTGCAGTTGCTGGGTCGTAGGGTAGTTCTATTGTTAGGTTTTTGAGGAACCTCCATACTGTTTTTCAGAGTGGCTGCACCAGCTTGCATTCCCACAATCATGTAAGTTTTATAGGTAGAGTGTATAGGTTTTATATGTAGAGTGTAATGACTTGATACACATATATTGTGAGATACCACCAGTGTGTATTTGGGTGAGATTTTCTTAGTTGTGATTAAAGCAAATACAGATTTTTTTCCCCAGCAAGTTTTTGGAGGATGAGACACAGGATTTGAGTTTTTCTTCTCTTCAGTGTAAAAATAGAAAACTGTAGTGTGACAAACAGGTGGTCTTTTCTGTTGGAGTTATTGTGTGATTAATATTTAACCTCAGTGTAAATTAACTTGCACTTCTGTTAAGACCTCTGAAGGATGGGGAAGGACTGAGGTTTTACAATGTTCTTCAGCACTGTAAATTGAATTCTAACAAATATGTGTATTTGTTAGAACAAATATGTTCTCTTGGTGTAGTTACATTTTTAAAGTAGCTCCATGAAGGAGTCTCAGTTATCTTTTAGTAATTGAGTATATTATACACTATATTGCTTTATAGTTTTGCAGTTACTTCTGGGAAGATGCTTCTGAATATTTAGTTGATTCCAAGTCAAAAACTTGATTCCTTTCTGACTTTGGAGTAGGCATACTTTTCTAGTTCTCCACTTGCTCAGTTTTTTAAAAATAGGGATTTATTGGGGGTGCCTGGCTGGCTCAGTCTGCAGAGCATGGGTCTCTTGGTCTCGGGGTCATGAGTTCAAGCCCTACATTGGGTGAAGAGCTTACTTAAAAAAAAAAAAAAAAAAAAAAGATTTATTTGCTAACACTAACAGTATTTCAAACTATGCTGATGTATGGATTGGATTAAGTTTTGTAAAATTCTGAAAATATCCACAAGAGGCTGTTAAATGTTCTTTAACATCTTTAAGATTCTATTGAATTGAGTAAAAATTGCTTGTGTAAAGTGGCATGGTTAGGAAGCAAGTTAGCTCATGTCCCATTTGTTATTATTTCATACCTATTTACTATTTGTTGACCATTATGCCTTTGGATATTTCCTTATCCCTTGTCAGCTGGGTTCTAAAAAACAAGTTTTATACTAGGCTTTTTTGACCTCAGTAATACATAATTTTGGGATGTTCATGATTGGATTATTTACACTTGGTTTTTACTCTTTAGTTTGGGTAATGGAGAGTTAAGTCTACCATGTATATGCCCACTGTTAAGAATATTCCCCTTTCCTAAAGCAGATGGCTGGCTCAGTTGGTAGAGCCTGTGACACTTGATCTTGGGGTCATGAGTTCAAGCCCCACGTTGGGTGTAGAGATTACTTAAAAAGAAAAATCTATCATCTGTATATAAAGAAATAGAAAAGTAATGTTAACAAAAAAGGGGTCCCTGGCTGGCTCAGTTGGAGGAATGTGTGACTCTTGGTCTCTCAAGGTTGTAGGTTCAAGCACCATGTTGGGTGTAGAGATAACTTAAAATCTTAAAAAAGAGGGGCACCTGAGTGGCTCAGTTGGTTAAGCGGCGGACTTCAGCTCAGGTCATGATCTCAATGTTTGTGAGTTCGAGCCCCATGTCAGGCTCTGTGCTGACAGCTCAGAGCCTGGAGCCTACTTCAAATTCTGTGTCTCCCTCTCTGCGCCTCCCCCACTCACGCTCTCAAAAATAAATAAACGTTAAAAAAAAATCTTAAAAAAGAATTTTCCCCTTCCCTTTTCAAACAGACAAATATGCCAAAGATTACAGAAGTTGAGATCGTGTATCTAAATGTAAAATGTAGAAATTACATGAAAGTATTTAGTCACTCCTGTATCAGTAAGCCCTCAAGTTCTCTGGCAACCACAAAACATTGGTATGATATCTTGATATACTTAGTTTTGGCATATTTGTATATAGCTTTGTAGAGTTCTTCTGTGTTGAGTTTCAGTGACTAATTGTCTCTTAATGTGCTATTATTATCTACCTCGCTTCTATCCTTGCTTCTCAGTTCATCATCTAGAGTAATTCTTGTATTTTAAAAGTCATATCATGTTGTCCTGTTCAGGACCATCCGTTGATTCTCCATTTGTCTTTCATAAAAGCCAGAGTCCTTTAATTACCTATAGAATTTAACTCTGCTCTATACCTACTCATGTATTCTCCATTTCCCCCTAACTTATCACCCCTGTCCCCCCAGTTGGTTTCCTTCAACTACACTTGACCTCCTTGCTTTGCCTTACAGATGCCACGCAGTCTCTTAGGAAGCCTGTGCACCAACTGATTGATCCTTTTGCCTGGAACATTCTCTCAGATATGTGCATGGCTGAACCCCTCAGCTCCTTTTAAGTCTGCTCAAAGACTTCTTTCTCAATAAGGCTCACTCTGACCACCGTCAGAAAACTTAAATTGCATCCCTCCTGTCCTCTGGCTCACTTTTACCCTGATGTTTTTTCTTTTTCTATAGTACTTAGCATCTCCTAACATGTTTTATAATTTCTAATGATTACTATTTCTCACCTCCAGTGGGAATGCAGGCATATGTGTATGTCTCTTCACGGATGTATCTTAAATACCTGACACATAGTCAGTACTCAACAAATAGTTGGCTGAGTTAGTGCATATAGTGCATAAACTGTTTCTCTGATAAGTTGTGGTAGCCACTTCACGAAAACGATACACTATTTCTTATCATCTGATGAATTTAAGTTGTGCTTGGCTTTGTGTTAACTTTGTGGAAAGTCATACCTGAGGTGTTCACATCTAGGGCTCACCTTATGGAAAGTGGATGCAAAAGCCATTTTCTCAGCAAGGGCACTGTTGGTGTTTGGGCAGGATAATTCTTTGTTGGTGGTGCTGTCCTTTGTGTGATGTTTATTTCATCTCTCATTCTCATTGTGTGCTAGTGGCTCTCCCACTCAGGCATTTAAGGGGCGCCTGGGTGGCTCAGTTGGTTGAACGGCCGACTTCAGCTCAGGTCATGATCTCGCAGTCTGTGGGTTCGAGCCCTGCGTCGGGCTCTGCTGACAGCTCGGAGCCTGGAGCCTGTTTCGGATTCTGTGTCTCCCTCTCTCTCTGCCCCTCCCATAATCACTCTCTGTCTCTCAGAAATAAATAAATGTTAAAAAAAAAAATTTAAGCATTTCAGAATGTTTTAGCAGGTGCGCTTGGCTGGTTCAGTCGGTTGAATGTTGGCTGGTTTCAGTTCAGGTCATGATCCCAGGGTCCTGGGATTGAGCCCTGCTTTGGCCTCTGTATTGAGTGAGGAGCCTGTTTGAGATTCATTCTCTCTCTCTGCCCCTCTCCCCTGCCTCCCCCCACCCCAATATAAAAAATTAAAAAGAAAACAAAAACTTTTGGAGATTACATTGCTTTCTAGTTTATTCCAGTAAATACCCTCTTGAGGTTCAGATTTGTTGTCAGGATTATTTTATTTAATTTAGAGCCAATTATTATTGGTGTAAATCACAAGTTACTTTAATTTCACAGTGGCACATATGAAAAGACTGCGTAAAGAGAAGGAATAACAGATTTCACTGATTATAAAACAAATTTTCAACATTTTAACATCTCTGAAATTGGGATGCATCTTGTCCTAAGAAAAATACTATCAAGTAAACTTTTTTAGTGATACATAATGTAAAGATGCTTCTACAGTTAAAGACAAACCAATGTGAAATGAGACTGTGGAAAATTATCTCCATTTCATGGGTGATGAAGGTGGAAGAACTTTGCCAAACTTGGGCTACATTTTCCTTTTTGTTAGGCCTAGTCAAATTATATTTTAGGGTCCTAGAAATTAATATTGGTATTGTATTTTTCAGAGTTCTGGAATGTTTTCAGTGCCCTCAAAGCTGATTGGTTGGGAGTGATGGTGAGGAAGAGCTATGGAATAAAACCCAAGGCATGTCTACGGGAGCCTGATATAAATGATAATACACATGAAACAATAGTGAACAGTTTGATTAAATTAAAAAATTTTATGATTAAATTAAAAATTTTAATGTTTATTTTAGAGAGAGAAAGAGAGCATAGGAAGGGGAGGGGCTGAGGGAGAGGGAGACACAGAATCCAAAGTAGGCTGCAGGCTTGGAGCTGTCAGCACAGAGCCTGATGCGGGGCTCGAACCCACAAACCGTGAGATCATGACCTGAGCCAGAGTCGGACGCTTAACTGATTGAGCCACCAATGCGCCCCTAATTTTATAGTGCATCATACATATTGAAGGGGAGAGAAGGTAGATTAGCCTGTAGATGATCTGAAGTGGCTTGGGAGGTTTTGGAGGGGCTGGGGCTTGAAGTAGACCCTGGTCTTATTACCTGATGCATTGTCCACTTTATGGAGGCATCTTGGCCTACCTTCTGGTAGTCACTAACTTTCCCCTTGAAGGTTATCAATGATCAGTTAGTTGCTATTTCTGATAACTTATAATTTCTATATAGTTTTGGTATACTGCCAGCTATACCTTTTAAAATCTTTCCCCCATGGGGGCACCTGGGTGGCTCAGTTGGTTCAGTTGGTCCAACTCTTGATTTCAGCTCATATCCCGTGGGATTGAGCCTCGCGTCTGGCTCTGTGCTGACAGTGCGGAGCTTGCTTGGGATTCTCTTTCTCCCTCTCTCTCTGCCCCTCCCCATGTGCTCTATCTCTCTCAAAATAAATAAACCTAAAAAAAAAATCTCCCCCCCCCCCCCAATTTCTGCAGACTATAGGTATATTAGTTATCAATTACTGCATGACAAAATACCTCTGAATTTAGCTATTTAACCTTTCTTGTTCTTTATTTCTAAGGCACAGCTTGGCTAGGTGCTTCTGGCTCAGTGTCTTTCACAGAGTTCCAATGCAAGTATTAACGGGCTGCAGTCATCTCAAGGCTGAAGGGTGGAGAGATCTTACAAGCTCACTCACGTGGCATTTGTCTGGCTTCAAATTCTTGCTGTTGGTTTGGAGACATCAGTTGCTTGCCACATATGCCTTTTCCATACTCACAGCATGGCAGCTTGCTTAGAGCATAGGCTCAGAGAGAGGTAAACAAGACAAAAGTCAGTCTTTTTTGTAACGTACACTTGGAAATGACTATTTCCTTCTTTTGAAGCTACACTTAAGGTCCATCCCACTCATAAGGGGAGGGGATTACATAAGGATAGACATTTTAGGGATTGTTGGGGTTGTTTTAGAGGCTGTCTGCCACAATGGACATTTGGTGAAGGTTCATCCTTAAGGCTCTCTTTAGGGATGCTGTTTGTAGGTTTTACTTATTACCACTAAGTAGAGGACTTTGCTTGGTTTCTGATATTATGCATTCTAAGTTTTTTCCACTTCTCAGGCTACTCTTCATTTCCTTTCTTGAGTTCCTCTTTATCCACCCTGAAATACTAAGCTTCCTTAGGATTCTCTCTAGACGCTCTTATTTTCATTCTGTAGTTCTATCCTGTCTTTTTTTTTTTTTTTATATGTTGATGACTCCCAGATCTATTATTTGTAGCTCACCCTTGCTATGTTGCAGGCTATAATTCATAGTCCTGTCCAAATTCTTCATTTTCTTTCTTGCCATGTATTCTCTTAGTTGTTTCATGTCAGGAGTAAGTGGAATCCAGGTGCTTAGTGGAAATATATTTGCTCCTTTTCCTTCACTTGTCTTGCTTATTCACAGTTTCAGAGAGTCCTTGCAGTTCTTTCTTGAATGCATTCACTTTGCTTTCCCTATAATCTTTTGTTGTTGTTTATTTTTGAGAGATGAGAGAACGTGTGCTTGAGCAGGGCAGGGGTAGGGGGTGGGGAACAGAGGATCTGAAGCAGGCTCTGTGCTGACAGCAGACAGCTCGATGCGCGGCTCGAACTGAAGCTGTGAGATCATGGCCCGACCTGAAATCAAGAGTCTTAACCAACTGAGCCACCTAGGCGCCCCTCCCTCTTATCAAATTTCCTTGTGACCTCCTCTTTCTCAGTATTTTGCATTGTTAAGAGTAGCTTCTAAAAATGTTTACCAGATCATGCCGTCTGTTAGTATGCAAAGCAGGTTAACGTAATAAACAACCCCAAGATATCAGTGGCTTAACAGAGTAGACATTTATACTCCGATAACTTTCCTCAGATAACTTTCATTGAGTGTTCATTAGGTTGCCTTCTGTGTGGTAATTCAGGAACCCAGGCTCCTTCCACCTTGTGGCATTGTTTTTCTCTAGAGGGAGTCCTCTTTGTTTAGCTGGCAGATGGTGATAAAACCAGAGGGTCATGAGTATGAGGTTTTATGGACAAGGTCCAGAAGTGGCTGGTATCATTTTTGGCCTGCGTTTTATTGGCTAGAACTTAGAATCTTGGCCACACCTATGCAAGAGAGACTGAAAAATGTAGTCTAGCTGTTTAGCCAGGGAGAGGAAACAGATTTGGTAAGCATCTACCTGGTCTCTCCTACTCCCTTATTCCCTAAAATATACTTAAACCAATTCATGTAGCTTCTAGGATCATCTTTATGATAAAATCTAGAAGTCTGAGATGGGTTCTATACATAAAAGAGAAGAAAGCCACAAAATGGGTCTTAGTTACCTCCAGAAGACATTTCATTTTGGCCACTGTCAGGGTTAGTGTGTGGGGATTGTATTTAGGACCGTGATTTATTACAGCAAAAGGATACAAAGCATAATCAGCAAAGGGAAAAGGCATATGAGGTGAAGTCTGAGGAAACTGGACTCATGCTTCCAAGCTGAACCTCTCCCAGTGCCTTTCCCAGTAGAGTCACATCAGACACACTTAATTCCTTCAACAAGGAATTGTGACAACACATATGTGCAAAATGTTGCCCAGCAGCGAAGCTCCTTAGAGACACAGTGCCTAGGATTGTTATAGGCACCTTCTGCCTGTCACCCATTAAAATTCCAGGTTCCTGGAGGGAAGGTAGGTGTTAAACATGAACCACATTTTTTGGTACAGTTTAGTCACAGTGAGCCACTCTTATTAGCTCTTGGAATGGGGATTAGTTTTCCCCAAATCCAGGTTCTCACACTAGCCACGGGCCAACCTGGCATGTCTTTCTAAGGATAGCAGTCGCAGGCCTTCTATGTTAACTCTTTTCTGTTCAGTAAGTGAGGTGAATGGTCTCCATCAAAAGGGATTTTGTATAGAGAATATGCAAAATTGGAATATGCAAAATTTTGTTGGCCTAATATTTTGTCTTTGAAAATTACATTTGTATTTCAGTAGGGAAAAAAAGTTCAATTCCCTTCTTACCTCCTTTCATCTAATTTTTCAGATAGTTATTTTTGTATCATTCTGGATACTCTACATATAAGGACATATATATACACAATGCTGTTCTGAAACTTGCTTTCCTCCCAATAGATAGTATTCCTTTTTATGATTTACTTAACCATTGCACTTTCAGGGGGATATTTAGGCCTTTTTCACTTGATACGTTTTTAAAGAGTTGTTCATTTCCTGGATGAAAAAGGAATGGATTAAAGATGATTCGGGGGGTGGGGGATGATTCCTGAGTATTCAGTACAGAATTGGGGATTAAGTGGTCTAAAACTCTTACTATTCATCCTAAAGGTTGGAGATACTCCTATCAGGAACTGTTTGTTTTGGGACTTGGTATTAAAACACTTATTTAGACTCTTAATGATTTTGAAGGTGCAATACAAGGATTTTTGTTCATTTTTAAATCCTCTTACCTCTACTGCCCAATTCTTTAAAGTTCTGTTAAATACTGTCTTTAAAATTCTATTAGCAGTTGACATTTAAACTATTCTTCAGCTATAAACTTGGGATAATACCTTCCTCAAAGAGTTACCAGGTTTAAATAAACTAATATACATAAAATGCTTAGAACAATTCTGTTTAAGTGTTGTGATTGTACTGGGATAAGTTATCCTATTTTGTACATAGTAATTATATTTAAGAATTTAATAAGTAAACCATTTTGGATGAATGGATTGGAACTGTGTACTATAAATCTAGAATCTCTGCCTCTTGGAGGAGTATTAAAGATTGTTGTGGCCTTTTGCCTCATTGCATCTGAGAGAGCAAACTGGGTCACCAACAGCTGTACTGGAGCCATCTGAGGAAATTTGGCCAGGGGTCTCATTCTTGCTGCATTTTTGGAACCAGCAGGGTCTGACCCAGAAATGCACTCTCAGTATGTGCTGCCAGTATTTCCGTCAGTCCGTGAAGGATATAGGCTTCATTAAGTTACATTAAGTGAACTTCCTTGAATGGGTCATCCAAGATACCTCCCTTAACTGCAGATACCCAGGATACCTACCTTAATGCAACTCATTGTACATAAAATAAAAACACTTCAATTAAAAATAAGTAGGGGCACATGGGTGGCTCAGTCAGTTGAGCTTTGACTCATGATTTTGGCTCAGGTCATGAGCCCAGGGTTGTGGGATGGCATCCCACGTTGAGCTCTGTGCTGAGCTTAAAGGCTGCTTGAGATTCCCTCTCTCCCCCTTTCTGCCCCTCCCCTTGTGTGTGTGCTTACTCTCTAAAATAAAAAAAAATTTTTTAATTTAAAAAATAAATTGGAAAAATTTAAAAAAAAAAAAAAAAAAAAAGGGGGGCGCCTGGGTGGCGCAGTCGGTTGGGCGTCCGACTTCAGCCAGGTCACGATCTCGCGGTCCCTGAGTTCGAGCCCCGCGTCGGGCTCTGGGCTGATGGCTCGGAGCCTGGAGCCTGTTTCCGATTCTGTGTCTCCCTCTCTCTCTGCCCCTCCCCCGTTCATGCTCTGTCTCTCTCTGTCCAAAAAATAAATAAAAAACGTTGGAAAAAAAAATTAAAAAAAAAAAATAAATAAAAAATAAATTGGGATGAGTATTTTGAGTCAGTGATTTTGTTGGTTATAAAGTCCTAATAGAAAATAATGAGCTCTCCCTTTTAAGGAAACCAAGGGGGAAAGTGGGGCATCTGGGAAAATTGGTATTGGTTGTTTCTGAATGCTAGAATAAGATACCTTCCCCGATTTATATGGGTCATTAGGAGTTTGCAACATTGGCCAGTATGGTAACCACTATCCACATGAGGCTATTTAAATTTATACTAAGATTAATTAAAATTAGATAAAATTAGGGGTGCCTGGGTGAGTCAGACAGTTAAGCATCTGACTCTTGGTTTCAGTTCAGGTCATGGTCTCATGGTTTTGTGAGTTCAAGCCCTGCGCTGGGCTCTGTACTAACAGTGTGGAGCCTGCTTGGGATTCTCTCTCCTCCCTCTGCCCCTCCCCCACTCATGTTGTCTCTGTCTCTCTTTAATTTTATGTTTAGTTTTTTAAAATTTACATCCAAATTAATTAGCATATAGTGAAACAATGATTTCAGTAGATTCCTTAATGCCCCTTACCCATTTAGCCCATCCCCCCTCCTACAACCCCTGCACTAACCCTCAGTTTGTTCTCCATATTTAAGAGTCTCTTATGTTTTGTCCCCCTCCCTGTTTTTATATTATTTTTACTTCCCTTCCCTTATGTTCATCTGTTTTGTATCCTAAAGTCCTCATATGAATGAAGTCATATGATATTTGTCTTTCTCTGACTAATTTCACTTAGCATAATACCCTCTTGTTCCATCCACATAGTTGCAAATGGCAAGATTTCATTCTTTTTGATTGCCGAGTAATACTCCATTGTATATATATACCACATCTTTATCCATTCATCCATCGATGGACATTTGGGCTCTTTCCATACTTTGGCTGTTGTTGATAGTGGCTTCTTTTTTTTTTTTTTTTTTTTTTTAATTTTTTTTTTTTAACGTTTTATTTATTTTTGAGACAGAGAGAGACAGAGCATGAACGGGGGAGGGGCGCAGAGAGAGGGAGACACAGAATCGGAAGCAGGCTCCAGGCTCTGAGCCATCAGCCCAGAGCCCGATGGGGGCTCGAACTCACGGACCGCGAGATTGTGACCTGAGCCGAAGTCGGACACTTAACCGACTGAGCTACCCAGGCGCCCCAGTGGCTTCTTTTTTTAATGTTTGTTTTTGAGAAAGACAGAGCGTGAATGGGGGAGGGGCAGAGAGAGAGGGAGGCACAATTTTAAGCAGGCTTCAGACTCCATGGTGTCCAGTACAGAGCCTGACATAGGGCTTGAACCCACAAACCCTGAGATTTTTGACCTGAGCAGGAGTCAGACCCTTAACCCACTGAGCCACCCAGATGCCCCAGGCCTATTTGGCTTCTTAAAGTACCTGTTGATATTTAATCCTAGAGCAAGTTAGGTCATACTACCAAGATTGCTAGCATCAGTCAGTGCAGTGGGAGACCAAATTGCCTTTACAGAGATGTCTTTGGCCGAACTGGTAGAAGTTGAGGGGAGAAAAAGGAATAGATGTGAAGGGCTTTCCTTGTCACTTAGTAGAGATTGCATTAAAGTTTGGTAAACTTTCTAAAAACGTTTCCCAAAGCTATTAGTAAGTTTAGTGGTTCTCAACTTTTAAAATGCATAAGAATCGCCTGCAGAGTATGTTTAAAATACAATGTTGTTCTGTATTCTTTTTATTTTTTTAATGTTTATTTTATTTTTGAGAGAGACACACAGAATCCAAAGCAGGCTCCAGCCTCCTAGCTATCAGCACAGAGTCTGATGTGGGGCTCAAACCCACAAACTGTGAGATGATGACCTGAGCCGGTAACTCACTAAGCCACTCAGGTGCCCCTGTACTCTTTCCTTGAGGATTTTGATTATCTTGATGTAGGGTGGTGCTTAGGAGTCAGCGGTTTTTTATTTCTTTTTTAACGTTTATTTATTTTTGAGACAGAGAGAGACAGAGCATGAACGGGGGAGGGTCAGAGAGAGGGAGACACAGAATCTGAAACAGGCTCCAGGCTCTGAGCTGTCAGCACAGAGCCCGACGCAGGGCTTGAACTCACGGACCACGAGATCATGATCTGAGCCGAAGTCGGCGGCTTAACCGTTTGAGCCACCCAGGCGCCCCTATTTCTTTTTTCAATATTTATTTTTGAGAGAGAGAGAGACCAACCGAGCATGAGCGGGGGAGGGGCAGAGAGAGAGGGAGACCCAGATCTGAAGCAGGCTCCAGGCTGTGAGCTGTCAGCACAGAGCCTGATGCAGGGCTCAAACTCAAGAGCCATGAGATCATGGGGTGCCTGGGTGGCTCAGTTGGTTAAGTGTCCAACTTCAGCTCAGGTCATGATCCTGTGGTCCATGGGTTCAAGCCCTGCATCGGGCTCTGTTGCTGACAGCTCAGGTCCTGGAGCCTGCTTCAGATTCTGTGTGTCTCTCTCTCTCTCTCTGCTCCTTCCCCACTCACGCTGTTTCTGTCTCTCAAAGTTGAATAAATGTTTTTAAAAAAAAAAAAAAAAAGGCCATGAGATTGTGACCTGAGCTGAAATCAAGAGTTGGACACTTAACTAACTGAGCCACCCAGGTGCCTCAGGGGTGTGTGTGTGTGTGTGTGTGTGTGTGTGTGTGTGTGTTTTAAGTAATCTCTACACCCAATGTGGGTCTGGAACACGTGACCCCAAGATCAAAAGTCATACGTTCTTCTGACTAAGACATCCAGGTGCCCTTCATCTGCCAGTTCTTATGCACATTTTTTTTTTCCATAATTGTTTTAGTGTAAAAATCTGTATTTATTCCATTAAGCCCCTTGTGGTATATATATAGCACCTAAGCTATGTCCATGGCATAAAGTTAGGCTCAAGTGTTTGAATTAATAAGAGTGCCATCTTTAGCAAATGAAGATATTTATAAAGTATATTGGAATAAACTGGAAGGAGATCATTTTGGACATTTTATATAATCCTCATAAGGAACGATAATAGTTTTTCCATTAAAAGTATTTTAGGGGCACTTGGGTGGCTCATTCAGTTAAATTTCTGACTCTTGATTTCAGTTTAGGTTATAATCTTAAGGTTCATCAGTTCGGGCCCAGAGTCGGGCTCTGTGCTGGCAAGGGGGGACCTGTTTGTGATTCTCTCTCCCTCTTTCTCTGCCCCTCCCTTGCTTGCTTGCTCTTTCTCTCAAAATAAATAAAGTTAAAAAAATATTTTCAAAGCTTAATGAATTTGAGCTTGTTTCTGCAATCAGATTTATGTTGGTGTTTATGCTTCAAAGCCTACATAACATTTGAATCTTCACATTATTGACAGTCACCGTCAAAGAGAGATCTCATTTGTGTGAATAAAGTTGATACATTTAAAAACATTTTTAGAGTCATTCAAAGATTTAGAATTGAAATATTAAAATTTTTTTTTTTTAATGTTTGTTTATTTTTGAGACAGAGACAGAGCATGAACGGGGGAGGGTCAGAGAGAGAGGGAGACACAGAATCTGAAGCAGGCTCCAGGCTCTGAGCTGTCAGCACAGAGCCTGACGCGGGGCTCGAACTCACGGACCGTGAGATCGTGACCTGAGCCGAAGTCGGATGCTTAACCGACTGAGCCACCCATGCGCCGCTATTTTTTTTTTTTTTTAAAGAGTAACTTGTTTTTTTTTTTTTTTTTTTTTATAACAGTTTATTTATTTTGAGAGAGCACTGAACAGGGAAGCGGGGCGGGGGGGTGGGCAGAGAGAAAGAGAAAGAGAATCCCAAATAGGCTCTGCACTGTCAGCGTGCAGCCTGAAGTGGGAGAGAGATCATGACCTGAGTCAAAATCAAGAGTCAGACACTTAACTGACTGAGCCACCCAGGCACCCCATCATCCCCATTTTAAAAAAAAAAAATTATTTATTTTGAGAGAGAGAACAAGCCGGGGAGGGGCAGAGACAGAGGGGGACAGAGAATCTGAAGCGGGTTCTGTGGTGACAGCAGAAAGGTCAATGCAGGGCTTGAACTCATGAACCCTGAGATCACGACCTGAGCTGAAGTTGGATGCTTAACCTGACTCAGCCACCCAGGCGCCGTATCATCACCCCCCAGTTTTATTAAAAATTTCACCTGTGCTTCCTACAGCAGCACATACACTAGACTTGATACGATACAGAGAAGATTAACACGGCCCCTGCACGAGGATGACACACAAATTCATGCAGTGTTCCATATTTTTTCTATCATGTCTCAAAGTAAAGTCTTTAAGAAAGAAAAGAAAATCACATGTACAGAGAAATTAATAGTACAGTGAACAGCCAGTAACTTCTTCCTAGATTCAGCAATTAACATCTTACCATAATTATTTTCTCTGTTGTTCATATATATATATTTTTATTGGAGTACAGTTGACACACCGTTACATCAGTTTCAGGTGCACAACATAGTGATTTGACAACACCATATGTTATTCTGTGCTCACCACAAGTGTTGCTACCATCTGTCATTATACAACATTATTGCCATACCACTGACTATATTCTCTATGATATACCTTTCATTTTTGTGATTTATTCTATAACTGGAATCCTGTACATCCACTCCCCTTCACCCATTTTTCCCATCTCTATTCATATATTTATACTGAACTGTTTTATCTCAAATACTTGAGCATGCATCTCCTGCAAATTAAGACATTCTTGCATAGCCAAAGTACACCTAAAATTATTAAGTACTTTTATAATATCCAATTAATTAAAAAACTTTGCCTCAATATCTTTTATTTATTTAAAATTTTTAAACATTTATTTATTATTGAGAAACAGAGACAGAGTATGAACATGGGAGGGGCAGAGAGAAGGGGAGACACAGAATCTGAAGCAGGCTCCAGGCTCCAGGCTCCAGGCTCTAGGCTCTGAGTTGTCAGCACAGAGCCTGACGTGGGCTCGAAACCATGAGATCATGACCTGAGCTGAAGTCAGACGCTTAGCCGACTGAGCCACCCAGGTGCCCCTGCCTCAATATCTTGTATAAGTTTTTGTTTTGTTTTTTTATTTTATTTTTTAAATTTTGCACACGAGAGAGCACACTCACACAGTGGGGGAAGGGGAGAGGGAGGGGTGGGTGAGAATCTTAAACAGGTTCCATGCGCAGGTCTCCATCTCACAACCCTGGGATCAGGACCTGAACCAAAATCAAGATTTGGACACTGAACTAACTGAGCTATCCAGGTGCCTCTTATTAATATTTTGAGGAATTTTCATACTGTTCTCCATAGTGGTGGAATCACTTTACAATCCCACCAGCAGTTCACAAGAGTTCCCTTTTCTCCATATCCTCTCCAGCACTTATCTCTTCTTGTCGCTAGCTGTTCTTAATGGTGTGAGATGATATTTTATTCTGATTTTGATATGCTTTTCTCTGATGAGTAGTGATGTTGAGCCACCTTTGCAGATACCTGTTCGCTATTTTGATGTCATCCTTGGGAAAATGTTCAGTTCCTCTGCTTATTTTTTAATTGGATCGTTTGTACTTTTTTAATATCTTTACTGAGTTGTTTGAATTTTTATTTTTGAAGTTTATTTTGAGAGAGAGAGAGAAAGAGAATGCACAGCTGATAAGGGGCAGAGGGAAGGAGAGACAATCCCAAACAGGCTCTAAGCCATCAGCACAGAGCGTAGGGCAGAGATCAAACTTGGAAACTGAGATCGGGACCTGAGCCTAGATCAAGAGTTGGAAGGAATCCCAACCAACTGAGTTACTCAGGTGTCCCTGTATGAGATCTTATGTTAACCCTTTATCTGGTACATGTTTTGCAAATGTTCTCTCTAATTTTGTAGGTTGCCTTTTCATTTTGTTGTTTGTTTTGTTGTGCAGAAGCTTTTAATTTTGATGTCGCATTTGTTGATTCTTTTTCTTTTGTTGTTTGTGCTTTTTGGTGTGATATCCAAAAACATCATTGCCAAGATCAGCACTGAAGAGCTTATTTTGTATGTTTTCTTTGTGGTATCAGGTCTTCTGTTTAAGTCTTTAATCCATTTTGAGTTAATTTTTGTGAGTGTGTAAGATAGAGGTCCACTTCCATTTTTTTGCATGTAGCTTTCCAGTTTTCCCAGCAGCATTTGTTGAAGAGACTGTCCTTTCCCCATTGGTTGTTCTTGAGTGTGTAAGATAGAGGTCCACTTCCATTTTTTTGCATGTAGCTTTCCAGTTTTCCCAGCAGCATTTGTTGAAGAGACTGTCCTTTCCCCATTGGTTGTTCTTGTCCCCCTTATCAGATATTAGTAAGCTGTATATACAAGGGTTTAGTTCTAGGCTCTCTGTTCTTTTCATCTTTGTGTCTTTTTTTATGCTATACTGTTCTAATTACTGTAGGTTTGTAGTATAGTTGAAAATCAAGAACTGTGATGCCTCTGTTTTTTTTGTTCTTTCTCATGATTGTTTGGCTCTTGAGGGTCTTTTATGGTTCCATACCAATTTTAGGACTTTTTTTTTTTTTTTTCCTATTTATGTGAAAAATGCCATTGGGACTTTCATAGGGTTTGTGTTGAGTCTAGGTGGCTTTGGGTGGCATGGGCAGTCTAAGAGTATTAACTCTTCTAATCCATGAACACAGTGTCCTTCCACTTGTTTGTGTCATCTTTAATTTTTTTTTCAACACTGTCTTGTAGTTTCCATTGTATACTCTAGGGCTTTCATTAAACTCCATTAGGAAATGATGATTTTTAAAAAGCATTTCTTCTGATAATTCCATTTGAAATATAGTATTTCAGGCCTTTAAGCTTTTTTTTTTTAAGTTTGCCTATTTTATTGATTTTTTTTTGTTTTAAATGTTTATTTATTTTTGAGAGAAAGACAGAGCATGAGCAGTGGAGGGGCAGAGAGAGAGAGATAGAGGGAGACACAATCTGATACAGGCTCCAGGCTGTGAGCTTTCAGCGCAGAGCCTAACTCAGGGCTCGAACTCAGGAATGGTGAGATCGTAACCTAGGCCAAAGTTGGACGCTTAATCTACTGAGCCATCCAGGTGCCCCACGGCCTTTAAACTTTTATGTTTACCACATTTTTTTGCACTGAATTTGGATTCCTGTTATTTGCTTTGCCCAATAATGTAAAAATAGTTTAAACTTTTTTATTAAAATGTTTTTAATGTTTATCTTCAAGAGGGAGGGAGAGAGATAGAGAGAGGGACACTGTGAGTGGAGGAGGGAGGAGGGGCAGAGAGAGAGGGAGACACAGAATCTGAAGCAAGCTCCAGGCTCAACAGGCTGTCAGCACAGAGCCCGATATGGGGCTTGAACCCATTAACTGTGAGATCATGACCTGAACCAAAGTAGGACACTTAACTGACTGAGCTATCCAGGCACCCTGTAAACTTTAAAAAAAAAAAAAAATGTTTACTTATTTTAGAGAGAGAGTGAGTGAGTGAGTGGGGGAAAGTCAGAGAAAAGAGGGAGACATAGAATCCCAAGCAGGCTTTGCACCATCAGCGCAGATCCTGACGTGGGGCTTGAATCCATGAACTGGGAGATCATGACCTGAGCTGAAGTCAACTAACTGAGCCACCCAGGTACCCAAAGTTTAAACTTTTTAATGAAATACTCTTGCTAACAGTAAACATGAGTCAAATTTCTTTGATTTCTTTTGGTCCTAAAAAATAGGGGTACTTTGGTGGTTCAGTTGGTTGAGTGTTCAACTCTTGGTTTTGGCTCAGGTTATGATCCCAGGGTTGTGGGATAGAGCCCTGCGTCAGGCTCTGTGCTGAGCATGGACCCAACTTAAGATACTTGCCTCTCCCCCCACCCCTTCAAATAAGAAATAATACACACATACCCACACACCACTCTGCATTGTCCATCAAGGATGTACAGCATCTGTGTTCAGTAATTATTTGAAATAATTTGTTTTCATTGTGTCTTATGTAATCAGTTTGACACTCAGGTTTATTTCTGTTTGTATTTGGTTGTGTTTTTTCCTCAGGAAAATTTTTTTTTAATGTTTATTTATTTTTGAGAGAGAGAGAGTGAGAGCAGGGGAGGGACAGAGAGGAGGAGACACAGAAGCAGGCTCCAGGCTCTGAGCTGTCAGCACTGAGTCGCGGAGTGGGTCTTGAACTCACAAACTGAGATTGTGACCTAAGCTGAAGTCGGATGCTTAACCAGACTGAGGCGCCCCTGATTGTAGTTTTTTTCTTAATTAAATTTCAAACGTGGAAGATAATCACGTGATTCAAAAGTCAAAAACATACAAAAAGGTATACTTGCTGAGTTTTCAGTCTGATTTGTATGCCTTCTACCCTTTTCTCACTCCTTATGGGTAACCATTTTGATTAGTTTGTGGCTTATCTTTCCTGTATATTTTTTGCAAAAAGCCAACTCTATATATGTCCACATATTAGAAGCAAAAAGTAGCATATATAGAAATAACAGTTTATTTTCTTATTAAAAAAATTTTTTTTAATGTTTATTACTATTATTTTGTGTGTGAGAAAGACAGTGCGAGTGGGGTAGAGGCAGAGAGAGGGAGAGACAGAATCTGAAGCGGGCTCTAAGCTGCCAGCACAGAGCCTGACATGGGGCTCAAACTCACAAACCTGATCATGACCTGAGCTGAAGTCAGATGCCTAACTGACTGAGCCACCCAGGTGCCCCTAGAAATCAGAGTTTAAAGGCTAGAATACTATATACATTGTCCAAGATATTTATTCGGTCACCAACTCCTAGCCATTCCTTTGCTATGACAGCTATTGCTGCACTGAATAATACTGTACATGTTGTATGTATGAAGGTCTGTAGATTTCTAGAAGGACTCTTTATTTAGGACTTAAACTTTTTTTTTTTTAAGAGAGTGAGAGCGAGCGCACAAACTGGGGAGGGGCAGAGGGGAGAGACAGAATCCCAAGCAGCTTCCCGTGCTGTCAGCACAGAGACTGATGCAGGACCTGAACTCATGAACTGTGAGATCATGACTTGAGCCCAGACCAAGAGTTGGACGCTTAACTGACTGTGTCACCTAGGCACCCCTCGGGGTCTCTTTGTAAATGGAATTTTAAGTGAAATCCTGTCTGTAACCACTATGGTTAAGGCCTTATTTTCTCTGCATTCTCTGCACATAGGAACGTAGATGTCTTTATTTAAAAGATGCAATCTTGCTGTTCATAGTTCCGAAGCTTTTCACTCAGTGTCATGGGTATTCTTTTATGTTAACACTTAGAAGATTAACTGTAATCCACAGTGCTTGGTATTCCTTAGATTGGATGCACAAGAAACAATTTGTAGTGTTCAAGGAGGAGGAGTCAGCAAAAGAGACTGAGAAGGAGAGACGAGTGAAAGTACATTTTAGAAACAAAGTAATGTTTGGAGGGACGGGTCAGGTTTTTTTTCTTTTTTTTTTTTTTAAAGATTTTTGCCAGCTAGGGTGATCACATGTCTTGGTTTACACCTGTTGTCTGGTTTAACTGGTTACACCCTTTACTTTCAGAAGTGTTTTGGTTTGGTTAATAAATTATGTTGTCATTCTAATCTAATATAAGGGCTTGGAATCGGTCATAAATGCATTAACTTGTTCATATAATGAAGATTGGGTTTTTGAAACTTGGATTACACCAGTGTTTTATTGTATAGCAGTCTTTAGATGTTAACGTGAAAAAGTTGTACCCTTTACCATGAGGCTTTTATCAGAAGAGATGGTGTAGTCAAAGTACCAAAACCTCAGTTTTATTAGAGGAATTCTGAGAAGGTCATTCAGTATTTGTTTTGCTGTACCATATCATAAGTAAAATAAAATTTGTGCTGTCCCATGGGTAAAATAATGACTGAAACAGGCTGGGGTGCCTGGGTGGCTCAGTCACTTAGACGTCCAGCTCTTGATTTCAACTCAGGCCATGATCTCACACTTGACGAGATCAAGCCCTGTGTGGTGCTCTGTTGACAGCATTTAGCCTGCTTGGGATTTTCTCTCTCCTTTTCTCTCTGCCCCTCCCCTGCTCTCTGTCTCTGTAAATAAATAAACATTAAAACACTTAAAAAAAAAACAGGCTGCCATAGTATCTGTTCTGTGGTAAAGTTATTCTGTTCCTTTGTATCAGCCTTTTAAAAAAAATGTTTATTATTTTGAGAGGGAGGAAGAGAGCACACAAGTAGGGGAGGGGCTGAGAGAGAGGAAGAGAGAGAATCCCAAACAGGCTCTGGGCTGTTAGGGTGGAGCCCAATGTGGGGCACCATGTGGGGCTTGAACTCACAAACTGAAGTGAATGGTGAGATCATGACCTGAGCCGAAATCAAGAGTTGGACGCTTAACAGACTGAGCCACCCAGTGCCCCTAATCTTTGTGAATTCTCTATATCTTACCTGGTGAGTTCTGATTGTAATGAAATTATGAGCCGATTTTATAGAACATGAAGCTTTGCATAAGTTCAGCTCCTTGTATTGAAAGATTTTTGTATTTCAGCAGCAGTACTTGGTGAATGCTTAAGAAGAACGTGTGGGGGCAGCTGGGTGGTTCAGTCAGTTAAGTGTCTTGACTCTTGATTTTGCCTCAGGTCAAAATCTCAGTTTGAGATAGAGCTCTGTGTTGGGCTCTGTGCTGCCAGTGTGGAGCATGCTCAGAATTCTCTCTCCCTCTCTCCCTCCCCTGCTTGCACACTCTCTTTCAAAATAAATATTAAAAGAAGCTTATGTGTTTTTTGTTTTTTGTTTTTGTCATACAGAATAGTTCCTCTGACTCAGCTTGTGGTTGGAATTAAACTGATAAGCATCCTGTGATTTTAGCTATCCTGCTGCTTTGGGCTTTCCTTTCTAAATTTTCCTAATAAAATTTTCAACACTGTGAGAAGGAATTTGGGTTATGGAGTCCTTATTTGCCTTTAAGACAACCATTCAAATACCTAAAACATAGATCCTAAGGTACAACTTTAAGACCAAACCATCTGATTCTGTAGCAGTCTATAAGGAGTAAAGTTAATAAATGGGGTCTTGTAAATAGGTTGTAGATAGTGTGGGAAGAGAGACTGAAAATGTCAGATGAGTGTTCCTTTCCATCTATCCTAATTTTAAGTACGTTCCTGCTGTTCCTAAGGGTATAGTATAAATAATCATTTTGAAGTAGATAAAATAGAAATCTCAGATATTATAGGTTGTCTCGCTAAACAAACTTTTGGGGGGGGGGTTTCTTTTTCTATTGGCCCTAAGTTTCAAACTTGGCATTGTCTATAAATAGTGTTTGAGACATTTTAATTTTGTTTTTCCTAAGTCCTTAGTGGTATTTCAGGTATTAAGATGGAGCGATGATGGTTGTTTAACTCCTTTTTCCCTAAAAATAAAAACTAATTTGGGGGCACCTGTGGGTGGCTCAGTCGGTTAAGCGTCCAACTTTGGGTCATGATCTCAGGTCATGATCTCACCGTTTGTGGGTTTGAGCCCCGCGTCGGGCTCTGTGCTGGCAGCTCAGAGCCTGGAGCCTGCTTTGGATTCTGTGTCTCCCTCTCTCTCTCTGCCCCTCCCCTGCTCACACTCTGTCTGTCTCTGTCTCTCAAAAATAAATAAATGTAAAAAACAAAAAAACTATTTGAAAATCTGAAGTGTTTTCTTCTTTTTTTTTTTTTTATAACACAGGTGCCATGTTTCAGAACAGAGTAATACCCCTGGTAAAGAAGAACTGAAGACACTGCACAGACATCAGATATAGGCTAATTACAAAGAAAGCATTAACCTGCCTCTGAGGTGACTAAAGGGGAATAATGGTGATTTTGCGCCGGGCTCGGCCGCCTGCTTCCGCCCCAACCAGCAATGAATCTTGACTCGCTCTCGCTGGCCTTGTCTCAAATCAGCTACCTGGTGGACAATTTAACCAAGAAAAACTACCGAGCCAGCCAGCAGGAAATACAGCATGTAAGTAAACTTAGAAAACAAGTACCAGTAAAGGAATGAGTATGTAGTGGAAAGAAGGTTCTCTGCAGCTTTAATACATAAAAGAGATTTATCCCAGTCCTTTTTTTGAGGAGTCACAGATTTTAATTTTTCTATACAACTTATGAAATATTTTGGCCTACTCCCCATCTTTTCTAGCTACAGTTTGAAATTGAGGTATACTTTACAAAATGTAAAACTCACCCTTTTAAAATGTGCCATTTGGTAGTTTCCAGTAATTCACAAAATTACTTAATTATCACCATCTTTGAAAATATCTTCTTCATCTTTGAAAGAAATGCTTGACACTGTGAGCAGTTGCTCTTCCATTTCCTCCTCTCTCCAGCCGCTGGCAAGCACTAATCTTTCTGCTTTTATGGATTTGCCTTTCTGGACATTTCATATAAATGCAGTCTTACCAGATGTGGCCTTTTGTGTCTGCCTTCTTTCACTTATCACAGTACTTTCAAGTTTCATCCATGTTGGAGCCATTGTCAGTACTTCATTCCTTTTTATGAATAATAATAATACTGTGTTAATATTATTTATAATAATGAACAATAGTCAATTCTATGAATAGTCCTCATTTTGTTCATCCATCCATCGAATATATTTAAATTTGTTTCCAAATTTATATATTTTATATTTATATATAAATATATATTTATATATTTATATATTTTGAGAGAGAGAGAGAGAGAGAGACAGCGTGAGTCTGGAAGGGTCAGGATGAGAGGAGAGGAGAGAGAGAATCCCAAGCAGGCTCTGCGCTGTCAGCTTGGAGGATGATGTGGGGCCCGAACTCCTGAAACCATGAGATCATGACCTGAGCCGAAACCAAGAGTTGGATGCTTAACTGACTGAACCATCCACGTGCCCCTGTTTTAAATATTTAGTATATACTAAATAATGGAATTTCTAGGTCATGTGGTAACTCTAAATATCTGAAGAACTGCCAGACTATTTTCTAGAGCACTGGACCACTTTTCAGTTCTACAAGCAATGTAGAAGGGTTCCAATTTTCCCTCCTCTTTACTAACACTATTCCCATTATAGGGAGTGTAAACAGGTATCTCATTTTGGTAATATAGATGATGTCGAACATCTTTCATGTGCTTATTTGTGTATCTTTGGAGAAATGTCATTTCAAATTCTTTGCCCCTCTCCCCCCCGCCCAGGTTTTGCCTTTGACCACCGATTTTAAAAAGCTATTGTTTTCAAGTACAGGTTTGACTTATAGAGCATTTCATTCAATCTTTTTGAAAGTTATATAGCATACCTTTGTTTCAATGATGGTACCCCCTTCACATCAATAAATCAAATGGCACTATACTTAGAATTGTATATATTGTTAAAATAAAACATACTAGTTGTGTGACAATAGGTAACTTCTCTGAACCTTATTTTCCTCACCTGCAAAATAAGAATAAAAATAAAATCTGCCTGACATCCTTGTTAGGATTAAATGCAATAAGTGGAGCACCTAATATGGTTCCTGTCGTAAGCATTATTTTTAAAAATGCTAATTCTCCTCTGCATAATAAATTACAGTTATTATATAAGTTAAGTAGTACACTAGTACAAGTTTGTAAATGAAGTAGGTGCCTAATTATTTGAGCTAAATCTAAGAATTAAGAGTTGGATGTGGAAACTTTTTTCTCTTTTGTTTTTGGAGTGTGTGTGTAGAAATTGTGGTTTGTTTGTTTTTAAAGTAGATTAATATAAGGGCACCTGTGTGGCTCAGTCAGTTAAACGTCCGACTTTAGCTCAGGTCATGATCTTGTGGTCCGTGGGTTCAAGCTCCGTGTTGGGCTCTGTGCCGACAACTCAGAGCTTGGAGCCTGCTTCAGATTCTGTGTCTCCCTCTTCTCTGCCCCTTCCACACTCTGTCTCCCTCTCAAAAATAAATAAACATCAAAAAAAAGTGAAAAAGAAAATAGTAAAATACTTCTCATCCTTTTTTATATGGTGGTGTATGATAGTGTTCTACATCTTGGTTTTTTTTTTTAATTTACCAGTCTCTTTTAGAAATTATTTCTTAATCCAAACATGAAAAGTTTCTTCATCCTTTTAAAAGGCTGTATAGGAAACCATCGTATTGATGAATTGTAATTTATTTCACTATTGAGGTACATATAGGTTTGGTGTGTGTGTGTGTGTGTGTGTATGTATCCATCCTATCGACAATGCTGTTATAAGATTGTTTTTTACGTGTGTGTTAGTTGATTTGTAGGATAAATTCTTAGAAATTCAAGCTTGGGCAACTCTTCTACTTAGTTTTGTTTTTTTTTCCCCTTTCAATTTTTTTTATGTTTATTTATTTTTGAGACAGAAACAGAGCCTGAGTGGAGGAGGGGCAGAGAGAGAGGGAGACACAGAATCTGAAGCAGGCTCCAGGCTCTGAGCTTTCAGCACAGAGCTTGACACAGGGCTCAAACCCACGAACCATGAGATCATGACCTGAACCGAAGTCGGACGCTTAACCGACTGAACCACCCAGGCACCCCTTCTACTTAGTTTTCTAATGGAAAGCTCAGTTCTTGGAATTATTCCGTTCCTATTTGCTTTTTTTTCTTTTCATGTAGTATTTCAGTGTATGTAGTACATTGAAATACCAGCACATTTGTATGCTTACAGGACTTAATGCATTTGATGCTACTTTGATGAATTAACGGTGCTTAAGTTCATTTTTCTAATACCTTCACAGGTCCTTCTAGTACAGAACAAAATTCAAGCTTCTCAGTCTGAGTTTCAGGACCCTTTATGTCATTCTAAATCCTGAAATTCTCATCTTTGAAGAATCCAATCTAATAACACTTCATCAGTGAAGACTTAACCCCTTTTTTCCTTTATTTGGATTAATTCTTTAGGATAAATTCTGAAAGCTGTGCTGGTCTGTGACCTAAGAATTTGATGGAACTACTATTTAAGCATCTGCTGTGTACCATGTGTTATTTATTTTTTTAGTCATTTTTTAAAAGTTTACTTAGAGAAAGCTCCAATGGGAGAAGGGCATAGAGGAGAGATTCTCTTGTGATTTGATGTGGGGCTCGAACTCACAAACTGTAAGATCATGACTTGAGCCGAAGTCGGATACTAGATTGAGCCACCCAGGTGTCCCTAGTCAACTTTTTATTGAAGTAATATGTATATACAGAGCGGTTCACAAATCATAAATATGCAGATGAGGGGTGCCTGGATGGCTTAGCCGGTTAAGGGTCCCGCTCTTGATAACGGCCCAGGTCAAGATCTCATGGTTAGTGAGATCGAGCCAAGCATCTGAGATTGAGCCCTGTGTTGTGCTCTGCACTGACCGTGTGGAGCCTGCTTGAGATTCTCTCTCTGCTGCTCCCCTGCTTGCACACTCTCTCTCGTAATAAATAAACTTAAGAAAAAAAAAAGACACAGGGGTACCTCAGTGGCTAAGTTGGTTAAGCATCTAGCTTTGGCTCAGAGCGTGATTTCAAGGTTTTTGAGTTCAGGCCTCGCATTGGCCTTGCACTAGTGGTGTGAAGCCTCCTTGTGATTCTCTCTGTCTCTTTCTCTCTCTGTCCCTTCCCCACTGGTGTACACCTCTCTCAAAATAAGTAATTTTTTTTTTTTTTTTAATTTTAATTTTTTTTTTTTTCAACGTTTTTTTTGTTTTTTTTTTTAATTTATTTTTGGGACAGAGAGAGACAGAGCATGAATGGGGGAGGGTCACAGAGAGAGGGAGACACAGAATCGGAAACAGGCTCCAGGCTCCGAGCCATCAGCCCAGAGCCTGACGCGGGGCTCGAACTCACGGACCGCGAGATCGTGACCTGGCTGAAGTCGGACGCTTAACCGACTGCGCCACCCAGGCGCCCCCAAAATAAGTAAATTTAAATTTTTTAAAAAATTAAAGAAAAGTAGACGAATATTCATAAAATGAATATAAATCTGCATAACCATGCAGATCAAGAAAAATGGTAACATCTCAGAAGCCTCTTTTTAAGGTACTGAACATATCATTTATGACCCAGCAGTTCACTTCTATGTATACAATAAAACAAACTCATGTGCATGTTCATCAAAAAACATGTATTGCAATAGCCATGCTGGAAATAACCCAATCATCTATCAGTAGCAGTGAGATTATTACGTGAAACAACATTGATCTTACGGTGTTGTGTGAAAAATGGTAAGCATTATGTCAGTTCACTCGTTGTTTGTGCATACTCCGTTCTGTTACCATTTCTTCCTAGCAACTGTTCAAACACTTGTAATGGTGCAGGTATTATTTTTGATGTGATTTTATGTCAGTTTTCACCTTCTCCTCATAGTCATGCAGGGTAGGTATTACTCTCTTTACACGGAGTTTCAAAGACATTATTATTTTGCCCACTGGTACTTTCCCTGAAAATGGTGGCAAATGTGATTTGAATCCACAACATTCCTATGATGGATCTCATTCTGCATGGAAGACAAAGAAGTAGGAGATAATTAGACTGGATTGGAAGGTCTTCTAGTTCAAAGTTTGGCTGTCCCAGACAGCCCCTACTCTAAAATGTCTTTCACTGTGTTCTCAGTGTGACCTTTGTAAAATGTATAGCTGTGGTCTCTTTGTTGTTTTAAAATCTTTAGTCTGTCTCTGTCCTATCCAGTTAGAAACTCAGACTCCTAGGCTTGGCCTGTGTTGCTCTTCTCTGGAAGCACGTAAGAGGTAGTTTGGAATGCAAGTTACTTACAAGGTTTCTACACCTGTAGTGGAGGGAGACCAATTGGAAACAGAATTGGGCAGAAGGAGAACTGTGGTGGAAATGTTGGCAAACTGTGTGGGAAGTTTGGGAACAGATCTCAAAGTTGTCCCACGGTGTGCCCAGATGGCCAGACCTTTATATCCCTTATGTTATCTCTTAATATATGAGAGCTAACCTTAGGCAGAGCTGTCCCATGCAGCCGAGACAAACTCTGAGGGACCTGACTGCCAGCGTGAGTGCAACTTCCTTGAAGTAGGGAATCTGATGGTGCAGTGTGTCACTTCACCCCAGCAAGGCTCTGCCTGAACTGGTCAGCTTAATACTATACTATAATTGGTTTGATTATCTTGCCTACTCTCAAGACCTTGAGTTGTGGAACTATTCTCTAGTTTTTATCTTTATACCTATAAATGCAATCGGGATGAAAGAAGGAATAAATTATTTAGTGATTGGTTTTTTTAAGAAGATTAGATTATTTTTTAAAATTCATTTTATTGGAGCGTCTGGGTGGCTCAGTTGGTTAAGTGTCCGACTTTGGCTCAGCTCATGATCTCACGGTTTGTGGGTTTGAGCCCCATGTCAGGCTCTGTGTTGATAGCTCAGAGCCTGGATCCTGCTTTGGATTGTGTCTCCCTCTCTTTCTGCCCCTTACCCACTCACACTCTGTCTCTCTGTCTTTAAAAAGTTAATTTAAAAAATTAAAAAAACAAAATTCATTTTATTTATTTTTTTAAGTTTATGTATTTTGAGAGAGAGACAGCAGGAGTGGGGGAAGGGCGGAGAGAGAGAGAGGGAGACGGAGGATCCCAAGCAGGCTCTGTGATGCCAGCGCAGAGTCCGACAGAATTCACCCAACTTTGAGATCTTGACCTGAGCCTAAAACAAGAGGCTGAAACTCATCCAACTGACCCACCCAGGTGCTCCTCCTCCTTTGTTTGTTTATTTTGAGAGAGAGACAGTGCAAGTGGGATATTTTCTCTTTTCTTTTTTCTTTTTTCTTTTCTTTTCTTTTCTTTTCTTTTCTTTTCTTTTCTTTTCTTTTCTTTTCTTTTCTTTTCTTTTCTTTTCTTTTCAGAGAGGGAGCAGTGGGGGTGGGCAGAGAGGAAGAATCTTAAGCAGGCTCCATGTCCATCGTGGAGCCAGACATGGGGCTCAGTCTCCTGACGGTGAGATCATGACCTGAACAGAAATCAAGAGTTGGACAGTCAGCCGACTGAGCCACCCTGGTGCCCCTTAAAAGATTGTGGGGCTCAAACTCACAACCTTGAGATCAGGAGTCGCAGGCTCCACCAGAATGAGCCAGCTAGGTGCCCCACTAATTAATTTTGAAGATAAATGTTAGAATGGTTGGCCTAATGACTGAGGTTTTCACAATGTCTACAAATTTTTCTCAGACAAGTAAATTTTGTGTCTTCAATAGTATTTTTGCAGGGAGTGCCTCTCTCCCTCTGCCCCTTCCCTGCTTGCGTACGCTCTCTCAAAATTGATAAACTTAAATAGTATCTTTACAGACAGCCTCCTTCTGTTATTTCAGAATGATTAGTAATTTAGAACTGATGTGGAAGCAGCATTCTAATTTTTGGTTCTTGATTGCTTTTGGTGATTGGTAAAGGCTTATTGTATTCTTGGATGCTTAGTATATTTTACACTTGCTGTGTTGTGGCTTAGTCTGAGCAGCCTTAATAGCTTGACTAGGATTGTTTTCCCTTTGTTGTTTCTCCTGGGGACAAGTGGATAAAGGATTGTTCATTGAATTTATTAGATATATGGGTTCACTAGATGTGTAAACTAACTAGTACTACCATTTTATAGATGAGAAAACAGGATTGGAGTTTGTCTCATCAGTCAGGTTGTATGATATTCTTTAAAGATTAACCCTTGTAGTTCTTTCCTTTAAATTCATCATTGTTGGGACGTGTGGGTGGCTTAGTTGGTTAAGGTTGGACTCTTGGTCCTGATTTCACACTTCATGAAATCAAACCCCATGTTGGGCTCTGTGCTATGTGGGGCCTGCTTGGGATTCCATCTCCCCCTCCCTCTCTACCACTGCCCTGCTTGTGTGCTCTCTCTCTCAAAAACAAACAAAAAACCATAAAGGTAATCATTGTCGTTATGTGAAAGAAATTATATAAGTAAAATAGAAAAAAATACACTAATTTTTTTAAATTCTCAGCTTAACGTTTCTGAATATTCCACTTTTGTTTTTGGGTTAAAAATACTGATGCTATAAAAATATTTTATGCCTTCGGGTGCCTGGCTGACTCAGTTGGGGAACATGTGATTCTTGATCTTGGGGTTGTGAGTTTGAGCCCCATGTGGGGTGTAGAGATTATATAAGTAAAAATTTAAAAAAAGTATTTTGTATCGTGTTCTTTAAGATCTAGAGTTTCTGTAAATATAATTTAAAAATTGTATTAAAATTTCAAGTTTATTTTTAATATGTGATATAAAATAGATTTTAAAATTTATTAAGTGAATGAAACTTACACCAAGAGTTTTATTAAAGATAATCTCAAGCGCAAGAGTAGAACAGTATAATATAATCTTCCCAAATCTATCATCCTTATTTTAAGTCATGACTAATCTTGTTTCAGGCTTTTTTTTTTTTTTTTTTTTAAATTTATTTTGAGAGAGAGAGAGAGAGCACACGTGGGGGAGGAGCAGAAAGAGAGGGAGAGCGAGGACCCCAAGCAGGCTTCTCACTGTCAGTCCAGAGCCTGACGAGGTGATAGGTGCCACGAACTGTGGCATCATGCATGACCTAAGCTGAAATCAAGAGTTGGACACCCTACCAACTGAGCCACCTAGGCGCCCCCATTCTTCGGTTTTAAAACTTGTCTCATACATAATTTTATTTATATATTAATTTAAACCAAACCATAATGCCACTGTCGTATCTTTAAAAAAAAAAAAAGCATAATAATTTCTAAATGTAATATCCAGTTAACACTCAAATTTCCTGTTTGCCTCATCTAAAAAATCTCATATAACACGTGGGTTTGAATTAGGATCCAATAAAATAAACATTTGTTCAATTGGCCCTCATTAAAGATCTTTTAAAATCTTTGGTTTTCCGGGGTGCCTGGGTGGCTTAGTCAGTTAAACATCAACTTTGGCTCAGGTCATGATCTCACAGTTCCTGAACCCACAGCATTGGGCTCTCTATTGTCAGCGCAGAGCCTGCTTCGGATTCTCTGTCCCCCTCCCCACTTCTTAAATAAATAAAAACTTTAAATCAGATTGTCTTATAGCTACCCAGTGTGAGTTTTGCTGATTATAGCTCCAGGGTGATGTTTAACATGTTCTTTTGTCTCTTGTATTTCCTGTAAATCAGTAAATTTAGAAGCTTAACAGATTAGGTTTTTTCTTCCCTTAAAACAGTTTTAAAGGTAGTAGTATATACTTTTCATCAGGAGGTTTGCAGTGTCTGGTTGCCTCTGTTTTTGTGATTTTTAGTAGACTTTGTTCATTGATTAGATTCATTTGTTCAGGATTGCAAAATGATGGTACTCTTGTTATGCATTCTTGAAATAGTTCTGTAAAAAGAAACTTGCTGTTACCAACTCTATGGTTATCTGAGGTACAGTTTATAAAAGAAGGGCAAGATTAATGTTTGATTCTGTGTTTATTTGCAAGTTTTCAAAGTGACTCGTTTCCTGGCTTTTGAACATGACTGTGAATATGAGTTTTAAAAAAAATTTTTTTTAATGTTTGTTTATTTTTGAAAGACAGAGTCAGAGCACAGGCAGGGCATGAACACAGAGAGAGGGAGACACAGAATCTAAAGCAGGCTCTAGTCTCCGAGCTGTCAGCACAGAGCCTGATGTGGGGCTCAAACTCAAGAACTGCAAGATCATGACCCAAGCCGAAGTTGGACGTGTAACCAACTGAGCCATCCAGGCACCCCAAATAGGAGGGTTTTTTTAGCATTCTTAAGAACTCTTTTTTATTTGGGGGGTGGGGGTGGGGGGAGGAAGAGCGTGCAAGCGCATGTGAGTACGGGAGAGGGGAGGAGGGAGAGAATCCCAAGCAGGCTCTTTGCTGAGTGCAGAGTCCCAACGTGGGGCTTGATCTCACTACACTGGGATCATGACTTGAGCCGAAGTTGTATGCTCAACTAACTAAGCCACCCAGGCACCCCAGGAGCTCATATATTTTAAACTTTTGATGTATATGTTTTAGTATTAAAAATTTTTTTATTAACATTTTTTTAATTTATTTTTGAGAGACAGAGCACGAGTGGGGGAGGGGCAGAGAGAGGGAGACCCAGAATCCGAAGCAGGCTCCATGCTTCAATCTGTCAGCACAGAGTCCAGTGCAAGCAGCTGATGGTTGCTGAAGGTTGAGGTGGCTGTAGCAATTTCTTAACATTGATTGACTCTTCCTTTCATGGATGATTTCTCTGTAGCATGTGATGCTGTTTGGTAGTATTTAATTTGCAGTAGAATGTGTTTCAAAATTGTGGAGTCAGTCCTCTCAAGCCCTGCCTGCCACTGCTTTACTAAGTTGGTAAGTTGATAGTTGATAAACAAACTTCGTTGTCATTCCAACAATCTTCACAGCATCTTCACCAGGAGTAAATTCCATCTCAAGTAACCACTTTGCTCATTTAAAAGAATCAACTCTTCATCTGTTAAAGTTTTTTTTTCTTAGAGAGAGAGTGAGAGAGCGAGCGAGCGAGCTGGGGAAGGGCAGAGGGGGAGAGAATCTTTTTTTTTTTTTTAAATGTTTTTTTAAATCTTTGTTTATTGAGAGAGAGAGAGACAGTGCAGGCAGGGGAGGGACAGAGAGAAGGAGGGAGACACAGAATCTGAAGCAGGCTACAGACTCTGAGCTGTCAGCATAGAGCCTGACACAGGGCTCGAACCCACGAACAGTGAGATCATGACCTGAGCTGAAATCAAGAGTTGAACACCTAACTGACTGAGCCACCCAGCCGCCCCTCATCTGTTAAAATTTTATCATGAGATTACAGTAATTCAGTTACATCTTCAGGCCGCACTTCCAGTTCTGGTTCTTGTGCTGTTTCTAGCACATCTGTAGTTACTTCTTCCACTGAAGTCTTGAACCCCTTAAAGTCATCTCCACGAACTGGAATCAACTTCTGTAACTCTTGTTACTTTTGATATTTTGACCTTTTCCCCATGATCACGAATGCTCTTCTTGGATGGCATCTAGAATGCTAATTCCCTTCCAGAAGGTTTTCAGTTTACTTTGCCCAGATCCATCATCAAGGATTATCATTATCTGTGGTGGCTGTAGCTTAACAAAATGTACTTCTTAAATAGTAAGACTTGAAAATCTGAAGGACTTCTGGGGCACTTGGCTGGCTCGGTCAGTTAAGCATTGGACTTCGGCTCAGGCCATGAACTTGCTTTCGTGAGTTTGAGCCCTGCATCAGGCTCTGTGCTGACAGCTCAGAGCCTGGAGCCTGTTTGGATTCTGTGTCTCCCTCTTTCTCTGCCCTTCCCCTGCTCGCACTCTGTCTGTCTCTCTCTCAAAAATAAAGATTAAAAAAAAAAAAAAAAGTCTAATAAAGGTCTCTTTGATCCGTGGGGCTGCGGAATGGTTGTTGTGTTAGCAGACCTGAAAACAACAATAATCTCCTTGTGTATCTCCACCAGAGCTCTTGGGTGACCAGGTGCATTGTCAGTGATCAGTAACCTTTTGAAAGGAGTCTTTCTTTCTGAACATTAGGTCTCAACAGTGGTTTTAAAATACTCAGCAAATCATGTTGTAAACAGATGTACTGTCCTGTAGGCTTTGTTCCATTTTTAGAGCACAGGAGGGTCAATTTAGCATAATTTGTAAGGACCCTAGGAGTTTTGGAATGGTCAGTGAGCATTGGGTTCACCTTAAAAGTCGCCTGCTGCATTTGGCCTTAACAAGAGAGTCAGCTTGTCTTTTGAAGCTTTGAAGTCAGGCATTGACTTCTCTCTAGCTGTGGAAGTCCTAAATGGCGTTTTCTTCTTCTTTTTAATGTTTGTTTATTTTTGAGAGAGAGATAGAGGGAGGGAGGGAAAACACAAGTGGGGGAGGGGCAGAGATAGAGGGAGACACAGAATCCGAAGCAGGCTCCAGGCTCTGAGCTGTCAGCACAGAGCCCGACACGGGACTCAAACCCATGGACGGCGAGAACATGACGGCAAGATCATGACATGAGCTAAAGTCAGGACATTTCACCAACTGAGCCACCATGTGTCCCTGGTGTTTTCTTCTAATATTCTGTTTCATCTACATTGAAAAGTCTTTTGCTTACTGTAGCTGCCTTCGTTATCTGGCCAGATCTTCTGGATGACTTGCTGCAGCTTCTACATCAGCCTTTGCTTCACCTTGTGCTTTTATATTAGGGAGATGGCTTCTTTCCTTAAACTCCATGAACCAACCTCTGCTAACTTACCGCTTTTTTTCTGCAGCTTCCTCGCCTCTCTCAGGCTTTATAGAATTGAAGAAAAGTTGGGGCCTTGATCTGAATTAGGCTTTGGTTTAAGGGAATATTATGGCTGGTTTGATCTTCTGTCCAGGCCATGACAACTTCTTCTTTACCAGCAAGAAGATTCTTCTGCTTTCTTATCATTCATGTGTTCACTGGAGTAACACTTGTAATGTCCTACAAGAAACTTCCTTTTTTAGTATTTACAACTTGGCTAACTTACGCACAAGAGGACTGGCTTTTGGCCTGTTTGGACTTTGAATGTGCCTTCCTTAACTAACCTTAATCGTATCTATCTTTTGATTTCAAGTGAGATATGTTTGACTCTTCCTTTCATTTGAACATTTAGGAGGACATTGTAGGATTATTAATTGGTCTAATTTCAATATTGTTTTATCTCAGGTAACAGGAGGGAAAGAAGGTGGGGGAGCAGCTGGTTGCTGTAGTAGTCAGAACACATACATTTGTTATGTTTGCTGCCTTCTATGGATGTAGTGCTTGGTGCCCCCAAACAATTACAGTAGTAACATCACTGATCACAGATCATCATAAGAAATATAATAATGGGAAAATTTGAAATATTGTGAGAATTACCAAAATGTGACACAGAAACAAGAATGAGCAAATGTTATTGGAAAAATAGCTTTGATACACAGTTGCAATAAACCTTCAATCTGAAAAACAAAAAAATATATCTTAAAATTGCTGTAGTGCAATAAAATGAAGTATGGCTATGTATCTTAGTAGAGATGTACCATCAAATTAACATTTTAAAGTTATTTAGAATAGTTCTTGATATAGTTACACCACCAACTGGGTATAGTATTGGATTCATTGTTTTCATATTACTTTCAATATTTAAGGAATATCTTTTACTTAATTAAAGTTTGCTTGGTAATGATGTAAAGTTTTTGTTCCCAAAGTTAAATATGTAAAACAACTTTTATTTAAAGAGCAATTTAATCTTACTAGAAATATATTATATATTGAAATGGATTCAGTTCTTGCTGCCTGTCCTTTTACTACAGTTTCTACATTCCCCCCAAATCTTCTATTTTCATTCATTTCTGTTTTGGCTGTAGATCATGGTCAGATTTGTTTCATTTAGAACTTGGGTGCTATTAATGGAGTTCTTTCATGCTTGAGAATGTTCTCATTTTTATTTAAAGTCCAATTATAACTAATATGAAATTATTTCTTTAAGTTTATTATTTATTTTGAGAGAGAGTGTAAGTGGGGGAGGAGCAGAGAGAGGAATGAGAGAATGCCAAGCAGGCTCTGCACACTCAGCACAGAGCCTGACTCAGGACTCGAACCCATGAACTGTGAGACCATGACCTGAGCCAAAATCAAGAGTTGGATGCTCAACCGACTGAGCCACTTAGGTGCCCCTAAATATGAGATTCTTGAGTCAAGATTACCCCTGGTTTTATAAATATTGCTCCCCATTATTTTTTCTGCAACATGTAATGCCAAAGGTTCCCCGTCTTTCCTTGTTTCTCTCCTTCCTCATGCATTTTATTTTAGATAACTAACTTTTCCTACCAATATCTACTCCTAACCTCAGTATCCCTGTGAATTTTCTTTTAGAGTTCATTAACTTTATGTATATGCTGTAGCATTGGTTATTCTGCATCAGCCTTTCTTGTGCTGTGGTATACCTTTCAGTCTTCCCATTCAGATCTTTATTTATTTCATGGATATTTTTGTTGCTTTCTTTGATTTTTTTTTTTTTTCCCATGTGGATTGTACTAGATTTTATGTGGATTGAAATAGATTGTTAGGTGATTACCTTTTCTGAAGGTTTTGCTTTTAAGACATTTTTGCTTTAAGACATAATTTGCTTTTAAGACATTTTTTTTTATCTATATATATTTTTATCTAAACATTTGTTTATTTTTGAGAGAGAGAGAGAGAGAGAGCATGAGCAGGGGAAGGGCAGAGAGAGAGAGGGAGAGACAGGTCCGAAGCATGCTCCAGGCTCTGAGCTGTCCGCACAGAGCCCTGGGCTCGAACTCATGAACCGTAAGATCGTGACCTGAGACTTTTGACCTGAGTCAAAAGTCGGATGCTTAGCTGACTGAGCCACCCAGGTGCCCTTGCTTGTTTTTAAATTTTTATTTTTATTTTTATTTTGAGGGAGAAAGAACAGGCAGGGGAGGGGCAGTGAGAGAGGAAAAGAGAGAATCCTAAGCAGCCTTAATTTTCTTAAATATGCAAGCTTGCTTTCATTTCCTTCTGTTCTCCTGTCTTTGAGCCAGTCTTTTGCCTTTTTCAGGACTTTTCCCCTTCAAAAATTAAAGCAGTTCTTAGAATTTCTTTGGTAGTATGAAATACTGTTTACTGAACTCTTCTGTATATTTGGGCAAGTCCTTTCAAATGTATGTTCTCCAACTGTCTTGTTTGTTTCTTTGGTCTGTTTATTTTACAGTTTCTTCCAGATAGGTTCCATGCTGAGTCTCTGGATTTTTGCTCATATTTGAATTAACCCAATTATTTACTCACTTGTAAACAATCTTGGGGATGCTTGAGGGCTGGGAAGTATGTTGGGGGTAGTCTGCCATTTGTTTTCAAATTCAGTAATGGTTGCCACTGCCACAGCCTCCTCTTCTGCTTCACCAGCATTCTCCTTTGGCTAGATGGTTTGCTCTAGACATTGAAAGTAGCATCTTGAATTTGGTTGTTTCCTCAGCTCTAGCTCCTTTGTCATTCTGCAGTATGTTGATCTGGGTTTCTAAATGGATAGTCTCTTTTCTTTCATGGCTCAGCTGGCCCCTGGTTCCTCAATTGAACAAACAAAGGATATAGGTTTTGGAACATTTATCAGTCCCAAACATTTTTACTTGTGGATTTATCAGTCCCTAATAGAAATCTACATTTGGCCTGTCATTTGAGGTACTAAAAATGAGCTATCTTCCATATCTCTCTGGATCAGTTCTTTCAAGAGTATGTTTTATTGAAAATGGAAATTAGGAAGTTTTTTGTTATTCGGAAAAAAGTGCTCATAGTTCCACCATCTTTGAGTTAGGACTTTGAAAGTTTTGTCCTTAAAATTAATGATTTTCATTAGAATTAACCCTGATTACTTGCTGCATGGTTTTTTCTTGTTCTTTTCAATACATTAAACTGTTTCAAATACATGCACTATTTTTTTAATAAAGTAACCCAAAGTATATTACAGATAATAACCTGTATATATAATTTTAAGAATTAAAATTGTTTAACAAGTGTAAGAAACACAAAGAGGCTCCATTATTTGTATAAAACATATTACAATGTAAAAACTGTAATTGTTATATAGAGAGTTACTGCCTTCAGTTTAAATTTAAAAAATCTGGTACTTAATAACTGTAGAATCTTGGGCATATTTTGGACCTTTGAGGTCATTTGTAGGTTAGGTTTTGTATATTTATATAAATCTTTTTGATCTTGTGTGAAAATCTGTATCCATATATAAATATATAAAATCTGTTTGTACAACAGCTATGGTTGAAGACACAATTCATCAGATAATTGCTGCTTTATCAGTATTCCACCAAAAGAAGAATAAGTATTAATAAAGAAGGATTTTTGTTGTTTTGGACTATGAAAGTTACTTGACTACCTTGTAAGATTACTCATAGCATTTGTGGACAACCTTCATTAGTCATTTTCTTATACTTACAATGAGCTAAAATAAATGGGGCTCTTTCTGTATAAGATGTATTATTTCATGTAATTACCCTTCATACAATTATGTCTTTAATCCTCCTCCATATGTTCTCTAGGGCAGATAGTGCCCCATTTCTCTGACCATTTCACATGATTTTCTGGATCTCTACCATCATAAATGCATTATTTGTTAATGTTCCTCTTAATACGTGACTTCTAAATGAGAATATGTTGTTCTAGCCGCAGATCAGATCATTATAGAAGTATTATGGCATGCCTTTGGTGTAGTTAATTTATTTTTAATGTAGCCTACAGATTTTATCAGATTGTAATGTAGTTACTTAACTAAAACTTTGAATTATTTTATTGGCCCCACTCGTGTACAGTGGGTGGAATGGTTTGATTTCTTTTTTTTTTTAAGGGAGGGGATGAGAGGGAGACAGAGGGAGGGAAATCTGGGGAGGGGCAGGGAGAGGAGAGAGAGAACCCTAAGCAGGGATCCCAGCACTGTCAAGGCAGAGCCCGACACAGGGCTCAATCTCACGAACTGTGAGATCATGATCTGAGCCAAAAATCAAGAGTCAGACACTTAACCAACCAATTGGGTCAGCCAGGTGCCCCGGAAGGTTTGAATTTTAAGTAAAAATGCATAGGACTTGGTCTTGGGGGATCAATAAAATCTTGCCATAACATCTTTGTAATCCAAGATCATGTCTTTACAATACCACTTTATGTTTTTTATTAAAGCCTTTTAAAAAAACTTTACTTTTTTAACATGAAATTTATTGTCAAATTCGTTTCCCTATGAAAGAATTTTTAGAGAGCATGAGTGAAGGAGAGGGGCAGAGGGAGAGGCAGAGAGAGAATCTTAGGCAGGCTCCATGCTCTGTGATCATGACCTGAGCTGAAGTCAGGAGTCGGGATGCTCAACTGACTGAGCCACTGAGGTGCCCCAAAATATCACTTCAGTTTTTAGAAGAAAAAAGTGGCTTCTAATGAAGGGCACCATGGTATCACAGAGTGAATATTCCATACACCTAGCAGCTATAAAAACATACCTTCTGATCCTACTACTCTCCAGCAAGTTATGTGTGACATTTGTCCCTTTTTGTTGCAACCTTGATTTTCTTAAAAAACAAATCTGTATTTGTAATGACATGATATTGCTTGTCTATATATACTGAGGGTGGTTGTTAAGATTGAATGGCTGTAATAGAAGCTATAAAATTATATTGTAGAAATAAATGTAAATGGTTAGAAGGGAGCTTCGTAAAATTCTGCTTATTCTAGTTAAAACAAAAAGTTAAATTTGTTTTTTTGGGTTTTGTTGGCTGTGACGACAGTCTAGTGGAATGTCTTCCATCTTTTAGATTGATGTAACAGTACCAGATAAGTCACTAGGTTCAAGAATCATGATCTAGCCTCCTGACTCCCTCTGGCTTTTTTTTTTCTTTTTTGTTATTAAATGCATTTGCATATAGTTTACGTTTTGCCTCAAATGCTCTTTCCTCCAGCTCTATGTGTGGTTTTTGTCACTTCAATATTTTAAGTCTGTTTATATGTTAAATCTTTAGAGAAGGCCTTTCTCAGGCACCACTCGCCCCTCCTATCAATATCACAACACCTTGTTTTGTTTTTTATATGACAGTTTATCAGAAAAATTTCATAACTTTTTCCCCCTGTGCAAATGTGCTCCATGAGAGCTACAGAACCTGCTGGTCTCGTCTCCTGCTGTATTTGCTGTACCTTGAATAGTATCTAGCATGTATTCAGATTTTTGTTAAACCAGATATTCTTGTTCCTCTGAGCAAGAGCTCCATTTGGTTGGAGCATAGATAGATTTATTTCTAGTTAATTTGAATTGGCCCTTTAAGATAATGTTTTCAGCATTCCAGGGGATAGTAAAAAATAATCTCTGCCTTTATAGGACTTAAGGAACTGTAAGAACCCACAAACCCAGTACATTGTGAGTAGGGCCACAATAACTTTTAGACATGGAGAAGTTCTTGATTATCTGATTTTATTGATTTTATCTTGAAGATGTATGTGGGACAGTGTAAAAATTGGTCTTATTTAGCTTCCTGTATTTTCTGACTGGGGAAAACAAACTGAAATAAGTTAACTCAGCCAGCTACCACATAATTATGATACAGTACAAAGAGCATAGGATTTGGAGTTGGAGTATGAATCCAGATTTCTCAACTCATCGACTATGTAATTTGACGCTCAAGTTGTCTAAGTGTTCAACTCTTCATCTATAAAATTACAGTAAATTTTGGCAGAGTTGTTGAAGATTAAACCAAGGAAGCTCAGTACTGTACTTAGCCTAAAGTGCAAGTGTTATTTATAATATTTTTAAAAAGCATTTAATAAGAGAATCATTACTCACTCTGTACTTAAAATGCACTAAGTTCTTTTCTAGACTAGATGCAAAGAGGTGAGTATAACTGCACAAATTCCCTGTTCTCGTACAACTTAAAGTCTAGTGAGGACATAGAAAATAAACATAAATTATCAGGTGATTTTAAGTGCTATAGTGAAAAGTAATTCAGGGTGAAGGGGAGATTGTGGGGCAGGTCATGTAGTTATGAAAGGAACTGATAGAACAGGCCGTGTTAGCATTCTGAAGCTTTCTAATTAGAATAGCAGTAACATTGGTAAATTTGAGAAACAGCACAAAACTAATAGAGCCCAGGGGCAGCATCTAAATAAAGTACTGAAGTCAGACTGTTTTTTTTAGGGCCTTGCCTTGTAGGTTATTGTAATGAGTTACAGTTGTCTTAAATTTCAGGTTATGTATTTAGGGTACAAATAATGCACAGAAAAAGTGATACTCTTATAGCTCCAGTTTGTTACAAAATTGTTGCCTTACAACTTCAAAAAAAACCAACCACTTAATATTCTTACTACATGTCATTTATGTTACTTGGTGTTTTGGTTTAGATGTTGACCAAAGTGCACACAGTTTTATATACATGGACTGGTTAGTTTCTTGTTTTTTTTTTTCCCTGCCAGTGACTGTAGGAAACAAAAAAACCTTTAATTATAAAATATGGGTACCTCTATTTCATTAATTCCAATAACTCTTATTCAACATGAAAAATTAATATTGAGATTTGCCTAGAGACTTTTTTAATCCTCTTAAAAATATTTATTCATTTTTGGGAGAGAGAGCGTGAGTGGGGGAGGATCAGAGAGAGAGGAAGGACAGAGGATCCGAAGTGGGCTCTGCACGGACAGCAGTGAACCCAGTGCAGGGCTCGAACTGATGAACTGTGAGATCATGACCTGAGCTGAAGTCAGACATTCAACCCCCTGAGCCACTCAGGCACCCCAAGTTTTTCAATCCTCCTTAATGTTGACTATAAATTCATATTTTTGGTCTTTTTAGATTGTGAATCGGCACGGTCCTGAGGCAGACAGGCATTTATTACGCTGCCTATTTTCGCATGTGGATTTCAGTGGCGATGGTAAAAGCAGTGGCAAAGATTTTCATCAGGTATTGGGGCTTACAGAGCTTATGTTTACTTAGATCTAATTGTTCAGCAAATTGCATTTTGGGCATAGTGTGTGTATTAAGTGACATACACAAATCATCCAGAGGTAATCTCAGCTGAATGGCTAAAAGGTATTGGGACTTGTCCTTTTTTTTCCCTTTCCTTCTCCTTCCTGCCTACAGAGCTTTACAGCTACCTAGTTCAGGCTTAGAGTGCTGGGGATCAGGCCCGCCTGAAGGAAGTAGGAATGAGGGGGGGAATACTGCTTGACAAGTAAGTAAGGCAGAGAGAGAGGCTCTTTTTCTTAAAACAAAAAAAACAAAAACTTTTTTTTAATGTTTATTCATTTTTGAGAGAGAGGAGCACGAGCAGGGGAGGGGCAGAGAGAGGGAGACACAATTAGAAGCAGGCTCCAGGCTCTGAGCTGTTAGCATGGAGCTCAACTCGGCGCTCATGATCTGTGAGATCACATCCTGAGCTGAAGTTGGACAAGTAACTGACTGAGCCACCCAGGTGCCCCAGGACTGTCTTTTTCTAGATTGAGTTTCTTTGGCTTGATTTTCAATCTGGTAATAGTCTGTCATGATGTTATTCCTTATAGATACCTTGTTGTTGGACTCTATTTTGTAGAAATGTTGGTTTAACACTTGCTGCTAATAGACTCTACGAGTTTAAATGTGATTTTAAAGAGCTGATTTGATAATGTAGAAACAATATCCAATATTGGATTACACTTCACTGTTCTGAGCATCTCTGCATCTGTTTGTGAAGAAGATGAATGTTAATGCTAATGAAAATTCACTTTTTATTTTTAAAGACTCAGTTTCTGATTCAGGAGTGTGCGTCGCTGATTACAAAGCCAAATTTTATCTCGACGCTGTCCTATGCCATTGATAATCCATTGCACTATCAGAAGGTTGGTATTGCTTTTATCTTTAGTAGTCCTAAGGATGTCACTTTCTGAAAAGACCTTAAATCTTGATATCATAAAGACACGTTGTAATTTAAAAATCTCAGTAGTTACTTTAGGGTTTTTTAGTTTTCTAACAAAATCAAGATGGTTCATTTGATCATAAATAGAACCTTAACTAAAACCAGATCATGCAAAGGCTTGTTTGTCAGTCTAGGACTTGGTGTATTCTTTCTAGCAACACTACAGAATTATGTCAGTCCTGTGTAGCACCATATTTGGGTGAATAGATGCTTTTATAAACTTACTGAAAATCCTAAGTTTGTCTTGTTTTTTAAGTTCTTCTTGTTTTGAAATAAAGTTTGGTTTGTTTCAGAGTTTAAAGCCTGCACCCCACTTATTTGCCCAGCTGAGTAAAGTTCTCAAATTAAGCAAAGTACAAGAGGTATGTGATTTAAAAAGAGATACATGCAAAATTGGAATTAAAAACAGCCAGTCGACTCTTTGATCAATCTAACCCTTCTTGTTTCAGGTAATTTTTGGCCTTGCCCTCTTGAATTCTTCCAGTTCTGATCTTAGAGGTTTTGGTAAGTTCTTTTTTCTTAGAGATCCTGTAGTGAAGTTATTTCTTTAAAATCCATGAGTTTTTGAATCTTGAGGCACCATAGTTTAGATTTAGAGAGTAAGATAATCTAAGATTATTTTCTTTTGGCCTCTCTTATGAATGTGTGTATGCATAGTAAAACCTAATATAATATAAAACTTACCTTCATAAACATTTAAAAATTTTTAAAATTTTTTTAAATTAAAAAAATGTTTATTTTGAGAGAGAATATGAGTGGGGGAGAGGGTGGAGACAGTGAATCCCAAGCAGTCTCCATGCTGTCAGTGCAGAGGCCGACGTGGGGCTCCCATCTCAGACTGCAAGATCACAACCTGGGCTGATATGAAGAGTTGGGTGCTTAACTGACTGAGCCACCCAGGCACCCCCTTCTTCATAACCATTTTTAAATGTATAGTTCAGTAATACTTATATTCACATTGTTGTGTAATAGATGTCTGGAATTCTTTGTTTTGCAAAACTGATACACTATACCCACCGAACAGCTCTCCATTTCCCCCTCCTACCAGCCCCCAGCAGTTGGTCTCTTATTTTATACTTGCCACCTAGAACTGTGAAAATATTAGAGGGTGAAGGGTGAGTTGGTGAATAAGAATGATGGTCATCTGTGTTCTGATGTGGCTCTTTACCCATTGTGGTGTTAAAGTAACTTGTGATTTTTGGTTTACCTGACTTTTAGCTGCCCAGTTTATCAAACAGAAGCTTCCTGATCTTCTGCGTTCTTACATTGACGCAGACGTCAGTGGAAATCAAGAAGGTGGCTTCCAAGATATAGCAATAGAGGTCCTACATCTCCTCCTCTCCCATCTCCTCTTTGGGCAGAAGGGAGCCTTTGGAGTTGGACAGGAACAAATAGACGCTTTTCTTAAGACGCTGCGCAGAGGTAAAGGAGTGTCTGTTGCCTACAAAAGATGATTTCGTGACAGGGATTTTAGAATATAAGTGAAGACCATGATTTATCTATAAGTTGGTAATTTTTTAAGGAAGTAAATTGTAATTTTAAATATGAAAGTTAAAGCCTCATAGGAAAGGTATAAAATGAACATAACTGTAGTAATATTGTTATGTAGATACAGTCTCGGTTAAGACTTGGTATATTTCCATGTAGTCTTTTTTCTCCCTTAGGGTGATGGAGACTACACTGTGGTGACATGTTCTTTTTACTTAAGAAAATTGGTCATTATTGATATACCCACTTTGCCTATCTGGCTATTTGAAATGCTATGCTAAGAGAACTCTTGGCTTCTATTGTTGCCATTCTTCTTTTCTCCGATCTTTCTTTTATTTTTTTCCAACGTTTTTTTTTTTAATTTATTTTTTTTTGGGACAGAGAGAGACAGAGCATGAATGGGGGAGGGGCAGAGAGAGAGGGAGACACAGAATCGGAAACAGGCTCCAGGCTCCGAGCCATCGGCCCAGAGCCTGATGCGGGGCTCGAACTCACGGACAGCCCAGAGCCTGACGCGGGGCTCGAACTCACGGACCGCGAGATCGTGACCTGGCTGAAGTCGGACGCTTAACCGACTGCGCCACCCAGGCGCCCCTCCGATCTTTCTTTTAGAGATATAAGTAGTCTTTTTGAAACAAATCTTTTTTTTTTTTAATATTTTTTTAAAAGTTGATTTATTTATTTTTGAGAGAAGGGGTGGCAGAGAGAGAATCCCAAGCAGGCTCAACGCTACCAACATGAAGCCTGATGTGGGGCTCAAACTCTGTGAGATCACCACTTTTAACTGACTGAGCCACCCAGGCATCCCTAAAACAAGTCTTGATGATAAACTAACCACTGTCCATTTCCACTGTTACTTTGCTTTCTGATGTTTAAATACCTGAATTTTAAACTGCATTAACTTTCTAAGTGATGAGTTTTCTTATCAATGAAACAAATAGACAATGATATTTCAATGGTCTCTGATGCTTTCTTTGTATGAGAACTGATAGTTAATCTTGTGAAATTTTAAAGTAATATTTAGGATGTGAATTGGCCACCAGATATTGGGATCCTAGCATAAAAACTTAACAAATATACTTGAGCAATTTTTGTGATGAGCAAACATTCAAATTTTGGAGTCGGTGTTAAAGTTGTAACTTGGGCTAGCTGGATTGGAAAAAACTGAATAACCTTTGAACATGAACTTGTGGAAGATTCAGATTTGGGGGCTTTTAAAGGCAGTAAATGAGAATAGTTTGTTTTTCATCAGTTTAGCAATTACAATCTTTTCCTCCTTCAGATTTTCCTCAGGAACGCTGTCCCGTGGTGCTTGCACCACTTTTATACCCTGAAAAACGGGACATTCTAATGGACAGGATCCTGCCTGATTCCGGAGGGGTAGCTAAAACCATGATGGAGAGTTCCTTGGCTGATTTCATGCAGGAAGTAGGCTATGGCTTTTGTGCAAGGTTGGTAGTAAGATACACTAAACTTCTGTTTACTCCTGTGCCAAATATGATGTAATTATTTAAGGCAAGTTGCTAACATTACTTAATGTGCTATTATCTTTGCCTCTTAAGAATTTTACTTCCAAATTTAATCTTCCACATATAGGCATACCTCGTTTTGCTGTGCTTCACTTTGTTGTGCTTTGCAGATACTGCACTTTTTACAAATTGAAGGTTTGTGGCAACCCTGTGTTGAGGAAGTCTGTTGGCACTATTTTTCCAATAACGTGCTTACTTTGTGTCTCTGTCACATTTTGATAATTTCTCACAGTATTTCAAAGTGTTTCATACTGTATTTATTATGGTTATCTATAACTCAACCAAAAGCTCAGGTGATGGTTAGCAATTTTCAGCAAAAAGTATTTTTTTAATTAAGGTATGTACATTTTGTTTAGACCTAATGCTGTTGCACACTTGATAGACTACAGTATAGTGTAAACATACATGCTGGGAAATCAAAAAATTCATTTGGCTTTATTGCAGTGGTCTGGAACTGAATCTACAAAATCTCCGAGATATGCCTCTACTAGTTTTGGTGACAGCTGTAAATATCATGGTGGCTAAATTTCTATCTCTTTCTCTATCTCTAGTTTCCCAAATTTAGAAATCATAGGTTCCTAGCCTGGTTGCTAGGATAGACATTTTTAGCTTTTGGGGGAGAGAGATCATTGAGGCAAGTGTTTATGGAAATTGTATCATTTCCTACCTCATGAGTTTAACTTTCTCTTCCCTCCCTGAACCTTCAAATCCCCACTGTACCTTCCTTTTCTACAACCTTCCTTTTCTCCCTGTTTTATAGCCTCCTCTTGAATGTTTTTCTCACTTGTGAAGGGCCCCAAAGGAGATAGTTTCACCCTTTTGGTAGCACTCAGGACTTGATAAAGTGGATTGTCATTCTTTTCCTGAGAGGAATTAAAGATATTAATATTCTTTGCTTTTACTTTAAATGTAGCTTTTAATTTTTTTTTTTTAATGTTTGTTTATTTTTGAGAGCGCGAGAGTATGAACAGGGGTGGGGCAGAGACAGCAGGGGAGGGACAGAGGATCTGAAGCAGGCTCTTTGCTAATAGCAGTGAGCCTTGTGCAGGGTTTGAACTCATGAACCGTGAGATCATGCCCTGAAACCAAAGTTGGATGCTCAACTGACTGAGCCACCCTTGTGCCCCAGCTTTTAATGTTTTAAAAACTCTTCATACAAACCAAATCTACATTTATTTTTGAAAATGTGTTTGTGGGTATGTGTATGTGCCTGGCATAAAACTTGTTTAGTTAAACTTCAAGGTGTAAAGTAGCAAAGTTAGGGTACATTTTCAAGGCCATGTTCATACCAGAATAATCAAACTCACCTTGAGTATCAGTATTTTATTTTATTTTAAAACTTTATTTAAGTAATCTCTACACGTAACGTGGAGCTCAAACTCATGACCCTGAGATTAATAAGAATCCTGTGCTTTCCTGAATGAGCCAGCTAGGTCCCCTGTGTTATTAGTATTTTATATTTATGTATGTATGTATTTCTAGAAGTTTGTTTATTTCGGGAGAGACAGTACAAGTTGGGGAGGGAGAAAGAGAATCCAGGCAGGCTCTGCACCGTCAGCACAGAGCCTGATGTGTGGGACTCGAACCCACAAACCATGAGGTCATGATCTAAGCTGAAACCAAGAGTTGGGCACTTAACCAACTGAGCCACCCAGGCAGCCCCTCCCCCACACCGAGTATCAGCATTTAAAAAAATTTTTTTTAACGATTATTTATTTTTTGAGAGACAGCATTAGCAGGGGAGGGGTAGAGAGAGAGGGAGTCACAGATTCCAAAGCGGGCTCCAGGCTCCGTGCTGTCAGCACAGAGTCCGACGTGGGGCTCGAACCCATGAACTGCGAGACCATGACCTGAGCCGATGTTGGACGCTTAACCCACTGAGCCCACCAAGCCCACCCAGGCACCCCTCGAGTATCAGTATTTTATTTATTTTTTTATTTAAAAAAAAATTTTTTTTAACGTTTATTTATTTTTGAGACAGAGCATGAATGGGGGGAGGGTCAGAGAGAGAGGGAGACACAGAATCCGAAGCAGGCTCCAGGCTCCGAGCTGCCAGCACAGAGCCCGACGCGGGGGTTGAATTCACAGACCGCGAGATCACGACCTGAGCCAAAGTCGGCCGCCCAACCGACTGAGCCACCCAGGCGCCCCTCGAGTATCAGTATTTTAAAGAGTAACTTGATTCATGTTGAAGATGGAAGAAGTTAATTTTATTTGTCTTTGTGAAAAATAATCATTACTCTTGGCTCATACTTTATTCCACTGATTTTTTTTTTTATGTTTATTTTGAGAGAGAGCTTGCGAGCAGGAATGTGGCAGAGAGAAAGAGGGAGAGAGAAGCTCAAGCAGGCTCCACATTGTCAGTGCACAGTTGGACGTGTGGCTCCATTTCATGAATGTGAGATCATGACCTGAGCCAAAATCACAAGTCAGACGCTTAAATGACTGAGCCACCCAGGCGCCCCTCTTCCACTGATCTTTTAAACTTCTGCCATTTTCCTTTTTCTCTCTAGGTTTACTGAGAAATAGTTGATATCCATCACTGTACAAGTTTAAGCATATAGCCTGATGGTTTTGATTTACATACTTTACGAAATGGTTGCCATGATAGATTCAGCTCATATCTACCTTGTAATACAGATACAGCAAAAAGGAAAGAAAGCTTTCCCATTTTCTTAGTTACATAGGTGGTTTTTATATTCCTAGCTATATAAAAGTAACATGGAACCAAGCTGGTATTAGTAAAAGTCTAAGGATTTCACTTAAGGATTATTTTATATTAGCATTTCTTATCTTTGGTATGAAGGGTGGAAACATTTTTCTGAAGTTTATTTTCTGTTTCAGTATTGAAGAATGTCGCAATATAATCATGCAGTTTGGTGTCCGGGAGGTTACAGCTGCCCAGGTTGCCAGGGTTTTGGGAATGATGGCTCGAACTCATTCAGGATTGACAGATGGAATTCCATTACAGGTAAGTGTAGAAGTCAACTATTACACAATTTGAATTAATATCCTGCCCTCTTTATTTATTAAATTACAGTATGATTGATTGTTCTACCAACCAGAGCTGAACACATTAAGTAGTTGGTTTTGTTTAATTCAAATTTTACTTGTACAGAGTATCTCTGCTCCTGGCAGTGGGATCTGGAGTGATGGAAAAGATAAAAGTGACGGAGCACAGGCACACACGTGGAATGTAGAAGTCTTGATTGATGTTCTCAAAGAACTGGTGAGTACATGTAATCATGATTTTATATTCATTATGTTAATATGATGTAGCCCAAAGAAAGCAAACTGTAACAAATAAAATTCTGCTGAATAAGCCATAGTGTTTTGGTGTTCCTGACTTCATTGGCTCCAAAGTAATGAAGTGTCCAAGATGATTATGTACTGGAGATAGTTTATAATCAAATACCAGTTTTGTTCATTAGGAGTTGTTGCTGCGCAGTTCTCAGTGATACTACTGAGGTGATTTGGTAGAGTCCTGGTGTGGTTAGTTTGGAGGGACAGCTTTATTTCATAGTAATAATTGTATAAAGAATTACCAAGAAAGGAGGCCTTCTGAAAATTTTCTGGGAAGTGCAACAGAAATCTTGCTATCTTTTTTTGTGGTGGGTAAGGATAATAAAAATCCATACTTCCCTTAACGACTTTCACTTCTAGAATATCCACAAACTAAATAATTGGCCCCCAGATAAAGTACTTCTCCTAAAATATTAAAATGCTGAAATAAAATATGTAGGAATGAAACTTGGAAATTTTGAAAGGGAGTGATGAAATTTAGTCATTGGGAGAATAGTGCAGTCAAGGTGTAATATCTTTAGTCTCATTCATAAAATGTCAAGGAACAAAATATAACATTAAAGACTACATATACATACTTATAACATTCTTTGTGTCAGGTCATTTAGCTATCCTAAGCCTCCGTTTTAATTTTCCATGTTTGTAACTTATAGATAGAGTTGGGTTACAGTTGTCTGTATTACCTTACTATTAACATTATGGATCTTTAAATTTTTCTTAGTAGTAGGTGGAGTCACAGTGTTCAGACCTATTTTCCTTTAGTAATAGGATAAAATAATACTTGATCATGGCAGAAAATTTGGAAAATGAAAAGCAAAATACAGCCATAGTTTCATCATGTACAGATACACTAGTTACTGTTGCTTTTATTCTGTGGTTGTTATGCAAAAGTGAAGAACATGCCCTTTTCACTCAGTAGTTTCATTATTGTACTTTATTACCCTATTGAAAATATATTGCCCTACTGAAAATAATTTCTCTTTAAAAATTGCAGACAAGGACAGAATTTTCATGTTATCTGAACCTATTTTCTGTTTTCAGAGACTGTAAAAGGCTATAAAATGGAGTGCCTACACTGTGGGTTTGAACACTTGAGTTAGTAACCTGTTTTCTTCCTTCTTCTTTTTTCTTCTCATATATTAGGGTTTTTTGTACTTTAAAAAAAATGTACATTAAATTTTTTTTTTAATTTAACATTTATTTTTGAGAGAGCGAGCATGAGTAGGGCGGGGGGGGGGGGGGGGGGAGAAACAGGCTCCGTGCTTTTAGCGTAAACCCGATGTGGGGCTTGACCTCAAAAACTATGAGATCATGACCTGAGTCGAAGTTGGATGCTTAACCAACTGAACCACCCAGGTGCCCATTCTGTACATTTTTTGTAGACAGGAGCACGAAACCATTTCAGATACATTTTGGGTCAATGATTTTTTTTCTCCATTGCTCACCAACGAGTGGAAGAAACCACAGGGGATTCTTACAGTTTTACCAAACTAGCCTGTGGATTTACCAAATTCATCTCTATGATAAGGCTATTTAATAGTACATTAATGGTTCTGTTCTGTCACAGTCATTGAAGCAAATTTTAGAAAGAAAAACAATCTTATTTTCTCAGTGCTCTTGTTGGCTTGGATTGAGTACTTAATTTGAAGTTTGTGTTTGTACCGTTGCTTTTTTCTTAAGTGTATTTATTTAGAGAGAATAAGTTGGGAGAGAGGCAGAGAGAGAGGAGAGAGACAATCCCAAGTAGTTTCCGTGCTGTTGGTGCAGAGCCCCACGCAAGGCTTGATAACCACGAACTTTGAGATCATGACCTGAGCTGAAGTCAAGATTCGGACCCTCAAATGATTGAGCCCCCCAGGCGTCCCTGTACTGTTACTTTTATAACAAGCAAGCATTAGTGTCTTCATGACTTGAAAGGGGTCACCTTGGAGCAAAACTAAACTGACCATGATGCTTTGAAGAGTTTTAAATACAAAGAGTTTTAAATACAAAGCTTCTTTCTTCTTAAGCATAAAATAAACTTAGTACTTTGTGCAGAGTGGTAAATTATCTTCTATAAACTAGTTAACTTTGCTTTGTGTTTTCTTAAGGAGTCTCATACTGATTTTTTTTGAGTACCTTTTCATAGAACGTTTTTTCAATGGAATTTTCAATCATTTTGACATAAAGAATTTAAACCACTTTTCCTGATAACAATTGGTATACTTTCTGGGGAGATCTTTAGTTAATTAAGAATGGTGTTTGGGGAGGGGCACCTGGGTAGCTCAGTTGGGTAAGCATCCAACTCTTCATCTTGGCTCATGCCATGATCTCATAGTTTGTGAGCTTGAGTCACGTGGGCTCTGTGTGGATGGCATGGAACCTTGCTTGGGTTTCTCTCTCCCTCACTCTCTGCCCTTCCCAAGCTGGCCCTGTCTCTCTCTGTGTCTCAAAAGATAAACTTAAAAATTCCTTTTTAAAAATAATGGTATTTGGGATAATTGATTTACCTTTGCTACTTTGTTCCAAGTTAGTAGAATCTTGGCTTAAAACCGAGTCATTGATTTAAGAGTTTTGCCAGACTGGGATGGGAGTGTTAGTTGAACTAAGTATGGGAAGAGAGAGTTCCCTTTTACATACTCCCATAGTCAGAAGTATGTCATGAGCTGAAAGGTTGGAGTGCCTCGCTAGAAAAGCTGGTTTATTTTGAATATGAAGTATTTACTTTTCTAAGTCTCTAGAAATGCCAGATAATGATTATTTTGAGTTTATAATTAGAACATTTTAATTTAATTTCAGATTTAATTTGGCTCTTTGGATAAAGCATAAAAATGTTTACAGTTTTTGTTCATTCATTCGATTTTGAAATGTTTTTCTGTTTTAGAACCCAAGTTTGAATTTCAAGGAAGTAACTTACGAACTGGACCATCCTGGATTTCAAATTCGTGATAGTAAAGGACTTCATAATGTGGTTTATGGCATTCAGAGGGGTCTAGGAATGGAAGTGTTCCCAGTCGACCTCATATATAGACCTTGGAAACATGCAGAAGGCCAGGTGAGCTGATGGTGTGTAGCTTTGGAAGAGGAAGCACATAATGACTTATTCCTTATGTAGTGCCATCTGTCCATTGATTAAAACATTCTTTTAAAATAGAATTTGTTTTGTGTAGTTCAGAATAGCAGAGACTGTCAGTTTTGGAAAGATTATTATCTTGGTTTATCGTAGTTTAGTACTAATCAAACTAAGTGAAGCAAACCGTTTCCCCAACTATTTGTCTCCAACACCATTTTATCTCATACCTTTCATCTGTTTGAATTGTCTGTGGCTTCAAAAGAGCAGAAAGTTAATGTTTTAAAGGGAAATTGTCATTCTAGTAACCTTAAGATTGAGATTAGCTGAATGAAAATGTTTCAGATTTTCATAGCATTTGCAGTCATTTATGGTAGTAAGGACTTTTTTCCTCTTGTTCCAGCTCTCTTTTATTCAGCATTCCCTTATAAATCCAGAGATCTTCTGTTTTGCTGACTATCCCTGTCATACGGTTGCCACCGATATTCTGAAAGCACCACCAGAGGATGACAATCGAGAAATTGCCACATGGTAAACACTCTCCTCTAGCGTTTCTTGAAAGGATAACTTGTGCTTTTTTGCAGTAGAAAATTAATAGGGAGCAACTACATAGTTAAAAGGTTTTACTGAAACAGTATTTTTAGTGAGCCGACTTTAAATTTTTAGATGGGTGTTAATGGATAAAAATCTAATTTTAGTCCCATTGTCACTAGATAGTTACATTTTTTCCTCTCTAAGGTCTGCCACTGGGTATTCTCTGAAACTGTCAAATATTGGAAAAGAGGTTTGTACTTCTCCTTTAGATTAGATCCTTTTCTTCTGCCTACAGATTTACTTGCTTTCTTTCCTTTGTAAGTAGCTCAAGATGGCCAAACCATCCATTCTAATCCTTTCAGCCAAATTACCTAGTTTATTTGAGTTCCAATTCCTAATTTCTGAGGGAGAATCAGACTTTGGCCCAGTACATTTCTCCTGGAACTCAAGTCACTCCTCTCTAGGAATATGAGGTAAGGATGGTGAAAGTACTTCCATTACTGTTGAAATACACACACGCACGCGCACACACACACACACTACACACTACACACTACACACTACACATACTCTCTCCCTCTCTCCCTCTCTCCCTCTCCCCCCCCCCCCTTCTCTCAAACACTCTAACACACTCTAACACACTTACTCAACAGAGGGGACATGGGCTTGATTGCTCCCCAAAGGTACTACTTTATGTTTCTTATCTCTTCTTCCTAACTCAAGTTTTCTGAGATCCTTTTCCGACACGGAACAGATGATTCTCTGCATTTTGGGGGCTATGGGTGGGTTTTTTAGGGCAGTTTAAAGCCCTTTTGATATTTCCAGTTCTTCTAAAGTCAAGAAGAGATGATAAACTTTTCCTGTGAAGATTTAGTTAACATCTGGGTTTTCTGACCATATAGTCTCCTGTAGCAAGTACTTAATAAGCTCTTTATTGTAGCACAGTATAAATACAGATGTAGCTCTCTCAGAAAACATTTTGTGAAATAGGCAGTGGGTGAGGTTGGTCTGTGGATGCAGTTTGCTGATCCCTGTTCTGAAAGATTGACCCCAAGCAGTAGTTTGTTCTAAAATGTGTCCTTGGGGCGCCTGGATGGCTCAGTTGGTTGAGCATACAACCTTGATTTTGGCTTGGATCATGATCTCATGGTTTGTGAGTTTGAGCCCTGTATCGGGCTCTGTGCTGAATGCACGGAGCCTGGTTGGGATTCTCTCTTTGTCTCAAAAATAATGAATCTTAAAAAAAAAGAAAGTGTATCCTTTTCCTAGGTGCTAGCAAAATTGTATCTGTAGGCTTGATTTATTTTTTTTTTCTGTTAAGTCTAATGTATATAGCAGTGTTTATTTTGTGAAACTAAAATGTCATATTAAATTTAACAGTTCCTTAACATAGCTGTACATTCAAGTCTGTCTCAAAATTGTCTTTTAACGGTTTGTATGAGTAAGAGTCCAGACAGGGTTCATATAGTTTATTCTGTAAGTCTTCCTTTTCTCACTCTTCTTTTTTAAAATAACTTTTAGGGGTGACTGGGATGCTTAGTTGAGTGTCTGACTTTGGCTCAGGACATGATCTCATGGTTTGTGAGTTCGAGCCCTGCTTTGGGCTTGCTGGTGTCAGTGCTGAGGCTGTGTTTGGATCCTCTGCCTCCCCGTACTCTCTCTCAGAAATAAACTTTAGAAATAAATATAACTTTTGCCATTGATTGATGAAGTAATCGGATCATTTCTCCTTTAGAATACCCCATAGTATGGGGTATATGTTTCCTGATGGCATTTAGTTTGATCTCTGTCTCCATAGTTTTCATGCACTATGGGTAGAGTAAAATTTTGATGTTTGATTAAAGTCAACCACTTTCAGCTTCTTGGGGCAAGAATAATGCATATGGGATGTGTGGACCTCTGAACTTGGGTGATATCAGGGGGCACTGAAGTTATACCTTTTCATTATCAAAGTAAGTGTCCAGCTGTATTTTTGTGTAAAATTTTTCAGTGTATAAATTAGGTCAATGTTTGTATTTTCCATTTTTGAGCATTTCTAAACTCTGTGATGTTGTTTGCTTCTATTTTACACGCTAATCACAAAAATCTTCAATGATACCTCCTTGATAAGAAGGATCCATGATTATGTCAGTGGTCTGTAGTGTTGCCTCTCCACTTACTGTCAACTTGGACTATCTCTGAAATTAGTGTGATATACTAGTATATAATTTTAATATGAACACTGTTTAAATATTTTTCAAATATTAATAGATGACCCCTCAGTTTTGTCATGATAGTTGGTATGACTTATTTGGAAAATGGATTTTTGTATACTTATGTTTTCATTGACAGAGTATCTTACTTCCATTCTTGTTAGGAAGAGCTTGGATTTGATTGAATCTCTTCTGAGGCTTGCAGAGGTGGGGCAATATGAGCAAGTTAAACAGCTCTTCAGCTTCCCTATTAAACACTGTCCAGACATGCTGGTATTGGCCTTACTACAGATCAACACCTCTTGGCACACCTTGCGCCATGAGCTCATCTCCACTCTGATGCCAATTTTCCTCGGAAACCATCCTAACTCTGCTATTATTTTGCACTATGCGTGGCATGGGCAGGTAAGACATGAATATTTCTTTGTCTTAATATTTGACATTCTGTGGAAGATGTTCAAACTAAATTGTCAATCTTGAATATGACACTTTGGAAAAGTTGCACTTTCATGAAGCCTATTTTATCTTTTAGCATCATGTGGGTGTTAAAGTATAAAACTTTAAAGAATAAGAAGGCAGTTAAAAAATCAATATCATGAAAGCTCCACACTACTAGGGCACCACTATGATTTGGTAACAGTAATGAGCTTAATTATTTATCGTGGAAGCAGAAGGTACTCCTGTCACTTTTTAACTGTAAATGGGAGAAGGTCACAGGTCAATTTGACATCTTCTATTTTATCCAAATTCAGCATCTAAATTTTATTTTAGTTTCTGCTGCAATGACTTTTAAGTCCTGTGCTGCTTTCCTTCCCTAATTTGTAACATGTAAATATTTTCTTGTCCATTGCACCTCCCCCTGCTCCCACTAGCCTGTATTTTTAATAATAACAAATGGAGAAGCTTAGGCGGGTAGAAAAGCAGTCATCAACTACTTTACATCAAGTTTCTTTTCTGGCTGGTTGTTTTTTTGTTTTTGTTTTTTTTCCTTTAACCATTTTCATTCTCAGTGTAGTTTACATTATATATAAGTGCTTTTAAAACATTAAACTCTTATTTATAAATGAAAAATGTTAGCTTTAGTTCCATGCTGTCAGTCAGCCCTCCATTTCTAGGGACTCAACTTACATGGTAAACTTAGAGTTGACAGAATGTTTAGCAGCCATTTACAAGGTTTGCTGCCCAGACCTTTTTAGGTCTTTCTCACCACATCTATAAGGTACAAAGGGCAGGTAGAAAGGAGCTGCGTCTCCTCACTTCTTGTTGAATACTTGTTTCACCTGAACCTGCTGTTGCCTCAAGACAGTTACTGGAAAGTGATTTAGATACAGTGCTAGCAATTGCCTTGCCATTGCTTCCATGAGAATCGATTGCTAAACTACGACTGTTGGTTTCATTCAGCTGCAAAACTTTAGATCAGTTCTCAAAGCTAGGATGTTTTCTGGACAAAAAGGAAATTGAATAATCACCAAAAAAAAAAAAAAAAAAAAAGGAACATTCTTATTTGTTAAAATAGGTAGATTTAGAATGTACAAGTACCATTCCCAGAAATACTGATTGAACACTACACTGTGCAGCATGAGAAATGATTACCTTAAACTACTTTTTTAAATCTATAGACTAGTAATTTATAACTTAGTAAGGAATTAAACAAATTTCATGTGCCCTCATGTTCACACCATAATCTGTTTGAAAATGTATTGGCCTATGTTTTATAGGAGAAGTACATTTATTGAATGACTATATGACCCAAGGTTTAGGAACAGGCTTTCATTTGGAAGATGTGGAAATAACTTGACTTTCCTATAAAGAATGTCACTGCAGTCACTGCTTGAGGCTTGAACTGATGCACCTCAATTTTTTGTAAATATAACAAGTAAAATTAGCTGGGCATTCATGTTAGTGCCTGTGAAAACGTTTAGCATTATTGATATGTAACCCCTGTTTTCTTAGGGACAGTCTCCCTCAATCCGCCAACTTATCATGCATGCAATGGCAGAATGGTACATGCGAGGGGAGCAGTATGACCAGGCCAAATTGTCTCGAATACTTGATGTGGCCCAGGACTTGAAGGTGAGCTCGGAGGGACAGGCTGACATTTTTATTTATTAATGAAAAATCAGACTTTTTATGTTATCTAGATACCTTAGGGATAATCAAATATAACTAGCTCTTAGGTAGCTTATGTTGAGCTTTATAGTTTTGCCTTGTAAGTAGACAGGGATTGGAACAGTGGTTTTGGAAACGTAAGAAATGTTTTCATTGTTTACATTTGACTGAATTTTGTTTGGTCTTCTATGGTAGTTGCAAGGGTATTTTAAAGCAAGTGATAACTGGCCTCAGATGTAGATCTGTGAGATATAATTTGTGGAGAAACTGGTTGGGTTTTACACCCTTTGCAGATTTCATTAACATTAATGGAATCTTTTCACAAATAGTCTCTGATTCTTGATGTCTTTGACCAGTAGGTGCATAGTACTGATATTGCAGTTGTGCTTAGGTTAGAATAAGCCCGACTTTAGATTTTTTAAAAACGGAGTAAGGATACTTTTTCATGCATCGTATGCTCTGATTTAGGTTTAGTTATTTTAAGAAACACAGGGTAAAGTTATTTTGGAGGTCAAGTCATATGCCCACCTTTGAAATGTGATCTTATTTTAAGTAAGAACTAAATCAGCACTGAATTGTAGTAAGCTTTAAAAAAAATATGACCAAGAAAATATTAGCAATGTTTTGTTTAGACTTGTTTGTGAAAATAAAAGCAGGAAACAAAATAGGACAGAGTGATAGAAAGATACTTAATTGCTTGACTTACAGTTTCTGATATTCTTTTGCTTTAGGCCTTGTCAATGCTGCTAAATGGTACTCCATTTGCCTTTGTTATTGACCTTGCTGCACTTGCTTCGCGTCGTGAATACCTCAAACTTGACAAGTGGCTCACAGATAAAATTCGAGAGCATGGAGTAAGCAGGATTTGTCCCATTTGTTACTTCTCTTAAATTTTGATGCCTAAAATAGCTAAATAAACAACCTTTTTAAATGGCAGTGGAATGTTATATTGTGGATTTTAGTCATACTGTCTTTAATAGTCTTTAATCTGAAAGCAGTTTATCTTAAATCTGAAAGCAATTAAGATCAATATCTGATACACCAAGAAACTTTATATTTTCCAGGAGCCTTTTATCCAGGCATGTATGACTTTTTTAAAGAGACGGTGCCCTTCTATTTTGGGTGGACTTGCCCCAGAGAAAGATCAGCCCAAAAGTGCTCAACTTCCTCCAGAAACTCTGGCAACAATGTTGGCCTGTTTACAAGCTTGTGCAGGGTAAGAAGAGCATGCTTAAATATGACTGTTTAGTACTGGAATTAGATTATGAATAACTTGTTTTGGAAAATAAGGGTTGAATGAGTGTAAGTGACAGCAGTTTAGATAATCCAGTGGTTTTAAGTTTAGAGTACAATACTCAAAATACATATTCTTTCCATTTGAATGGATTTTTTTTTTTTTTTGTATATGATGTGAGGTGGGGTCCAGTTTCATTGTTTTGCATAGGAAGTTCAGTCATCCCAACACCATTTGAAGAGACTGGTCTTTCTTTTAAATGGTCTTTTGGAAAATAAGTTGCCCATAATGTATGGGTTTTATTTCTGGATTCTTTGTTCTGTATATGTCTATCCTTATGCCAGTACCATAGGTTTTCAGTGAGATTTGAAATTGGGAAATACGAGTCCTCCAACTTTGTTCTTTTTTTAGTATTGTTTTGGCTGTTCTGGGTCCCTTGCATTCCCATGTGAATTTTAGGATCAGCTTGTTGATTTTTGCGAAGTTATGAAGAAGCCCACTGGGATAATGTTGAATCTTTACATCATTTTGGGGGAATATTGCCATCTTAAAATACTAAGTATTTCGATTCATGAATCTGAGATGTTTTTAGGTCTTTAATTCCTTTCAGGAATGTTTTCATTTTCAGTGTTTAAGTCTTACACTTGTTTTATTGTATTTATTGTTAAATATTTTGTACAAGGCATGTCATATGCAAATAGAATTTTATTTCTTCCTTTTCCATCTTTTTCTTGCTTATTGTCTCTAGTGTAAACCTCAGTCTAATGTTGAATAGAAATGGCAAGAGCAGACATTCTTGTCTTGTTCTTGAATTTATAAGGAAAGTATTCCTTATTCACCATCAAGTGTGATGTTAGCTGTGGGTTTCCGTAGATACCCTTCCAGTTGAGGTTTCCTTACCTTTACTTCTAGTTAGTAGCCTGTTTTATCATTAAGGTGTTTTGTCAGATACTTTGGTCTACCTTTCTTGAGAAGATCTTGTTTTTGTTTTTTATTCTGTTGTAGTATATTAATAGAAATTTGGATGTTAAAAAATACTGCATTCCTGGGATAAATTTCACTTCAGTCTTTGTGTATGTATACTTTTTATATGCTGCTGAATTCAATTTGCTAGTATTTGGTGAGCATTTTTGTATCTATATTCCTAAGGGATATTGTTTTGTAGTTTTCTTGTGTTGTTTTTGTCTGGTTTTGATTATCAGGGTAATCTTGGATTCATACAATGAATTGGTAAAGTGTTCTTAACTCTTAATTTTTGTGAGAAAGATTGGTAACAGTTCTTTAGATGTTTCATAGAATTTAGCAGTGAATCCATCTGGTGTTAGGCTTTTTCTTGTGGTAGTTTTTAATTACTAATTCAATATCTTGTTATGTATCTCTGCATATTTTCTTTTTTTTCCCCCCTTGGATCAATGTTAGCAGTTTGTCTATGAATTTGTCCATTTCACCTAGGTTATCTCACTTGTTGGCATACCGTTCTTACATACTATATCTTTATCATCTTCATTTCTCTAAGGTTGGTAGTAATAGTCCTGTCTTTCACTTCCTGGTTTTAGTATTTGAATCTCTTCTCCCTTTTCCCCCACCCATTTCTTGTCATTTTGGATAAACGTATGTCAAGTTTGTTGACCTTTTCAGAGAAGCAACTTTTTGTTTTGTTTTCCTCTTGTTTTTCTACTTTCCATTTCATTTATTCCAACTGTCAACTTTATTATTTTCCTTCCTTATTTTGAATTTGGTTTGAACATTTTAAACCTGATTAAGGTGGAAAGTTTGGTTTTTCATTTGAGATTGTTCCTGTTTAATTGGGGTGTTTATGGCTTTGAATTTCCACCTATGAAATGCTTTAAGTTTGGTATTGTGTGTTTTCATTTTCACCTGAAAGTATTTTGTAATTTCCTGCGACCCATAAGAATAGGTTGTTTAATTTTTACGTGTTTGGGAATTACCTGGCTTTATTTTGTTACTGATTTTTTTTTTTTTAAGTTATTTTGAGAGATAGAGAACAAGGGGGGGGGGAGGGGCAGAGAGAGAGATGGAGACACAGAATCTGAAGTAGGCTCCAGGCTCTGAGATGTCCGCACAGAACCCTATGCGGGGCTTGAACTTGTGAACCTTGAGATCATGACCTGAGCCAAGTTGGACCCTTAGTGAGCCACCCAGACACCCCTCAGATTTTAAGTAATCTCTTTACCCAATGTGGGGCTCTAACTCATAACCCTGAGATCAGGAGTCTCATGCTTTACCAACTGACCAGTGAGGTGCCCTTGTAGTAGTCTTTTTTTGTCATGTTTGGCCGCTGAAGTTTCTGGGTAGCCTTGTGGTCAGCTAAGTCAATTACTTGACAACTTGTTAACCTTAATTTTCTTCTTAGAGCCTAAATGTCAACTTCAAGTGAGAGCTTGGTTCTTTTTAGGTCTTTCAGGGGAATATTACAGATTTAGGTATTGGCAGCACTCTACACATGTGTGAGGACTTCTTGGTTCCCTGGGAAAATGAGTGTTTTTCACAGTTCTATCCATGGGAATTTTATTCCCAAATTTTCCTTTTAAGCTTTTTGGGTAACCTATTGTTTGCTCAGACTGTTAACTTCTATCCCAGGGAGCCAGAAAATTAAAACAATTACCTTTAAATATTTCCTTCAGATACCTCAAGAGGAAAACACTATTTGCATTTGGCCAGCTATTAAGTCAGATAAAGATAATCTTGCCATTGTGGTCTCACAGGGAATCCTCTGGTGAAATAATGGCAATTCTCTAAGAATGAGGCTTTGCAGATGCCTCAAGCCACTTCCGAGCCCTCTCCTATGGCTGTCAGGCTGCTGGTTTTCTCTGAGATTGTAAACTATTAGTTCTCAAGGCAGCTGTGCAGCTTGAGGGGGCTGGGAATAAAGTAATTTAAGATTGCAGAAAGCTTTTATTACCAAGGTTTAGTTTTCTTTCTAGAGTAAAAATTCCTGGATTGTTGTAAGCTGTTAGTCTCCAGTGTTTTGATAAAGTTGATTGTGACAATTTTTGCCACTTTTTTTAGTTACTTTTATAGGGGAGAGAATATATGGAGGTCTTTACTACACCGTTTTTTGCTTATGTACTATGTATTTTTTTTGTAAGTTCTGAAGTATAATGAACAGGTGTGAGTCTATTCTGCAGCTTCAACTGTAACATTTTTGAAGCTGTCTTTCTTTGTCTTCCTCTCCAGTCCTGTTTTCTTCCGTCTCCCACACAGATCTTGAATTTTATTTTGCCTTGCCTTATTTTTAAAAAATTTACACATGTATATCCCTAACTCAGTGTACTCAATCAAGGAATATTTTGCTTCCTTAGAGTCATAAGACAGTGTTATTGATTGTTATAACCAGAGACAAGTGTGCTGTTGGCACCTCCTGGGTAAAGGCCAGGGATGCTGGTAAACATTTTACGGTGCACAATAGAAACAACACAACAAAGTCCAAAGTGCTAATAGTACAACATTTGAGAAACCCTGCTAAGTTCTTAATGTTCTAAAATTTAAAGTCTAGAGTTTTGACTCTTACATTTATATATTTTAATCTACCTGAAATTAAATAATCATAAATTGAATACTGTAAATTTAAGGGCATATTGAAATTGGATAAAATGGTTTTTTGTGTGTGTGTGTGTGTAGGGAGGTAGTTTACCTGACTTGGATTTCAGTTTCTTTTGTTGATTAGAAGTACCTGTTTTCTTGAAGAATTTAATGAAATAATTCGTGTAAAGTTTTTAGAATCGTTACTGATAAAAAAATAAATGCCAAAGAAGGAAAGTTCTTCCAATTAATAAATAAGTAATTATGATGGAGTTACAAAATTTAGTGGATGCTGAAAGTAGTGAGTGAATGTTTCAGGAGCAGGGCAGTCAGCTAGTTATAGAGTGTCTCCCCACAAATTAACAAAGGGAAAAGTAGTAATGTTTTATTGAGAAAACTGGCAAATGCCACATTAATTCTTTGATCAAAGTGATCACCAGCTCTCTGTATAATATGCCTCATAATAAAACATGAAGGGCACCTGGCTAGCTCATTCAGTAGAGCATGCGACTCTTGATTTCCAGTTTGTTAGTTTGAACCCCATGTTGGGCATAGAATTACTTGAAAAAATAATGCACTGAGAAGAATACGATGTAACTACTGTGGTAGTCCTGCCATAAATGTATCTAAAATATCAGACAAACTCAAAGTAAGGGACGTTGTATAAAATACATATTTAAAAAAAAATCAACTTGAAGAAGGCAAATAACAGCTGATGAATTTTTTCCAGTTTAAAGAAATTAGGATTGCCTGGGTGGCTCAGTCGGTTAAGTGTTCGACTTCGGCTCAGGTAATGATCTCACAGTTTGTGAGTTTGAGCCCTGCATTGGGGTTGCTGTTGTCAGCTCGGAGCCTGGTGTCTGCTTCAGATTCTGTGTTTCCCTCTCTCTCTGCCTCTCCCATGCTTGCATGCATGCATGCATGGACGCACGCTCGCTCATGCGCGTGCAGACTCTCGCGAGCGCGCGCTCTCTCTCTCTCTCTCTCTCTCTCTAACATAAACATTAAAAAAATGAAAGAAACTAAAGAGGTGACAGCTCAGTGCAGTGTATTGGATCATGATTCAAGGGTAAAGTACCAGTGAAGTACATAATTGGAACAACTCATATAATTTTTTTTACATTTTTTTTTTTTTAAATCTTTACTTTTTCAGAGAGCGAGAGACATGAGTGTGAGTGGGGGAGGGGCACAGAGAGAGGGAGACACAGTATCCGAAGCCGGCTCCAGGCTCTGAGCTGTCAGCACAGAGCCGGACGTGGGGCTCGAACTCACGAACTGTGAGATCATGACCTGAGCTGAAGTTGGATGCCTAACCGACTATGCCACCCAGGCACCCCAACAATTGATATAATTGTAACATGGCCTGTTTAATTTTATCTGCGTTAAATTTTCTTATTTTTATTATTTCACGTGGTTGTGTAAGAAAATGTCCTTGTTCTTAGGAAATACATAGTGAAGTATTTAGGAATAAAAGATATGTGATGTATCTAACCTTAAAAACTTCATGGAGGAGACAGTAGAAAGAATGGCTAAACAAATAGGGCAAAATGTAACTAACTAGTGGGTGAAGCATTTATGGGAGTTTCTTATAATATTAGTTAGCCTCTTCTAAGTTTGAAATTGTGTGAAATATAAGAAAGTTTTTCCAGAATAATATGGAATATTTTAATTAACCATATTTTATCAATCTAATATACCCAGCTTTTAATATTTTAAAATCTGAAAGGATTCATGTCATTAGCTATCTCTGAATTTGAAATCTTAACTATTGGCATCAAGAAGTAAAAGTAGTCACATTTAGAAAAAGAAAACATAAAACTACATTAAATGGGGTGCCTGGGTTGACTCCATTAAGTCTCTAACTCTTGGTTTTGGCTCAGGTTATGATCTCATGGTTTCTGAGTTGGAGCCCCTTTGTAGGGCCCCACCCCAGTGCAAGGGGCTTGATTAGGACTCTCTCCTCCTCTTTCTGCCCTTCCCATGCACACATGTATGCTTTCTCTCTCAAAAAATAAACTTAAAAAAAAAAAACATTTAAAAGTTATTAGTTGCACTGTACACAAGGTTTAGTTTCAGAGGTATATATTAGATATCTTTGGGGCACCTGGGTGGCTTAGTTGGTTAAGTGTCCAAATCTTGATTTGACCTCAGGTCATGATCCCAAGGTCATCAGATCAAGTCCCACATCAGGTTCCATGATGAGCATGGAGCCTGCTTAGGATTCTCTCTCCTCCCCCCCCTCCATCCCTCTTCCCCACTTGTGCATGTGCACTCTATCTCTAAAATAGAATTAAAAAAAAAAAAAAAAAAGTAATTAAAGATCTCCAAGAGAGAGCTGTGCTCAGAAAATCCTAGTGATTAGTGATGGATACAAAGACGTGGGGTATGGTGGAAATGTAGCCATATGTTCTAGCAGGTTTTCTTTATTAGAAAATCAGGTTTGTTTATATAGGTGTTCCAAGGAGTAGCAAGTGATATTTTTCACTCTTCTGTCTTTAGGAGTGTTTCTCAGGAGTTATCCGAAACCATCCTCACCATGGTAGCCAATTGCAGTAATGTTATGAATAAAGCCAGACAGCCACCACCTGGAGTTATGCCAAAAGGACGTCCTCCTAGTGCTAGCAGCTTAGATGCCATTTCTCCTGTTCAGGTAAGTGAATGCTACAACTGGTATGTCTGCATTTGTTCATAGACTTGGAATAGAATAAACTTCTACATCGTTAGTAATCTACTCAAAGGAAAATTTGTCTGACTTTATTACCTTTTAGACACCTGCATGTCTAGCATCCACTGTTACATTTTAAAGGAGATCTATAAATAGGCAACGTAGTTGAGGATAGACTTTAATCATTAAATAGAACCTGTCTCTGAGAGGAAAGAGACAAGACAGCTTCTTTAGGTAAATGGTAAGGGCTTCTTTTTAAAATAAGAATAACTTAGACTTGAGAAATAAGCACTGCCTTTGAACCTGATGTGTCTTGTTTGTAGCTTCACGGGCCAAGCAACAGTGCTAGAGCATAAGGACTTGTTATAACTGGGGCTCTTCAGCTCTCAACTGAACTGCTCTTTTAAAAACAAGGTACATTTAAGTTACTCCCTGACACCAACCACCCCCCTTCTCTCTGGGAGCAACATACTCCACTTCTGTTTTCATCTGCATTGATTGGCAGATTGGGGTTTAAGAAAAAAAGAATGTTTAGTAATTCTTCAATGGCCACTTTATAAAAGGCATTTATGTACCATTTCTGTAGTCATAAAGGTCTGAAATAATGCCACGAACCAAGGAGCTCGGAAGTGCAGTTATTAGATACTTTAAAAGATGTTGTGGTGAATAGCATACCTTGTTTTTTGTTTGCTTTAAATTAGAGCTGATCTCCTCCAACCCTTAAGATCCTCAAATTTTGAGTAGATTTATTTGTTTTGAGTGGAAGATTTATTTCTAATTGCTAAGCGTTTATTGTGTTGGAAGTTAAATAATGTAGTTCGAGAGATTGTTTCTGTTGTAAAGGGGCTTGTTGGAAATTTTAAAGACCTAATGTAACAGTTGTCCTGTGTGTTTAGTGCTATGGCTGCAGGGCAGTTCGTCTTAAACATTAACTCTTGAAGTTCCTTATCCCTCACATTATGGCTCTGGTACTTTGGCGGAGGCTAATAACTCTTTAAACCTTCTCTATGATATAGTAAGAACAATGTCTGGCACACTTGACTTGATGTCGGGATTTAGTTATGATTGCTTGGGGTTTTGTAATTTATTAAGCATATGAAGAGCTAAAGATTTCTTGTGTCATAAATCTGCATGTGCTTGAAGTATGTTTAATACATTTTTATAATGTTTTTCTTTAGATTGACCCTCTTGGTGGAATGGCATCTCTTAGTATAGGTGGTTCAGCTGCCCCTCACACCCAGAGTATGCAGGGTTTTCCTCCAAATTTGGGTTCTGCATTCAGTACCCCTCAGTCACCAGCAAAAGCATTTCCACCCCTTTCAACCCCAAACCAGACAACTGCATTCAGTGGTATTGGAGGACTTTCATCACAGCTTCCAGGTAAGTGGGGTGGCGGATGGAAATGCAGATCATTTGTAAGTTTCATTGTGCTTTAGTGTGTAGTAAGGTGTTTGGAGTCATTGTGATAAAATGAAAGCTGTTTAAATTGTGAAGGTTACTTCACCCTTCACAGCTGGGAAGAGAAAACTATACTATTACAATATTAATTCATTCACATTGTAAGGATCCTGTATTACCAAATGATAGTATAAACAGTAACAAGTGTGCTAATCACATATTCTGCAAGCTTTATAAATTAGTTAGTATAATAAAAAAAATCTTTTATGTATGAGATTCAGGTATATGTTCTGCTTCATTCTACCTCACCTACCTTGACAGTGATGGTAAATCCCTTTTCAGTTTTTTCCAGATTATTTTAGCTTTGAACTTTTCTGTTGAAGTAACGGTCACATCCCACCCCCACCCCTCACCCCCACCTCTGTAATTTGTTTGTCTTAAGGTATCTGCATTTTGACTCTGTAACCTAATTAACACTGCTGTTATGTGGTTCTAGCCCTGATTGTTGATTTAAGTCAGAGTTACTTCGGTAAAAGCTTCTTAGCAAAGTCCTAACTTAAGTTCTGTTTGCTAGAGTTGAGGAATAGGGAAGGCCTCCTGGCTCATGTTAACTGGAATATAGTAGCAAGAAATTGATTTTCAGTCATCGGGAGAAGCAAGCCAGTTCCCCTTTACTTTTACTACCTTATGTATCATACCACATATGAGAATGTACAGTTAAGGATTTGTGTATTAATATCTTATTAAGAATATAAATACATGAATAATTCTAAAAGCTGAAGAAATTCTGGCATTGTCCATTTTCATCTCTTTATTCGTTCAGTTTCTCTGTAAAATTAAATAGACATTGTGAGGGAATTAAGAAAGACCCGGACTTTTAAAATAAGAACCTGTATCTCTGATGTAAATTCAAGAATATGAATAATGATAAGACTTCTGGCTGCCTTCCTTCTTTCTAGTAGGTGGTCTTGGCACAGGCAGCCTGACTGGTATAGGAACTGGGGCTCTTGGACTCCCTGCAGTGAATAACGACCCTTTTGTACAGAGGAAACTGGGCACCTCTGGACTGAACCAGCCTACATTCCAGCAGAGTAAGATGAAACCTTGTAAGTGGTAGTGTTGTCTGTGATTGTGAAGTATGACTGATGCACATAAAGCTTTTTAGATTTCCAATTTGTTCTTCTAGATTTATGGACGGCCCAGAGTTATGTGGACAAAAATGTTGACTTCTTTTAATATATTGTTAGTAGGGCCATATGTTGATGTGCCTTCTATATCAATGGGAATTAATTTATGAACTTGATTTATTAAAATAAGAAACTGAGGTATCACTCCACCTTTGATCGGATTGCTAGAACAGTATGATGGTTAATAAGAAGTAGCATCCTTTAGGATCATTAGTCTACAAGTAAGAAATACAGTAAAAAGAAGACTTAGCAGTTTAAATATATGTATATAAATATTATATTTATTATAAATATGTGTTGGTGGTGTGGTGGTCTTCGTTTTTGGTTTTGTTTTTTTAAACAAATCAAGAGCAGCCATGAGAATTTCAGATTCTTCTTTCAGGTTGGTAGTTTATAAAGCAGTTTATTTTAAGATTAAAGCTTTATGATCTATATAGCATTATATATAATAAATATCACCATATATATGATGTAACTTGGAAAACAGCTTTTAAAGTTTTACCTCCTTAGTAAGGTAATTTTCAAAGTCAGAAGTCTTCTTTGTAAATACATAAGTATCATTTACTTATAAATACCCATCTCGTTGGGACTAAATAGGCATTGTACAGGATTTGAAATTATACCAGTTGACTTGAAAATGTTAGTGTGAAAGGCTTGTCTGAATGTTAATGTTTTGTAGCATGCTTTGTGTTTATATCAGTGTGTCATGCACATGCATTGATAATTCCTAGATGTCATTTTTTAAAAAATAAAACATTTTAAAAATGTTTATTTTTTTGAGAGAGTTGGGAGAGAGCGAATGCAAATGGGGGAGGGGGAGAGAGAGAGGGGGAGAGAAAGAATCCCGAGGAGGCTTTGTGTTGTAAGCGCACAGCCCCACATGGGGCTCGATCACATGAACTTGTGATATAGTGACCTGAGCTAAAACCAAGAAGTCGAATGCTTAACTGATTGAGCTACCAAGGTGCCCCAGATGTCACTTTTATTAAAAAGTAGTAAAAGACTTGTTAACGTCAAGTGAGGTGGTATTAAGGGTAAGTGCATTGTGAATTTGAATGTAGTGGGCTTTCACAGGTTGATAAAGCCTGATGAAGAAAATACTAAGGTAGAACTATAGTTGTAAGGCAATTTTGTTAAAATCTTTTTTATGTAGTTAAAATACTTGAATACTGAACCTTGGCCACTTAATAATTTCTTCATTTTCTCCCTTAAAATGAAAACTATATTATTCTCTTTGGCTTTCTGTGTGTCTCATGGGGAAGTGGGGAAAGAGCTTAAATGCCCAGTGGGTTGCCTTTCTGTTTGTTACAGCGGACTTGTCTCAGGTGTGGCCAGAGGCAAATCAGCACTTTAGTAAAGAGATAGATGATGAAGCAAACAGCTATTTTCAGAGAATATATAATCATCCACCACATCCAACTATGTCTGTTGATGAGGTGAGTGTCTAGGATGTTCCTATACGTTATGGTTTATGTAAATCTTAAATAAATGCCCTTTTCAAAGAGTTTGGAAATTCAGCTGATCGTGTTATGATATGTCTGTGTACCATTTCAGATCTTAACATTCATCTCAAGCTCAAGTGTTTTGTTAAATGCTTTGCCTGACGGTTCTTTTTGAAAATATTTTAAGTATATTTATTTTTTCTACACCTGACACAGGGCTATAACCCCCTGTGGGGGAGGTCATGACCCCCAAATCAAGAGTCGCATGCTCTTCCAACTGAGGCAGACAGGCGCCCTCCTCCCCTGCTTTAAAAAAAAGATTTTATTTTTAAATTATATTATTCTTTTTAACAATTCTTTGAGAACTCTTTGAAGAATGCTTTTCATAATAGTTTCCTTTATGAATGTTTTTGTCTTGTTTTTCCTAGGTATTAGAAATGTTACAGAGGTTTAAAGACTCTACCATAAAGAGGGAACGAGAAGTATTTAACTGTATGTTGAGGAACTTATTTGAAGAATATCGGTTTTTCCCCCAATACCCTGATAAAGAGTTACATATAACTGCCTGCTTGTTTGGTGGGATAATCGAAAAAGGACTGGTCACTTACATGGCACTAGGTCTGGCCCTGCGATATGTTCTTGAAGCCTTACGCAAGCCTTTTGGATCCAAAATGTATTATTTTGGGATTGCTGCACTAGATAGATTTAAAAATAGGTGAGTGAATAGGTTTCCTATGAAGCATCTCTTTTTTAGTGTAAGAAATAATAACTATCATATACAACCTAGTTCTTGCCATGCCCCATCATTATATATATCTTAACAGTATAAAGTTGAAGAGGAAGAAGTGAAAACAATTCATTACAGTTATGAAATAAATGGTAGGAAAAGTATAAACTGAAATACTTTTTTGTTGATTATTGAGGGCTAAGTCATTGTTTTATATTACAGTTCTTTGAATTTGACAAAATTTATACAGTTATGTAACTACTGTCACAATCAAGATACTGAATATTTGTATCACTCCCAAGCAATTCTCTTGTTTTGCCTTTGTACAAGTTCACCTTCCCCCATCTTTGACCCCTGGCAGTCACTAATCTGCTTTCTCTCTAGTTTTTCCGGTACATGGTGTGTGTGAGTCTAACTTGTTACAATTACTACCCATCTTTTGAAATTAATCTGTATTACTGCATGTTTCAGTACTTGTTCCTTGTCATAGCTGGATACTATTCCATTGTATGGATTAACTCTGAATTGTTTCTCCATTTTTTGGTTAACATTTGGAGTTGTTCTGGGTAGCAGTTTTAGTGGCTCATTGTAATTGTAACTGAAAATAGGACCTTTAAAAAAGATACTGTTTCCTTTTTCTTTTTTTTTTTTTTTTAAGTTTATTTATTTATTTTGAGAGAGAGAGAGAGAGAGAGAGAGGATCTGAAGTGGGCTCTGCACTGACCACAGTGAATCCAAAGTGGGGCTTGAACTCCCGAACCCTGAGATCATGACCTGAACCAAAGTCAGATGCTTAATTGACTGAGCTACACAGGTGCCCCATAGATACTGTTTTCTGATGTAAAAAGAGTGAAATTCATCAATATTTCTCTCTACTTCTGTGTTCTTTGGCATTCTCTTCAAATAAGGTGTTTCCAAGGTAGAATGAGGACAGTGGCTTAGACTAGCATTTGGAAAAAAATTTGTTAATTGTGCTGCTTCTGTTCTTACATGAAAAGAATGAATGAATGAATGAATATTTTATTGGCAGATTGAAGGACTATCCCCAGTATTGTCAGCACTTGGCTTCTATCAGTCACTTTATGCAATTTCCACATCATTTACAGGAGGTAAGTGTGTCTGATACCTCAAATCTGTCTAATAGTTGGAGAGTTTATTTTAATTTGATTTTGGGTTTGCTGGGACTGGCATTGAGATTTCTTAATGATTGGCATGTTATAAGCATACATATTTTTGGTGCTCATTAGGCAGCTTAATGATAGGTCATGAAAAAAAATGTCATTCTTGGATTATCTTTTCTAAGCAGTGGTTTTGCTTCATTTAATGAAAGGCTTTTATCAGGTACTTAAGCCTGATAATGCTGTTGAAGTATAGACATCTTTTACTATTATTAAGAATTCCTGCCTGATTCTATAAAGTATTTGGAGTGGGAATCTTGGATAAAAATAAATAAAGATGTTCCTTTGATCTAAATGTTAATATTAGCCAGAGCTGTTTCGTATAAGACTAAGACAAGTGTTTCTTGAAACTACAGCCTGCTTGTGGCACCTGGCTGCTTCAGTCAGTAGAGCATGTGACTCTTGCTCTCTGGATTGTGAGTTCAAGCTCCATGTTAGGTGTAGAGATTACTTAAAAAAAAAAAAAAAAAAAATACAGCCTTCTTAACTACCTGCTTAGAGTCCTTTCATATACTTGTTTAAAAGGAGAGAGGTAGTCCTTGAGGAAATGGACCTAGAGATTATAGTTTTAAGCCATTTTACATGATTTGTCAACTATTGTTTTAGTAAGTGATTTTAGGTTAATTGGCTAATATTATTCATACCTTTGTCTTGGCTTTAGTCAAAGTCTACTCCCAGAGAACAAGAAAATTGATTAATTTTTATTGTTATTTTACATGAAGCTGAAAAATGGCTTTATAACATCATATTTTAAGGAATCAGATCAGAATTTGAACCTACTTTTAATTTTTGTTAGAATTTAGTCCATTGTTTTCTACCTCGTGCTGCTGGGTTTGTTTGTAGGAGGCCAGGGTTTTTGTGTTGGCTTAACCTAGGAGACCTATGGAGTGACAGGTGTGAGTGTTACTTATTCATCTGAGGGGGATGGGAGAATATGCCAGTATTGTAATACTGAAAACTATACAGGAAAGCAGAGTTTTGTAAAGCTAAGATGAGAAGTCAGAGGCTTACCACAGTAAAATGTATTTGGAATTCAGAGGTGGGAATATAGACCTTAGGTAAGTGGAGACCAGGAGAGGGGCATGGGCATGATCACAGAAAACAGTGGTCCCCACCACCCCTTGTAACAAGACAGCAAGAGAGAGAGAGAGAGAGAGAGAGAGAGGTAATTGTTTTCATTTGTGTACTTTAAGACGCTATACTTTATTCAGAGACTGTCTTACTTGAAAATCTCCTTTTTTGAATAAAGTTATCATATACCTAGATAGTAGTTTTTGTTTTGTTCAGGCATGGACCGCTGGAAATAGGATCAGGATCCCTATGTCAGTTTGCTAATTTGTATGGAGAAAGGTCAAATGGTCTGAAATGGAAAAAAAAGTTTGCTGTCTTGCTTATTACCTTCTAGAACTGACTTGCCTTTCTACATGTGTGTGTTTTGTAGTGATAGCTTTGCTGAGAGATAATTCACATTACCATGTATTTTTTAGGCCTTAGATTTCTCATCAGTGTTCATTAAAAGAGATCAGTTTATTGTACAAATTTAAAAATGTTAAGGTTTATATATATTAAGGGATTTACGGAGGTATATATGCAAGCATTGGTGGGTGTTTTGAACGTTGTTTTGCTAGACTAGTTCTCATAAATTTTTTAAGACACATTAATATTTTACTTCCTAAAGAGCCCCTGGTATCCACTTACATATATTACGTATAGAAATATGGACCAAAATGGGGCAAGGAGTAAGGGTTATAGATGAGCCAGAAGAGACTTCTGAAATGATTTTTCCCTTGCTAGAAGTCAGGGGAGTATATAATTCAGAATTTTCAGTTTTTGTTAAGAACTCTTTTAATGTGTTTCCATCTCCCTACCCCTATAGTATATTGAGTATGGACAGCAGTCTAGAGATCCTCCTGTGAAAATGCAGGGCTCTATCACAACCCCTGGAAGTATTGCACTGGCTCAGGCCCAGGCTCAGGCCCAGGTTCCAGCAAAAGCTCCCCTTGCTGGTCAGGTTAGCACGATGGTAACCACCTCAACAACCACCACTGTTGCTAAAACGGTTACAGTCACCAGGCCAACCGGAGTCAGCTTTAAGAAAGATGTGCCAGTAAGTAGATCTTTTTTCTTTTCTCGGATTTGTTATGTTGTAAATGTATCTAGGAGTGAGCATGTGTTTTAATTTTATTATAAACAGCACATGCCTAGTGAAGTATAAAGATGAACATTTCTCCCTTTGTATCTCCCCCAGATTTCCCAGAGGCAGGCACTATTAACAGTTCAACATGTATTCTTGCCAACAGTTCCAATGCACAGCCATATATACCATGTATATGTTTTATATTAAATATGTATACATTTTCCCCTGGGATTTGTCAAACAGGTATTTCAGTTCATTTATTTTATGTACTTTGTGTTTTTAGCCTTCTATTAATACTACAAATATAGATACGTTGCTTGTGGCCACAGATCAAACTGAGAGAATTGTAGAGCCCCCAGAAAATATCCAAGAGAAAATTGCTTTTATCTTCAATAATCTCTCACAGTCGAATATGACACAAAAGGTGAGCATGATATAATAGTTTATATATCATTGCGAATGCTATCTATTTTATCCCTAGTGGGTTGGGGGATTTCTGCACCTTTTTAAATACTCAGTTTACTTTAAAGATTTAAAGATTGAAGTAATAGAATCAAAGCAAAGGGAATACAGATATACAATTAGTGGCTGTGGTTTTTGTAGCCATTAAATAGTACTAGTTTTGTGGTGAGTTTTACAGGCTTTTGAAGCAAACTACACGATCTCATCATGATGGAACATGTCATTTGTACCTCATCACAACTCATGTCCTCCCAGAGACCATTCAGAGCTATTATTAGGTGCTTAGTAACTGAGGTAGACCTTGTGCAGAGCATAAGAAGAGATTCTTCTCTTTCAAGATTATATAATAACGCATTGGAAATGCCTGTTTTAGCCTGTAAGATTAGCCTAAACAAGTAGGTTTTGAGATATTATGTATGTACCATCTTTCAAAATCCCACCAGAATTGATTATGAGTAAAATAAGTCTTTAGTGTCCTTTTGGAAGAGAAATTTCAAACTTTAGAGATGATTCCTGGAGATAGAAATTTAGGAAAATATGGTTCTGGTGTTAAGTCTGTTAACAGTAGGCTGTACATTAGCAATATATGCAAGTTTGATCAAATTGAGAGTTGGGTAAGGTGAGGGTGAGGGACTTAAAGTTGAAAGGAACCATAGATGTTTTAGTCGTAGTCACCCACAGTTTGAGAGATGATTGACTTTGTACTAACAAGAATTTAATATATTATACTTCATAGCATATGTCTCATGTGGGGGGAGATGAAACATGGGGCTTTAGCATCTAATTTTGCAAGGAGCCACATGGTATAGGATTGTTTACATAGAAGAAACACAAAGCTGTATTTTATCATCTTTTAACCGTGTACTTCCTGTGTCATATTGATTGGCTAGGTTGAAGAACTAAAGGAAACTGTGAAGGAAGAATTTATGCCTTGGGTTTCACAATACCTGGTTATGAAGAGAGTCAGTATTGAGCCAAACTTTCACAGCCTCTATTCAAACTTCCTTGACACGCTGAAGAACCCTGAATTTAATAAGATGGTTCTGAATGAGACCTACAGAAACATCAAAGTAAAATTTAGTTCTTCTATTCCTTTTCATTACTGTTTTGAATTTGGAAATACTTGATTGTACAAGCAAAATTTTGGGGGGAGGTATTTATTGGCTGTTTTTTCTCTAAGTTATCTAGGGTTTGTTTCAGATACGGAACTAAATTTCACGAAGAATTTCATGAAGATCTACTCTATACTGTTTACTTTGAAAGTAGCTATACTATTCTAAATTTGTTTTCATCATTTCATGCATGGTTTTAATTCTTGGTCCTCTGTTTATGTTTTCAACTTGCTTTTAATTTGTAATATGCTCTTAGCTCTAGTCCCTCACTTTTGTTTTTTTTTAAATAGTCTTCTAGAAATCTATTGTATGGATGTTTATTGCTAATGGATATTTAGGTTGTTAATAACTTTAACTGTTACAAAGACAATGCTCCAGTAAGTCTTTTATGTCTTCTTAAGTGCCACATATCTTTAGACTCTCGACTTATTTGTAGGATAGCTGTTTTAAGGATTCTCAGCAGTTTAGAGTCAAAGTTTTCCTAATGTGCTAACGCTTGTTTCATGAAATTAGGTATTTTATTTCTCAGGAGGAATAACATTTCAAGAAAACCTATCATATAGCTGTAATCATTCTTTGATGAATGATTTGGGCATTGGCTTAGGAACCAGCACTATATTTAAACCTGTGGATGGAAATTTTTCCCATTCCTGGTTATGCTGTAGTGCAAAATAATTCCTGGCTCTTTGTGTTGCACAGCTGACTTTGTGCCATTCTGCTGTTGATCTGTAGAGTTAAGGAACATAACTATACTCACTTTTTGTTTTTTGTTTTTTGTTTTTTGTTTTTTTTTAATCTGATGGCAATGATGATTGGGATATAAAAGTTTCTACATATTCTGGAGCAAAATTTCAAGATTCTTTTAAACAAATTTAAATTACAACTTTAAATTTATAGCCATAAATTAAGAAGTAATATGTAGTAGATGGATGTATATGCTTGCCCCAAAACACACTCATGTGATGTTTCTGTCCCCCTTAGGAAAGTAAGAACTACAGAATTAATGAAATAGGTAATTAAATCTAGATTTAAATCCAGAAATTTTAAAGGAAGCACTTTAGCATTATTATAATGTATTTCAGAAAGTTATTTTAGTTCTCTCTAGAGATACATAGTGACCTGGATAATGCTAAAAGGTTGTAGTAGATACTGCGATCTTGGTTACATTTCTTCATATGCTTGTTGTCTTGAAGGCCTTAGAACCGTAGCTTTAATCATCATTTGAATTGAATTTTGCTCTTCAAAATAGATTTGCATTTGGGTGCCTGCTTCAAACCTAGCTAAAAATTTCAGTTTTAAAATACTTTTCTGTAGGACTATACATGACCCCTTAACCTTGTATAGTTACACTCTAATAATATGGAGTAGATCTACTTTGGGGTATGTTCTCAGAATTGACGTCTTGTTTTTAATGTTGGATGAAAGGGAATTCTCAAACATTCAGTTGAGAATTTTTTCTTAAACTTATTTTCTATATTTCTTAATCCTATACCAGGTGCTCCTGACCTCTGATAAAGCTGCAGCCAATTTTTCAGATCGTTCTTTGCTGAAGAATTTGGGACATTGGCTAGGAATGATCACGTTAGCTAAAAATAAACCCATCTTACACACTGTGAGTTCCAGCCAGAGGTTCATGTAAAAATTGAGAATGTTCATATAGCATATTATGTCTAAAAGTCTTGACTGTATTTGGGACTGTTTTAATGATTTTGGGTGTTTGTAAGAGTTTAGCCCATGTTTTGAATCTGTAATTGCATGCTCATGATTCTGTATTGTTGAGCACAATAAAAGCCAGTAAGGTCTGGTTGTCACCCTTTTTTTGTAAGGCAAGGGTCATATTATATTGATTCCTGATTTGGGAATGAGTTTGCAAAATACCTTTCTTTGGTGCTTTGTGAGGGGTTTTGAAGTATATTCCCAGCTTTTAAAAATATTTTTCTTATTCTAGGACTTGGATGTAAAATCTTTGCTGCTAGAGGCTTATGTTAAAGGACAACAAGAGTTGCTCTATGTAGTGCCCTTTGTTGCCAAAGTCTTAGAATCTAGCATTCGCAGTGTGGTGAGTAGATTTTAATATTTTATTGATGGTTAATCTGTAAGAGTTAGTCTGTTTCAGCAAAAGGGTACGAGATTATATCCTTAGTTCTGAATATAGAGCTAGTTCAGTCTTTCTCAGGGAAACTCGGATTTCCAATGTGAGAGATTAAGGTAGCATCATTTAATAACTCTAATTTTAATGGATGTTTTTGGGTTTTGATGGTTTTCTAAATTATGATATAGATTATTATGGGCACACAGGTATAAGTGCCTAAGTATTTTAAATAATGCGAATTAAAGAATGATTTGGGGACCAACTTAACATAATAGCTTTTCTTTAGGTTTTTAGGCCACCCAACCCCTGGACGATGGCAATTATGAATGTATTGGCAGAGCTACATCAGGAACATGACTTAAAGGTACATTTGTTGCTGCTTTATCCTTTGAAACTTCCTTAATCCTTCACATTATTAAAATTTACAGGAAAGGCGGAGAATTGCGGGGGGGGGGGGGGGAGAAGCACTGTAACAATTGGATGAGAATAGTATATATCATGAATAAAACTACATTTTTGTTTTCAAAATTCCAATAATTTGAATTATGCAGTTAAACTTGAAGTTTGAGATTGAGGTCCTCTGCAAGAACCTTGCATTAGACATCAATGAGCTAAAACCTGGAAACCTCCTAAAGGATAAAGATCGCCTAAAGAACTTAGATGAGCAACTCTCTGCTCCAAAGAAAGATGTCAAGCAGCCGGAAGAGCTCCCTCCCATCACAACCACAAGTAAGTGTGATAATTAGCCTTCTGCTTTACCAGAATTTTCTTAAGTGGTACATCTTTATGCATGTAGCAAGTTCTAATTTTCCACGTAATGTGTTGAATGAAATTTTGTATACTTTTTGGTGAGCCATCTGAATTATTAAGGAAAAGTTAATAATGTCTAGGTATTGTCTTCAGTTCCAGAATTCATCTGGGTAATTCTTAATGGTATTCTTAACTAAGTATCATTAATCCTATCCCAACTAAGCCGGCTGATTCTTTAGAGTGTTTGAGATCAGAAATAACTGCATGGCACGGTGGGCCTGTGTTACTCCTCACATGGTAGCCAGACTACCAGCTAGACCTGCCCAGGGGGCGGATTATTATACGTGGATCATAGATTGGAAATGTGGGGGCTATAGAAGTATTGAATGAAAGATTAGGAGGTGTGTAAGAATAAACCAGCTTGTCATTCTGTCTCATTCGTCAGTAGCTAAGAATCCCCAACTGTAACCAGAGAACAGCCTAGATGGGAAAGAGACGTCTATAATGAAGAGTTATCAACAAGTCTTGGGCTTGCTGATAACAAGTCTTGGGCTTGTAGCATGTCCTCACAGTTGATTTCTTTGCAACTGCAAAGGGTATTTTGCAGGGGTATTGTCACTGACATAGCTTTACATACTTTGTTCAAATCTCTGTATTAAAACAATAGAAATTTTTTTGTTATAATTTAAGGTGGAAAAATGAGACCTATGCCATTCTCACCCCCCACTCCCACCCCCAAGAGACTAATCCAGTTAAAGACTGCCTAATGCCTTGATTTTGTAGCAAAGTCAAGAAATGTGCTTTTTATTAGCTCTTATTTTATCTCTTTAACATTCAGCAACTTCTACAACACCAGCTACCAGTACCACTTGTACAGCCACAGTTCCACCACAGCCACAGTACAGCTACCACGACATCAATGTCTATTCCCTTGCAGGCCTGGCACCACACATTACCTTAAATCCAACAGTAAGTAACAACTGCTCCATCCCCCAGTTCCTACTTTATGACAAGGTAAATGGGTCACCTTCCTTTTCTTTTTCTCCTTCCTTCTGGGTTCCTAGATCTTAGAGGATTTTGTACAGAAAGGAGGGATTGGCAACTGCTTGCTGTATAGTACAGCTGGGATTTTTTCCTACTCTAAAAATATAGTCATTGTGACTGGAAATCACCTATGTTGGTTACTCATATCTAAACCCTGTGGTATTAATCAGCTGGCGATATAATCACAATGGCCAAGATTACCTTACACAGGCCAAAAGATCCTTAGTATTCCATAGTTTTTTGCTGTTTATTTTCATTATCATGCGACCCTTAGCCCTTGCATTAAGCCGTTTCTTTTGGTAGATAGCTAGAACTGAGCTGATTCCTGTGTGTATGTGTAAAGTCTCCAAGCCAGGATCTAAAAGTGGGACTTAATACTTTCAGTTACATTTCTATATTCCAGAAGGAAGTTTGGTCTGAAGTCATATAAAATGCCAATAGTTACAGGTATTTTACTCTGTGTATTGAGAGTGATGATTATCTTCTTTTAGTCTACTTAACACTTGTTCAGAATCAGATACTGGAATATTCATGGTGTTTGATTTTTAGAAACTGCCCATGTTCACAAATACAGGAATAACATTAATACATTGAGCTTTTTTATTTAAAGGACACAAAGGGATTTTAAAAAGATCATTTTAGGGACGCCTGGGTGGCTCAGTTGGTTAAGCATCTGACTTCGGCTCAGGTCATGATCTCATGGTTTGTGATTTCACTCCCCTCATTGGGCTCTGTGCTGACTGCTCAGAGCCTGGGTCCTGCTTCGGATTCTGTCTCTCCCTCTCTCTCCTCTCCCCTGCTTACGCTGTGTCTATCTCTCAAAAATAAGTAAACATTAAAAAATTTAAACTTTTTTTTTTCCCCACCGTTTATTTATTTTTGGGACAGAGAGAGACAGAGCATGAACAGGGGAGGGGCAGAGAGAGAGGGAGACACAGAATCGGAAACAGGCTCCAGGCTCTGAGCCATCAGCCCAGAGCCTGACGCGGGGCTCGAACTCACGGACCGCGAGATCGTGACCTGGCTGAAGTTGGACGCTTAACCGACTGCGCCACCCAGGCGCCCCAAAAATTAAAAAATCTTAACCTAGGTCTCCCTCCTGTACCCCCATGGCATGTAATTTTTTGTGGGGTGGGGGGGAGCCCTTAGATTTAGAAATTGTGATTCCCCTTTATAACACTGTCAGTAATCTGAATATTTTTATGTATCCATCATGAGTATTTTAGAAGTTTCTCACAAATTCATTGAGTTAAAGAGATCAAGTGAGTATTAGGGCATACCAGAGATAAAAGATTAGAAACAGTCATTCAAGTGAAGCAAAGTGGCTTCAATGTATGGTAATGTAAATGTTTGCTATTCTGGAGAATTATTTGTAGTAATGTTTCTGTAGAAATCCTTTTCTCTGTTAACCTGATTCTTTTTGCATTTATTTCTCCACGCAACTATAGAAGCTACATTTTTTTTTTATTAAAAAAAAGTTTTTTAAATGTTTTTATTTTTTTGAGACATAGAGCATGAGCAGGGGAGGGGCAGAGAGAGAGGGAGACACAGAATCTGAAGCAGGCTCCAGGCCCTGAGCTGTCAGCACAGAGCCCAACGTGGGGCTTGAATCCACAGACTGTGAGATCCTGACTGAGCTGAAGTCAGACGCTCAACCGCTCAACCGACTGAGTGACCCAGGCGCCCCGAAGCTACTTTCTTTGAGAGTACTTAAGCTACAGATTTTAACTAAGCACATAATGGATCCTGCAATAAAAAATTTGCACATCAAACTTTTAGAATTTTTAAAAACGCAAAGACCTATTATCACATATCATAAGGTATAACGAATAGTACTCTCTCTGTAGACTAGCTTCTATTTCCTGAGCTTTTCATTGGTTAATTTAAAGTAGAAATTGGTAGTTAATGGTTAACTTTGAAGTCATTTCCAAAATCACAGGTGTGATGACTGATGTAATTTGGGTTGTCTTACTTAAACAAGCTGTTGACTTAACTTGTTTCCCCCACCTAGATTCCCTTGTTTCAGGCTCATCCACAGTTGAAGCAGTGTGTGCGCCAGGCAATTGAACGGGCTGTCCAGGAGCTGGTCCATCCTGTAGTGGATCGATCAATTAAGATTGCTATGACTACTTGTGAGCAAATAGTCAGGAAGGATTTTGCCCTGGATTCTGAGGAATCTCGAATGCGAATAGCAGCTCATCACATGATGCGGAACTTAACAGCTGGAATGGCTATGATTACCTGCAGGGAACCTTTGCTTATGAGCATATCTACCAACCTGAAAAACAGTTTTGCCTCAGCCCTTCGTGTAGGTTGATTATTTTCTTGGTGGAATACATAATTTCTTATGCGTGCCTGAGTTTCTTTTTCTTTGCATGTCATCACATTTGATGTCTTTCCTCCTGTTGAATTGTAAATGCTGTGAGGTGAAGCCTCATGTTTTTTTGCTCACTATTGTATCCTCAACACAGTGTTTTGCAGATAGTAGATATCCAAATATTTATTGGTTTAAAGACATGAAGGGTTTAAAAATACATAAGTTAACAATATTGTTTCTGGTAATTAAGAATTTAGATTAAAGCACTTGCAGTAGGTCAGTGGAAAACTGTGTAAAGTGACTTTGTGTACACACACAATTACACTCTTTCCTCAGGTTAACTCATTTGCTAATTTTGGGTCTTACATGCCATGGTTAATGATGCCTCCCCCACCGCCTTTTTTTTTTTAACTGCTTTACTGTTTCCATATTGTTCACTGTCTTCATAACAACCTGAAAACAAAGTGTTTTGGTTGAGTAGTATTTTCATCTTACAGATGAAGATGATTTTAGGCTATTTTGTGGTCACAGCTAGTAAGTCATAAATAGAGTCAGAACTTTAAAAATTTGTATAAGCATTGCATCTCCTATTATCTGTCTTATCTATCTATCTACAGAAAACTTTAAATTGTTTTCTTTCTTTCTCTTCCCCTTCCAAAAGACTGCATCGCCACAACAGAGGGAAATGATGGATCAGGCAGCTGCTCAGTTAGCTCAGGACAATTGTGAATTAGCTTGCTGTTTTATTCAGAAGACTGCAGTAGAAAAAGCAGGTCCTGAGATGGACAAGAGATTAGCAACTGTAAGTGTTTAGCCTTTGCCATTTAAGTATTTTTTTTTTCTGTTTAAGAAAATGCCTCATAACAAGAACCTCAGTGACTTTTTTTATTTGCAGGAATTTGAACTGAGAAAACATGCTAGGCAAGAAGGTCGCAGGTACTGTGATCCTGTTGTGTTAACATATCAAGCTGAGCGGATGCCAGAGCAAATCAGGCTGAAAGTAAGAATTGGGGGCATTGTCTCTCCCTACCCGTCTTTGTTTTCTTTCTGTTTATGTTGCTTAAACTCCTCACCAGGACTTAGACAGTGGGGTTACATGTTGTTTCTGAGACAATATCCCACCCTTAGTAGCGTATCACTTGTAGGCTACCTGTGGAGAAGGCATAAAGATATCTTAGATGGGGTCACTGGGCTGGTTCAGTTGGTAGAGAATACAATTCTTGATCTAAGGGTCATGAGTTCAAGCCCCACATGGGGTGTAGAGATTACTTAAACAATTTTAAAAAAGAAAAGTTACCTTAGATGCATGCACTTGCCAGTTGTCGCATCCCTATGTAAAGAGTTCATGTGCCTGTTAGTTTTTGTGTTTCACAACTTGGTCTTGCCTTCTAGTACTTCTATTTTAATTATTAACTACTTATTAGTGAGAAGATGCAAGAAATCTGATCACTGTTACCAGCTCCATTAGAGAATTTCACTTTGTGTGTTCCTATTTGAGGTATTTTTCCCTAGAAAAACTCAAATGAATTTTTAAACAAAGGGGACTTTTGACAGGATTCAGGGAAATGGGAAACACTGTGAGTTGTGTGCACACACATACATGTGCAATTACGCTATTATATGTTGTAGTGACTCCTGTGTGCCTTCTCCAGAATCCCTGTGTGTACTTCCATGCAAACTTTCCACTTTCAAAGAACTTTGCTTCGATTCTGTGAAGAGGATCCTGTCAAAATAGGTTTTCTTCTTTCCAGGTTGGTGGTGTGGACCCAAAGCAGCTGGCTGTTTATGAAGAGTTTGCACGCAATGTGCCTGGCTTCTTGCCCACAAATGATTTAAGTCAGCCTACAGGATTTTTAGCCCAACCCATGAAGGTAAACTGTTCCTTGGATTAAACTGAATGTTTTACATTTTAATTTGAATGTTTTTATCAAATCTATCTCTTGCTTCCTGAGAGTTTAAGTTAAAGGGGGGAAAATTACCCCACGGTTGATGAGTATAGTTATTCTTTGTATTAGATCAGGATGGCACACAGAGGAACTTTTTTATTTTTTTTTAAATCCATGAGGTTGATTTTCATGTTTTGGCCTAATTAAAGGAATTTACATGGTGACCCCATCACTTTGCCTATGTTTTGTAAAAAGAGTTTCTAAAATTTTGATATAATTATTTACAGAAAAGTTGGGAGATGTAGGGGGAAACATTTTGCCCCTGAACCATTTGAATATAAGATGCTGACCCTGGTGTCCCAATCACTTTCAAATACTTTGGTCTGTGTTATCTACAAAGACATTCTCCTGTGTGACCATAGTACAGCTATTGAAATCAGGACGTTAATACTGATACATTAATACCTAATCCTGAGACATCATTCAGATTTTATGAAGTGTCCTAGTATCATCTGTTTATAGTTAAAAGGACCTATTTCAGAATCACACATTTTTAGTTAGTTATGTTTTTAAAGTTTCCTCCAGGTCAGTCTAGTATAGCACCTTACCTTTTCCTCATCTTTCATGACCTTGACACTTTTGCAGACTACAGGCTAGTTATTTTCTAGAATGTCCTGATTTGGATTTGTTCAGTATGTTCTCAGGAATAGATTCAAATAGTGCATCTTTGATATATTTATCACAGAAATGATGCTGTGTTATTATTCTGTTAGGCTTTGACAGCTGGACTGGGTACTATATTTTCTGTGGTTTGATTACCTACTTTCCTAGGCTATATCCTGTCCCATTATCTGTCTTGTTTTCTTTGATTACTTGATTATGTTGATGTCTGTCAGGCCTTCCATAGTCAAGTGAAGTACCCCTTCCCGCATCCCTGCCTTGCACTGCCCCACCTCATGTCATTAAGATTGAATAGTTTAGGAAAGGCAATGGAAGAGCCGCCCCTCTGTTTTAATTTGGGGGGGGGGGGGGTGGGAATCAAGGGAGTAAACATACTAAAATACTTTTTAATTGCTGTATGTGCCAGTGAAAAATCTGAAAAATTTTTGCTTATCTCTTTTTTGGTTCTTTCCTTCTCTCAAACAGCAAGCTTGGGCAACAGATGATGTAGCTCAGATTTATGATAAGTGCATTACAGAACTGGAGCAGCACCTACATGCCATCCCACCAACTTTGGCCATGAATCCTCAAGCTCAGGCTCTTAGAAGTCTTTTGGAGGTTGTAGTATTATCTCGAAACTCTCGGGATGCCATAGCTGCTCTTGGATTGCTCCAGAAGGTTAGTTCTTTTTTAACTTTGTTAGGGAGCAGGGGATGGGCAGAGAGAGGGAGTGAGAGAATTCTAACCAGGCTCCACCCTATCAGCACAGAGCCAACATGGGGGCTCAATCCCATGAACCGTGAGAGCATGACCTGAGCCGAAGTCAACAGTCAGATAGATGCTTAACTGACTCAGCCACCCAGGTGCCCCATTAAATGTTATTTTTAAGAAGAAACTATGTTTGTAAGTCTAGTGACCTGCACCATCGCCTACTTAAGTTAGCTTCAGATTTTAAAATTAAGATAAAACAAATTTTGTTTGGTAAAAACTGGGTGAGTTTTTCCCAGAACAGAATGTAGTCATGGCACTTACCAACGGCGAAGTGGGAAAATCTTTTTTTATTACAATTTTTTGAAAACACAGTTATTTAAGAAACTTTAAAAGACAGCACTTTAGATTTGGAGGGAAAGGTTGATCCATGTAGGTGGGTTACGTGGGAGGGTTGTTACGGACCATTGGATTTTGACTGTGTAGGGACAGTGAGACTTTTTATATGAAGAACACATGTGAATATAAATTAGAATTGAGAGAGAGAGAGAGAGAGAGAGAGAGAGAGTGTGTGTGTGTGTGTGTGTGTGTGAAGTGTGTGTGTGTGTGAAGTGTGTGTGTGAAAAGGGTTTTGGTGAGTGGAGACATTGTTAACTCGAGGCTCCAGAAGATACATTGTAATTTCTGTTCAGGTTTGGTTTTTGGCTTTGAAAGTTGGTCTGAATACTATATTTTCCATGTTTGTGAATACTGTTTTTCTTCCGTAGGCAGTAGAGGGTTTACTAGATGCCACAAGTGGTGCTGATGCTGACCTATTGCTGCGCTACAGGGAGTGTCATCTTTTGGTCTTAAAAGCTCTTCAGGATGGCCGGGCATATGGGTCTCCATGGTGTAACAAACAGATCACAAGGTCAGTATCCATCTTAAACAAGTACTGTTTATTAGACTGCTTTCTAAGATACATGGCCCTTTTCATGTCCAGAGGTTTCCTTTTTTTCTAGAAGGCAAATGGGACTTTGACGAATATACAAAGCCAGTACTTTGCTTTGGGGAATAAATTGCAGATCATTGGTTTTAAAAGGTTTCAATGATTTCTTGGCAGTGGTGTTCACATATAAATATTTCAGTGTCTTAAGTGGAATGCTTTGTTTTCTAGGCTTTGAAAGAAAAGCTTGAGTTTTAACACTGTGCTGTCTGTTCTGCTTCATTATTGGCTATTTTGAATTTTGGGTACTGATTTGCATTTGGTTCTCAAAGCATCCTTAATTTGGAACAAATTACCACTGAATAAAATAGGATCTTTATTTTACCTGTTACAATATGGTTAAGCCTATATGAGTAAAGAAACACTTTTTCTAGGTGCCTAATTGAATGTCGGGATGAATATAAATACAATGTTGAAGCAGTGGAGTTGCTAATTCGCAATCATTTGGTTAATATGCAGCAGTATGATCTTCACCTAGCACAGGTATGGAAGGAATTTTCTTAAACAGAAAAAGGGCTCTGGTAGCTGGGAAGTGTGTTTGCCATAAGTGTTGTCTATCTTACGTTGTGCTTTCTGTGTTGCCAGTCAATGGAGAATGGTTTAAACTACATGGCCGTGGCATTTGCTATGCAATTGGTAAAAATCCTGCTGGTGGATGAAAGGAGTGTTGCTCATGTTACTGAGGCAGATCTGTTCCACACCATTGAAACTCTCATGAGGATTAATGCTCACTCCAGAGGCAATGCTCCAGAAGGGTGAGGATGGTGATGGGATCTTTGTGTGTTGAGTCTAAGAATGAGCTTTAGAAATGAATGTGCAGATTTACTAACATTACCTATTAGAACTGCTGTACAACATGTGGGAAGCTTTAGTGAGGCCTAATATTGTCCCTTGAAGTATGAGAGCTTAACTAACCGCCAAGCCACCTTACTGTAGAGCAAGCAGTACATACAGTACTAGACTTGGTGTCAGGAGTCCTGTGTTTAAGCCCTGGCACTTTAAATTTTGATTTTAGGCAAGTTGACTTACCCCCCCTCCTCAAGCCTTTTCTTGAATAAAATAGAAATAGTATCTCAGAGAATTGTTGAGATTAAGATAAATAACAAACCATGGCACATGGTAGGCGCACAGAGTGTTTGTTAACTATGCACATCAGCTCCATCTCAACAGGCATCATTTTTTTGGGGTCAAGAAGTGGCTTAACTGAGGTCAGTCAGTCATTTGCATATTATGTGGTCATGAGTAAACAGGAAGAGACCAAAGATAGCTTTGCTTAAATATGGAAATCACTGTTGTGGTTTCTATTAAATAAGCAGATTGTCCAACTGTATGTCTGTGAAATCACAACCATGAGTAGACTGATTTTCGCTCTGGATTTATTGTACTAGATTGCCCCAGCTGATGGAAGTAGTGCGATCCAACTATGAAGCAATGATTGATCGTGCTCATGGAGGCCCTAACTTTATGATGCATTCTGGGATCTCTCAAGCCTCAGAGTATGATGATCCTCCAGGCCTGAGGGAGAAGGCAGAGTATCTTCTGAGGGAATGGGTGAATCTCTACCATTCAGCAGCAGCTGGCCGTGACAGTACCAAAGCTTTCTCTGCGTTTGTTGGACAGGTAGAGCTTTTGGAAAGAAAGGTGCTTTTTATTCAACATAAGTAGGGTGTGATGCCTCCAATATTTAAGCTCAGTATTATGTACCTGTGGTCAGACAGTTACCTCCATACTCATGTAAACCAAAATGTCAGCATCGTTACTCTGTTAAATTGATAAAGCCTATTTCATTCCTTATCTTTGGACACTAAGCAGTAAATTCAGCATTTCACGTCCCCTTTACTTCTATTTATCCCACTTCAGTAGTCATAGCTACAAAATACAGTGGATCAGATAATGAATAATGAAATTGCCACATGTATGTAGTAATTTTACTAGCTTGATAATCAATAGTGAGGGAATTTGGGGCTAATAAGTAATATTCTCATAATAGCCCATGTTTTTAAAAATAAGAAAATGCAACAAAATCTTAAATATTTAAATGGTAGAGCCTTTTATTATATTTTCTAAACTAAGTAGCTTATCTGCCTATAATTGGTTAACATGGTTTTTTGGGAAATAGTTTCTATTTATTTTCATGTGATTTTATCTAAATTGGACTTTGAGTTAAAGTGTTAGGAAACCATTTCCTAGAAAAGAATATTTGAACAGGATGAGTAAACAACGATGTAGGAAGAGAGCGATAGTACCATTTTAGCATTCTGTTTTTTATTATTACTGGCTGTTTTCAACCACTGTAAGGGATTCATACTCAGTAGCCAGTTTGTCCTGATCATACTACTTAATTGCCAGAGTGGTGCTTTTGCTGAACTGGCCTTAGAATTCCTTTAGTAGAACTATTGTAATGTTTATTCAGGGAGAGATACTAGCTTATCTGCTTATTTCTGCAGATTGACCATTATATTTTTTAAACTGAGACCAAAGCATAGGCGTGCAACCAAAGAAAGATTGCAATTAGATCTATTATCAAATAAATGACAGTGGATTATGGAAGAGCGGATTAGAATTTTAAAAGTTGTTAAAAATTGGATTTACTGTTCAAGATGAATGTTAACTGGGTAAATAAATCATACTAAGTAGGTCTCTACCTTAAAAGAATTCTAAAATAAACCTTATTGCAAAGCTGTTATTGAATATTTACAGTTTGATTTTCTGATTTGGATGGAAGAACTTTGAATCAGTTGGGGTTTTTTTGTGATCATCAAAATTTCATGGGTATGGATGTGGCGCTTGTCTCAGCTCTTCCTGCTGGCTTATTTACTCTTGTTTCTTCTCTCTGTTTGAAAAAGATACTGTATTTATACTTTTTATTTTCTTTTGCATCCTTTTGAGAATTCTTTCTTCCTTGACCTCCTTGATAACAGCAGTCTGTCTTTGTTACCTCCCCCTGGTAGTTTCTCAGATTTCAATGTACAAAAGTCCCTTTGCTGACCTTCTGTCTTGCCTAGGGTACGTAAGTTTCAATTCAGTTATTTTACTGCTTATCAAGGGACAGTGAAATTGTTTTTAAGTTTCCAAGATATCGGTCAAGTTTCCATTTTGGGCTTGGTTTCTTTAAGCACTGACCTCCTTCTCCCTCTGCACCCTTAACACCTCTTATACTGCCTTCTTCTTTTGTACTAGCCAAATAACTTCTCTGCTTCACTTCCAAATCATATGTCATAAAATTTGTTCTTTATCCTTTGTTTTGAAGAAATTCATTCTGTCCGTGTTATTTTAAACTTAATTTACGTCAAAATAAACTCAATTTACATTTAAGTAGCCAGGTATGATCTGTGGCTATTTTCTTTGGTACCTACTTATTGTGCAAATTATTACTTGACTTTTCATGTTGCAGCTAGTTGGAGTTTAAAAATTTTGTTACTGGTTAAGTCATTCGGGAGAAGTTATCTTAAATTCTGTGAAAAAGTAAAATATACATAATTTAATCTCTTACTTGGGGGAATTATGAATTGGTTAGAATGTCTGACTATGACTTAGTAGGTTACTAAAAGTTGGTTCGTTTGCCTAGTTAATTTTTCCACTTTACTTGGCTGTGGACTGTTAACTCAAAATTGCCATGTTTCTATTTCTTTCTCAATTTCCATCATTTCTGTTCTCCATTAAACTTAAAACTAAGGAATTCTGTCATCCGTCCTTAATGGAGAAATCATTTTCATGACCCCTGTTTTTACAAAAAGTAAGAAGTAGAAATGTGACAAGGAGTAAATGGGAGAATACCTCCTAAATATGAAAATTAAAAAATTATTTGTGTGTATTATATCTCACTGTGTTTTATATTTTTATTCCTTTGGTAGATGCACCAGCAAGGAATCCTGAAGACTGATGACCTCATAACAAGGTTCTTTCGTCTGTGTACTGAAATGTGTGTAGAAATCAGTTACCGTGCTCAGGCAGAGCAGCAGCACAATCCTGCTGCTAATCCCACCATGATCCGAGCCAAGTGCTATCACAACCTGGATGCCTTTGTCCGCCTCATTGCACTGCTAGTGAAGCACTCAGGGGAGGCCACCAACACTGTCACAAAGATTAATCTGCTGAACAAGGTCTGAAATTCTCTCTTGCCTTAGTCTTGATACACTTGAAGCCTGCATCAGTGGTTTTTAGGGCCCAATCCCTTCCCCAAAACATTTTGTAATAGCCCTTTTTCTGTCCTGAAATTAAATTCATAGATAGTATTATAAACATAGTCATTAAATATTAGAAGAGTGTAGTGTCTGAACTAAAAGTCCACCCCTCCTCCCCCTCCAACCACCACAAGGTATTTCAGTATGTTTATGTTTGGTAATGACTATACTGGAAGATATTTAGATAATACAGAATTTTGGGCTATGCGCAGAATCACCCTGAATGGGGTGGCTCGACCTGTCCACTGATAACAGATGAGCACCTCAAATACCAGGAGTGACATTGCAGTTGATTGTTTTCTTCACAGGAACAAAATGGTTTTCTTTTGACATATATAGAATTCCTGGAAATTTCAGTATTAAAACTGCAAAAACGAACTTAGAGTTTGGTCTTGGGTAATTACAAGTAGGTTGCCCTGTCCCTCACTCTTCAATGGGAAAATCCAGTGGAATGCAGGATGGTTCTTTGTGTTTTTAAATTTATTTATTTATTTTGAGAGAGAGCACTCAAGCTGGGGAAGGGCAGAGAGACAGAATCCCAGTCAGGCTCCATGCTGTCAGCCCAGCCCATTGTGGGGCTCTGTCCCACAAACCATGAGATCATGACCTGAGCCAAAATCAAGAGAGGCTTGACTGTTGCTGAGCTGCCCAGGCACTTCCAGTTCTTTGTGTATGTGAGACATTTCTGCAGCCTGAGAGCTTCCCTGGCTTTCCATCTATTAAATGCCAAGAGAAGTATAAACCATTTTGCTTCTTGTCAGCTTTACTCACATCAGACCAGAAAAATTAGGTTGTTACATTGTATTAACATGATGGAATACGATGTACCATGTTCCTTTCTAAAGCTTACAAAAAACCAGTATTTGTGGAGAGTATGTTTCTGGTCTAAGATCATTGAAATTCAAAGAAAACAAAATTCTTCGGGCCACATCAGTGTATGGCCCTTTTGGGTGCCAGCATATAATTTTGTATTCAAATGATATGTGTCCTTTAATGTGGGACTGAAGAATACAAGGTAAAAAAACTTGTCCGGTGAGTGGTAAGTGAATTATTTTTATGATGTACAGGCTCGTAATCTGTGTGCTCTGTAGGTTCTTGGTATAGTCGTGGGAGTTCTCCTGCAGGATCACGATGTCCGGCAAAGTGAATTTCAGCAGCTTCCTTACCATCGAATTTTTATCATGCTGCTCTTGGAACTCAATGCACCTGAGCATGTATTGGAAACCATTAATTTCCAGACACTTACAGCTTTCTGGTGAGTATTGTTGGATTTAATAGAGATTTCCCATTAAGGATTGCTATTTTCTTGGTAAAATTTGAGAAGTAGTATTCTTGTGGATTTGAGGCATGTTGATTTGTAATACATCTTGAATGTTACTTACTTATATTGATGTGGTATTCACCATATTTAACTTGGACCTTCTTCTGACTAAGGTTTTCTTCTTTCAGCAATACATTCCACATCTTGAGGCCTACCAAAGCCCCTGGCTTTGTGTATGCCTGGCTTGAACTGATCTCCCATCGGATATTTATTGCAAGAATGCTGGCACATACGCCACAGCAGAAGGTGTGGCTGCAGTTTATCTCCTACAGATGAAGACTGTAACTACTTGGAGCTTATTATTAGCACTTTTAGTCATTTAGTAATAATTTTACTTATTCCAGGTTTAGTCGAGAATAATTTCATGTGGAGTAAAGTTTTGGAGAGAGGTTTAACAAGTACTTGACTGCCTCTGCCTAGAAGCCATTCCTCGGTGATTAGGGTATTGCTTTTCCAAGTGTCTTGTGAGCCATCTGTGTTAATTTCTTAAGGACTTTTTTAGAAAAGCTGAAACCTTGGAGCACCTTTGTAGACTTATATATAAAACTTCGAATAATGGAGTTCTAGAACCCGCCAGTTTTACAGGTTCTCACCTTAAATGCTAAAGACTCTCACACTCAAGGGTGAAGACTGCTGGCCTGTATTTGAAGAAATTAGGATCAAGTTTTAGTAAAGAGTTTTATTTTTTTAATTTTTATTATTTTTAAATGTTTATTTTTGAGAGACTGAGTGTGTGTGTGTGAGCAGGGGAGGGGCAGAGAGAGAGGGAGACACAGAATCCAAATCAGGCTCCAGGCTCTGAGCTGTCAGTGCAGAGCCCGATGCAGGGCTCGAACTCCCAAATTGTGAGATCATGACCTAAGCTGAAGTAGGACACTTAAATGACTGAGACATCCAGGTGCCCCCTTTAGTAAAGAGTTTTTAAAGTGTAATTGCAATAAACATAGTTAACATGAGAGGTTTCTCTCCCATCTTGCAATTAAATGGCAAATGAATATGGTAGAACATATGAAAATATGACTAATGTGCTTGGCAAAAAAGAAAGTGAGCTAATCCTTAAATGGAGTGTATATTGTTTGATATTCCAGGAGGAGAAACACAATAACATTGAATAAAATTGCCCCCAAATAAACATACTTAGTAAAATTGGGAGTTGGTGACAGGTTCAGCCATGTTTGGCTGAAAAATAGAGGATTTATAGTGTGAACTTTTTATAAACTGGATCAAATTATTTGACAGGAGTTGGGAGTGGGGAAAGAAATGGTTTGAGACCTAGGACTTAATTAAAACAAGGAACTTAAAAATAAATAAATACAGGAAGGAAGGAAGAAAACAGACCTCTGTCAGTTTCTTAGTTGACTGTTTTGTGTTGTGTCTGAAATTTTCTCCAGGTTTACTACTCCTCTTCAAATTTTGCTTACAGGCACAAGGACCCATACATCCTAGAATTCTGGAGCCATTTTGTTTTAAATATTTCTCACTGTTTCTGTAATTATCCTTACTCCTTTTTAATGGCAGTCTTCAAGAGACTTATTTATGTCAGTATTCTCTAGTTATATTAGTCTGAAGAAGATAGTAAGTCAACTTTTTGGTGGTAGAACAGCAACTGAGTAGAATTACGACTCATGTACATTTCTTTCTTTCAGGGATGGCCTATGTATGCACAGCTACTGATTGATTTATTCAAATATTTAGCGCCTTTCCTTAGAAATGTGGAACTCACCAAACCTATGCAAATCCTCTATAAGGTAATTAATCTAGAGTTACAAATTAAAATAAAATTTAAAAATACTTACACACTCTCAACTGGGAATGTGAGGCCTAATATTTTTTATTAAGCTTTTAAAGTATAATATATATTCAGAAAAGTGCAAAAGTCAAATGTTCTTGTATAACCAGCACCTGAACAGGGTATTCCATGTGTTCAGCTTTAGTAGATACTACTACTTTTATAAAATACACATAGCTGTTAATTGACACACCAGCATGTGCCTGGTATTTACTGTTTTGTGTTAGCCATTTTGGCAGTTGTGCAGTGGGATCTCATTGTGGATTTAGTTTGGATTTCCTTGATTTTTTTTTTTTTTTTTTTTTAAATGAATAGCTTGGCCATTTGGATATCCTTTTGTGATGCTCCTCTTCGAGTTTTTTGCTCGTATTTCTACTAGATATCTGTTTTCTTTTTATAGGACTGCTTCATACATTCTGGATATAAGCCCTTTGTTTAATATATATTCAAACATTTCCTATTCTTGTGGCTTTTTTACTCCCTTAAAAGTAGGGTGTCTTTTGAGGAATGGAAACTTTAATGTAGTCAAAATTACCAAGTTTTTACTTTCATCTCATGTAAGAAATCTTTTTTTTTTTTTTTTTGTATCTGACGTAAGAAATCTTTGGCAGTCCCAAGTCGCATTCTCTTCTGTGTGTGCTCTGTTCACTGCCCAAGAAGCCGTATAATTCTGGCTTTTACGCTTAGGAGGTATGACCTATCTGAGAGTTATTTTTGTGTATGATAAGATTCGTTTCCTCCTCTTTCCTTATATCCCCACCCCAATAAATAATGTACAGCTTTTCAGTACCATTCTTTATTCCCTATTGAATTGCTTGGGCACCTATGTCAAAATAATTGACCATTTGTGTATGGGTGTCTCTCTAGTTCATCTGTTTTGTGTTCTTAGGGCAGTATAAAACTGTCTTGAGTTGTAAGACTTACATATAAAACCAGAGTAATCAAGCAAAGTGATTCCTCTTCAACTTTGCTCTCTTTTAAGATTATTTTGGCTATTTTGTGTCATTTGCCGTTGCATAAAACTACACAGTCATCTTCACTTCTAAAAGCTGGCTGGGATTTAGATTGAGATTGCAGTGAATCTCTAGATCATTTTGGAGAGAATAGACATTTTAATAATATTAAGCTTTCAATCCTGAACATGAATATTTCTATTTAGTTAGGTCTTTAATTTTACTATGCAGTGCTTTGTAGTTTTTAGAATAGAGCTTTTCAACCTCTTTCTTTAGACTTATGCCTATACATTTTGTGGGTTTTTTGGTGACATTGTAAAATGTCTTTAAACTTTTTCATACTTGGTAACAATGTATAGAAACAAACTGATTTTTTTATATTGGCCTTGCATCCAGCTACCTTGCAAAATTTACATTTTCTGGGAGTTTATGAGTGTCTTTTGTGGGGAGAAGTGTATTCTGTATTCGTTCCATCAACATGTAACTTTGGGTTTGTGTTTTACTTTTTCTTGCCAGTAACTCCCAGGAAAGTGTTGAATAGAAGAGAGTGATAATGACATGTTTGTCTCATTAATGATCCTAAGGAAAGCTTTTAGTTATTCACCATTAAGTATAATGTTTTTATAAATCTACAGTTTTGTTTTGCAGATACCATTATCTGAATAAGGAAATGCCCTCTATTCATAATTTGTTGAGTTTTTAAATCATTAAATAGGTATGGAGTCATATTGAATGCCTTTTTGCATTCAAGATAATGTGAAAAATCTTTTTTCTGTTAATATTATAACTCCATTAATTTTAAAATGTTTAAACTGCCATTGCATTTTGAATCATTTGGTCATGATATATCACTGTTATTTCTATTTCTGATATTTAGGATTTTTGTGTGACTTTTCACATCAAATTTTGGTGTCAAGATTATGCTAATCTCATTGAAAAAGTTGGGAAAAGTTCTCTTTAAAAATTTAAAAAAAAAAAAAACAAAGTTTGGGGGAGCTCTTATTCATTGATTTTAGAGATGCTGGGGGTGGGGGGAGAGCCACAAGGGTGGGGAGGGGCAGAGAGAGGGGGACAGAGGATCCCAAGTGGGCTCTGTACTGAACAGCTGCGAGCCCGATGCGGGCCTCAAACTCACGAACCGTGATATTATGGCCTGAGCTGAAACCAAGAGCTTAACCAACTGAACCACCCAGGCACCCCTATTCAGATTTTATTTTGATTGGGGTTTTGGCAAGTTGGTTTTTAAAGTAGTTTATTTTATCTGAATTGTCAAATTTATTAGCATATAACTGGGGGCCATTCTCTTAAACTGTTATGTCTGTAGGATCTGTAGTGATGGTCCCATTTCATTCTTGCTATTAATATTTTTTCCATTAGTAGGGTTTATCAATTTTATTAATCTTTTCAAACAGCCAATTTTGGTTCACGCTCCTTTAATACTTTTTAAACATGTAATTGATTTTGGCTTTTTTACATTCTTGGTTTTCATAAATTATGTTTTTTCAGCTTCTGAAGTTAGAAGACTATGTCTTTTTTTTTTTTTTTTTTTTGCTAGCCTCTTCTAGTATACAGCATTTAAGGTATTAAGTCCTCAAAATTAGATTTTGGTAATTTCCAGATGTACATGTATATATTTTGGTAAATCACTTGTGACACAATTTTTTATTAAAGCCTGTAATTTGTTAATGAAGCATACTTTATACTTTTATCATGTTTACTTGAGTTAACATTCATGATAATATAAATGTTACTCCAACTTTCCAACTTAATATGAAAACAATGTTTTTCTCATTTTTTAAAAATAGGGCACTTTGAGAGTGCTGCTGGTTCTTTTGCATGATTTCCCTGAGTTCCTTTGTGATTATCATTATGGATTCTGTGATGTGATCCCACCTAATTGTATTCAGCTAAGAAATCTCATCCTGAGTGCCTTCCCAAGAAACATGAGGCTCCCAGACCCATTCACTCCTAATCTGAAGGTAAAGTTCTAAACATTTCAAGGAAAAACAAGGTTACGTCTTAGTATTTCAGTCCTTTTCTCTGGTTGTAGACTTATTTAACCTGTCTTTCCCCAGCATAAACCACATATAAGTTATTTGTTTAGATGAGGATGCTCTTTGGGGGTAGGGGGCAATCATGTTATTAAGCCTGCTGAATATTGGTTTACAGTTTTGCCTAGCTGCTGTTTTCAGTTAATTTTGATAGTAAGTTAATTTTTGCAGAACGTCAACCAAGGTTTTGGGCCAGTCACTTGCTGGGTGGCCCTGACTGCACAGAATTTCAGAACAGACGTTTATAATACCTGTATTCCACAGGTATTTTTTGTGTGTCACCCTGATGCAGCTACTGTAATTCTTATGTATTTTGTATTCTTTTTCTTTCACATGCATTTTTTTTTAAAAGTAACAAGTATGATGTTCTTTTCTTCTGAGGCATCTTTTCAAAGACTAGGGCTCTTGGTGAGTGAGCAATATCTCCTCTGTACCCTTACTTTGAAACTCAAGTCCAGAAAAAAAAAAAAAACTAGTGCTACACATTATTAGGCTTGTTCGCAGAAGGTACCTATCCTGCCTTAATTTAGAAAGATGATTTACTACATAATGAGAGATTCCTACCTTTTATAGATTTTTAATTACAGATTAATAAAAAGTGGCAGCTCTTTGTAAGATCTTACATTGTATAGTTTTAGAAAAACAATCCTACTTTTTAGCACAGATGGAATTTGCTGTTAACTCCTACATATGCTTCTGGTTTTGATTATTGTATCTATCTGTGGCAGGTGGATATGTTAAGTGAAATTAACATTGCACCTCGGATTCTTACCAATTTTACTGGAGTGATGCCACCTCAGTTCAAAAAGGATTTGGATTCCTATCTTAAAACTCGATCACCGGTCACTTTTCTGTCTGATTTGCGCAGCAACCTACAGGTTAATTGGTTTGACTTAAATTTTCAGCTGTGTCTGTGAGTGGTCTATTTGGGAGTCAACCAGATTTAAAAATTTCTCATGGTTGGATGAGATTCACTGAATTATGCATTTTACTGGTTCATCTTATCAATGATACAAAGCCTTAGAAGAGGCAACCAGGGGAACAGGCTGATTTTCTGTACGAATACATGGCTGATAATGGTTCCCTTTCAGTACTCCCAAGATGATTATTGTTTTTAATGTTTGTTTATTTTGAGAGACACAGAGCATGAGGGGGAGGGAGACAGGGAGGGAGGAAAGGGAGACACAGAATCCAAAGCAGGCTCCAGGCTCTGTGAACGGTCAGCACAGAGCCCAACGTGGGTCCTGAACCCACGAACCATGAGATCATGGCCCAAACCAAAGTTGGACACTCAACCAGCTGAGCCACCCAGGCTCCTCCCACACCCCATGATTGTTCTTAATAAGGTGATTCTGTCTTAGTTTGCTGTTTTAGAAAAGGACTTGAAATCGTGTGGTCTTTCCACACCAGAGTACCACTTTTCCCTTTCTCTAGATTATTTTTTTCTTCAAGATTTTAAGAATGCACCATACCCAACATGGGGCTTGAATTCACAACCCTGTGATCAGGAGTCACACACTCCACCAACTGAGCCAGCCAGGTGCCCCTCCCAATATTTTTTTATCATTGAGATAATAGACTGACTTTATAAACTGTACTTTTTTGCTGGCACCTGTTAAAGCTTTGCCTTCTTGTTACTGACACAACCACCCATAGACAGCTGTGTCATTTGTTCAGCAACCTCACAAAGTCAAGTAAATTTCTAAAAGTTAGATCCCAAAGAACACTGAGAGCAGTTCAGCTTTTCTATGAAGGCGTAAAAAGGGTTTAGAAATAGTGAGTCCTCTATGAAAATAAGGAGTTTTCTGTTTTGTTCATTTAGGTATCCAATGAACCTGGCAATCGTTACAACCTCCAGCTCATCAATGCACTGGTGCTCTATGTAGGGACTCAGGCCATTGCACACATCCACAACAAGGGTAGCACGCCATCAATGAGCACGATCACCCACTCGGCTCACATGGACATCTTCCAGAACCTGGCTGTGGACTTGGACACTGAAGGTGAGTGAAACTAGCCAATTCTCAGAGTTAAGTTCTCTGTATTGTTTGCCACAGTCTGGTCATAGAAATACTTTGTCATAATAGGCATATAATATTTTGTTAGTCTGTTTATGGCTCTGGCTATTTTCTTTTTTTGGGTGGTGGGGAAACTCTTGCCGTTAGTGTATAGTGGAGTTTTCCAGAGGCTACAGGAAACAATACTGGAGCAGACTGAACACAGGATTAGAAGAATCCAGCTGTCTTCTATTAAATGACATTAAATAGATGTGTGAAATCCAGCTGTCTCCTATTAAATGACATTAAATAGATCTGTGAAATTAGGGATATTCTTCCCTGATTTTTTTTTGGGGGGGGGGAATGCTTTTATTAACATGTATTAATATGCAGGGTATCTGTTTTTAAATATTTCTAAAAATTGTAATGTGGAAAATAAAAAAAATATATCTCCCAGAAGTGGAAACACTGGGGACCTGAGAACCACTGGTTGAAACTAAAGGACACGGGAAAGGCCAGGATCCCAAATCCAAACCCTAGCCACTCAGAATGATGTCTTTTTGCCTTGGCCTCTCAGAGCAAGTCTTTAATAAAGTTTGTTTTCTGAATTTCTAGGTCGATATCTCTTCTTGAATGCAATTGCAAATCAGCTGCGGTACCCAAATAGCCACACTCACTACTTCAGCTGCACCATGCTGTACCTTTTTGCAGAGGCCAACACTGAAGCTATCCAAGAACAGATTACAAGGTAAGGGAGAAGTTTTTTGGATGATTCTCAATGGTTGCCTCTTCCCCTTAACTTATGCATCGAGTGTGTTTTCTGTGCACTGTTCGTTGAGATCTTTGTGTCCATTTAAAACATCTTTTACATGTGGGATATGGGATACAGTAGTGAACAAAATGTACATTAATTCCTACCCTGGTAGAGAATTGCAAATCATAATCATTGCTAAAATAAAAAGGTTTTGACAAAAGGTATAGGTATCTTGATTGAAAATCAAGTTTCTCTCAGATGGTAGCGATAACATTTTTATCCAGAGTCCAGAATTCATAGGCCTATTAAAAGGCATTTTGTTAAAGAGTTTGGGCTTTTTCCTTCATCCTCTAGGTTGAAAGGTTTGAAGGAGAAATAGAGGATTGTACTTGGCATTTTCCTAATGATAAACTACACCAGAGATTAGGCAATGGGTGGATTCTGGTGAGAGAGATACACATTTTTAAAACTGGACCAGACTTTCAAAACTTGCCCCTTCACTTAATAGTTTGTGTATTAGATACAGTATCTCATTAAATAATATCTTTGATCATTTTCACACATACCCAGGTAGTATTAGAATTCATTTCTTTTCACTGGTTGTGCATTCCTTAAGTAGCTTTCTGGGAGCCATGTAATCTGATACTATTATCCTTTAACTTAGAAAACCTAGATTTGTATCCTGCCTCTTCCAGTTAGTGAGCCTAGAAGACTAATTCGGAATCCACCTGCATTAACTGCGATGTATCGTTTAGACCTTAATCCACCTGTCTTCAGTAAAGCTAGTAACTTTTGCATGTAGTTTAGTAATCAAGGAGGAAAGATAGGAATAAAGGTAAAGAAGAAGTGTTCATAAATTTCTAGGTTTCTCTGTGCATTAACTCATCTTTTCTTCCCTTCAGGGTTCTCTTGGAACGGTTGATTGTAAATAGGCCACATCCTTGGGGTCTTCTTATTACCTTCATTGAGCTGATTAAAAATCCAGCGTTTAAGTTCTGGAACCATGAATTTGTACACTGTGCCCCAGAAATTGAAAAGTGAGTTCAAAGTGATTTGTCTAAGAATGAAACAGATGATGGCTCTAGCTAGGGTGGGTGATTAAGAGGGTAATAATAGCCAGAGCTAATGTGACACAAGGGATTGCCAGGCCTCAAGTTTTATCACAAACTTGTGATTGTCTCTACTTTCAGGTTATTCCAGTCGGTTGCACAGTGCTGCATGGGACAGAAGCAGGCTCAGCAAGTAATGGAAGGGACAGGTGCCAGTTAGATGGAACTGCATCTCTGCTGTCAGCGCGTCAGCCTGGAGGTCCCACTGCACCGAGTTCATAAACTGGCTGAAGAATCCTTTCAGCTCTTCCTGACTTTCCCAGCCCTTTGGTTCTCGGGTACCTGCCCCAATTACTGTTTGGGTCAGCTTCCTGTGTATGTGGGCACGTTCCAAAGTTTAAATGCATTTTTTTGACTCTTGGCCAAAATTTAGAAGATGCTGTGAATATCATTTTGAACTTGTGTAAATATATGAAAGAGAAAACTTTTGTCTGGAACTTCTTGGGTTTGTGCAAAATGTGTCCAAGGCAAGTAGATAAACTTGGTACCTGCCCAGCTTGTAACTGAAAAGGCTGCTGATGCCATCCACTTGTCTGGGGACAGAACAATACAGCTCCATGTCTTCTGACATTCCTGGTGTCCCAAAGAATAGCAAAAAAAGCCAGTTTAAATATTGTGTAACTTATTTTTTTAATGTGGACAGGGGACCTTGAAAATCACTAAGTTGTTAAAAATGTGTACGTGCTACTATTTGGTATGCTTAGGGGACATGGGAAGAGCTCACAATTGAGATCCCATGGGTTTTTGTTTTGCCTCTTCCCCAAATCTAAAGCTGACTGCTGGGAGAGCATCATTTTCTCATTTCTACTGGAGAACCTGCCCCCTTAGGCCCTGCAAGATGCAGTCAGCTCTTTTTATAACGTAAAACCGGACCAGGCCTAAAAGTGCCCGTTTCGTTCTTCTCATCCTTGTAAATTGTGGGAAAGGGAACTAATAGTGTATGAATTGCCCTTCCCCGTTATCCCAGTAAATAGCCCTATATAGGCTATGTTGAACAACAACAAAGTCAAAAGGACCAATACAGCCCCTTTTGTAAGCATTTTGAATGTTTTGTAAATGTATTGGTCCACGTGTTGTATTTTGTAGCCTTTCTAGTTCCTGGGCTCTAGCTCCCATTACTTGTATGTGTATGCATACTGTAGTCAAAACATTAAAGTCATGACACACACATGACTCCACTGTGCCTTTCTCAGTAGTAGCAGCAGCCAGTGCTGGTGGTGAGGAAAGTGGACAACCCAGCCTCGCAGAGCCAGTTGCCAATGGGAAACCTCACTTCTTGCTGCATGGTAGATCATTTACATGAATCTGGCATCTTTAAACAAGCAAGGAAGTGAATTTTGTAGTGTTTCAGCAGTAGAAAAATCATTGGATCAGGTTTCTATGGTTAAATAATTACAAAACATTTTTCATAAACCCTTTGTCCCCATGGAGTTTTGATAATATATCACATATACCTACTCGTTTTAAAAAGTTTTTAAAATTTACACTATTTAAAATAAAATATACCTTAATAACTCAAGTTTTATGGCCACAGAGGACAAAAAGTTCAAGACCCAACAGCAGAAATCTTAATGGGGCTTGAATGTCATTGGTGGCTTAGGGTTTCTTCCCTTACCGGTGGGCTGTGCCATGTAGAGGAAACTTCAGGCTCCTGAGGAAGTACAGTAGTTGTTGAGTGCCAGTGCCATATCATACCCTCTAACAGAAAATGAAGTCTTGGAGTGGGGGGATGCTTGCTCAAAACAGACCCAGGTCTACCTTCAAAGTCCACGTTGTTATTAAATGCTAGACTACAATAGGAACCTATTACTAGCACATTTCTTCTAACCTTTGGTTCAGACTGAGAACAAAACAGCTATAAAATTCACTGATCTTCGTAACAGCAATCTGCAAGTCTGCTGTGCCCAGTCCTTAAACAGGTCACCCTTATCTCAGTTACCCCTAGCACACCACCTTTGTTACTTTTCCTGTTGGTATTTATTAAAGGAAAAGCAAAAGACCCAGATTTTCCTTTTTTTCAAGCATCAATGAATGCGAGCTTAGAATAAAGTTCTTGTGGATGGTCTTTCAGGCAACAGGGAACCTGCTAACTTGTCAGTTCCAACAACTGGTGTAAGATCATCTTCTGACCATAGCGAACCTGCAAGGCCTGCTGTTCCCTCGAGCTGAGTTTGGTGTAGACCTCCTTGTTACTTAGTAAATCTTGTTCAGATTTTAAGTCTGTGGCATAGGTTTGCAGGGTCAACAAAACACTGTCCCGAAGCAGCTGTCTCCATGATGCTTTCAGCCTGGGGATATTTGTGACTGTCAAGCTCTCCTCTTCCCTTTTATCATCTCCCCATCCATCCTGGTCTTTAAACTCTCTGAACTCCTCAGCAGGCATGCATAGTACCTAGAAGCAATCATTGGGCCCTTTAATTTTGAATCGCTGAATTTAGAGAAAAGCCAGACCTATCTTGGCAGCATTTAAGTGTCCTCTCCCTCCATCCCACCTTTCCTCTTTCATGTAGTTCCAAGTATTTCATCTATTCTCAGCCCTTTACCTTGAGTGTGGTGGTCAGTTCCTCTTCAGTGAGCACCTCCTCCCACCCAATTACAAAGGCTCCCTCTTCCCCTACCATCTCCAGTTTGCATAAGAAATCCCAGCGTTCATACAGTAGGAGCCTTTCAGCTTCAACTTTTGTTCCTGTAGGTAGAAAAGCAATGTTGTGTAAGTCTCCATATACCCACCAGTTCATTTCTTCTTCCATCTACCCCACCCAGTCTACCAAAAAAAGGGGCAACTGCTATTTAAGAGCACTTGGGGTGGGGACAGAGACACGTCCATCAGTGTAGTGTGCAAGACTTAATCCGACACTCACCCAGTAATGCTGCTTCACGAACTGTCACCATCTGAATGTCAGCTGTGTCATCCGTGTTGTCGGGATATGGTTCAACAAAACCATACATATGAATGAGTTGCCAATTAGCCATTTGTCCATAAGTGTTGAAAATTTCATGGCCTTTAGGAATGGGCTGAGTGGCCACCATCCGAAGACAATTCTGGGGTGGAAGGGAGAAGCTGGGACTAAGCCCTTCCCTGGCCAACCCACGAAGATAATTTCTATTTTAGGAAAAGCCTCCGGTGGGTGCAGTTCAGCAATGGGACTGATGATACACCTTCCAACATTCTACCTTTTTAGTTCCTGTTAAGATCCTGTACAGGCATACCTCAGATTGTCCAGGTTCAGTTCCAGAGCACCACAAAAGAGCAAATAATGTTAAAAGACAAAAAACCAAACACAAAAGCCAACTTAAATAAATTTTATGGCTTCCCAGTGCATATAAAAGTGATGTTTATGGGGTGCCTGGGTGGCTCAACTAGTTAAGCGTCTGACTTTGGCTCAGGTCTTGACCTCACCTCATGGTTCGTGCATTTGAGGCCCAAGTTGGGCTTTGCACTTACAGTGTGGAGCCTGCCATGGATTCTGTGTCTCCCTCTCTACCCCTCCGCAGCTCACGTACTCTCTCTCAAAAATAAACATACGTTTAAAAGATTTTTAATAAAGCTTAATGCCATACTGTAGTCTATTAAGTGTTCAACAGTATTACATCCTAAAGAACAGAAAAATGGGCTTTTCTTGCTAAAAAAAATGCTAATCACTGTCTGAGCTTTCAGTGAGTTGTAACTGCTGGGATGAGATCACCAGAACAAATACAGCAGCAATGGAAAACTTTGAAATCCTGCAATTCTTGCAGTTACAATTCTTCCAAAAGTATGACACACAGACATGAAGCAAGTACTGTTAAAAAAGCGGCACTGACGGACTTGCTCAACACAGGGTTGCCACAGACGTTCAACCTGTAAATGCAGTATCTGAAATATAATAGAACGAGGTATGCCTGTACAGTAGGATGAAAGGGGTAAAAGTCGCTGGGTTTTAAAAATGAACAATTAAACCAAGATCAAAGTAGAAATGGCAGATAGAGGCAAAAATTAAAAAATAGCCATTTCCTAAATTTTGATTCCATAAACTTGGATCTGATCTTGCAACTTTCCACATAGCAAATGGAATTGATATACCCTTGGTATCAAGTTAGATTTGACCTATGGCCATTCCCCTTTCCTCCCTCTTCTTTCCCCAAAGTAGTGACAGTATATCTGACCCAGGCTGCTGTCCACTGGGCCCCAACACGATCTTGGTTCACTGGCACTGCACAGAGGAGCCAACCAACCTCTAGCACCAAGTAAATGGCAGTAGCTTATTACAGAACTAACCACAACTTTCTCTGCGAGTTTTGAAGTTTTGTGTTCTACTTCGTTGGAATAAGCAAACTCAAAGTACATAACAGAAGAACTTCACCTACACATTTTTAGCATGAGGAGAATGGAGCCCACCGAGCCCAACTGTCAGGGCAGCATCAACGACCAGCACTGGTTTGAATCAAATGCCTGATCATCAGTGCACATAATAACAATAACTGAGAGGGATCCACTCACTGGAGAGTATTCTAGATTGGCATTATGATTGGCTAAGTGGTTTAGTATGTCTGCAGCAGGCACCATCAAAGGGGAGTTTGGCTCCTTTTCATCCTCCTCTTCCTCCAGTGGTTCCTGAAAGCTGCCACAGAGAGAACTTTGCTAAAGCCCAGGGTAGGGTGAGAGACTGGGGTGTGGTTCACTGTTCTTTCCCCTCTCATCCCTCAACTGAGATCTAAAGAAAGGAGTCCTTCAAGGTTCGGCTCACTGACCTGTACGCCATCACAAGAGCCACGAGCTGGTGGTAGAGTTCCAGGGAGCGAACCCTGGGGCTGAAAAGATCCGGGTGGGCTTCCATGAACGGCAATACGATGGAATAGTATTCGCTGCGGATGTTGGCCAAGTCCTTCTCCACCGCCTCGGGTACGCCCGTGCCCTGCAGCAATCGCCGGCGCTCCTCCTCAGGCCTGCGGTGACACCCCAGCCAGACTCCCTTCACACACCCTACCGGGACTAGCGCTCGTGGCCCGGTCCCCGGGCCAGGGCGGAGCGAGCCGCGAGGCTACGGGGCCGGTGCTCCCCGCCCCCACCAAGGCTCTCACCAGAACATCGGGTGCTCCAAGCGGCCTAGCTCCGGCCACATCGCAAAGTAAGGGCTCCAGGGCGAGGCCGGGGCCTGCAGCTCGTGCAGCAGCGCCAGCAGCAGCGGCACCCAGCCCGACTGGCTCTGCAGCGCGCCTCGCTCTGAGAGAGACACAGAGGTGAGAGCACCGGCGCGGCCCCGCGGCACGCCTCCCGGTCGCACCCCGCCGGCGCACCCACCTTGCTCCAGCAGGCCGCCGATGGAGCAGGTGTGCTGCGACAGGAGCGCGGCCCGCGGCACGGCAAACAGCAGCTCCCCGGGCTGCACGCTCTCCCGGGCCACCATGCCGTAGCCGGCCACCGTGCCCTGCCGGCTCACCGCCACCTGAGCAGGGGGAGCGGTGGGTCAGAGCTGGACTGCGCCCCAGCCGCGCCCGCCCGCACCCCCGCCTCCTCACCTTGGGACTCAGCTCCAGCCCCACCCGCCGGCACCAGCTCAGGAAGCCGGCCACAGGGTCCGGGTCCGGGTCCGCGTCGCCTCCCACAGGCCCCGCCACCTGAAACGAGCCAGCGCGGTGGAGACGGTTCGCCCAGGAGAACGCGCGGGAAGCGGGAAGGCATCGCAGCGTGCGCGCGGAGAAAAGTTCGCTCTGGGTGGGGGAGGGGACGAGGAGGGCGGCCAGCGACCTGCTCTAGGGAACCGCAGGGACGGGCGGGACCGCACTGCGGGCGGGGTAGGGGCGAGCCGCAAGGGAGACGGGCAGGCCCCGCTCCGGCCCCCCGTAACTTACCCGCCGGCGCTTTGCCCTGGTCGCCATGGCGGAGGGCGCGCGGCCCTGCCGCTCAGAAGCTCCGCGCTAGCGCTTCCGGCGTCCGGGAAAAGGCCTCTCGGGGGCGGGGCCACAGGCCCCGCCCCGGCGCCACGTGACGCTCGCCCCCTGATCCACGCGGAGGAAGAGTGGGGATTTGCACCTGGTCAAATCATTCTTCCTGAGGACATCCTGTGGCGCCCAAGTGTCCCCAGTTGGGTTTAAGTCGGGTCCGATAAGGCGTGTCTCTGTGGAGCCTCGAGCCTGGTTCTCAGCCAGCCACAACTCTCCCCTTCGGTCTCTATGAGCTGAGACATTTCGGAATAGAAGTCCGGGTAAAGAACAAAACTCCCGTTTTCCCGGTACCAACCAAGGCTGTCAGCGCACCCAGGTGGGCGACCAGCCTGCCTTCCTGATCTCGAGTCTCCGTTAGCTACGGTCATCTAACCGTTTTACACAGAGCAGGTTGTCAATGTGCGTGCGTGCGTTTCGGAGTGTGGTGGGTCAGGTTGTGTGTGTTTCCGAGGAGCAGGGGGAGGGTTCCCAGAAGTAGAATAACCCGCCTTTGCCCGCACTCGCTAGTATATCCGTTTGTCATCATTTGCATAGCACATGGTGGGTTTTATTTTTATTTAGATGCTTCTTTATTAGTTGACACATAGCAGGTATGCAATTATGTATTTATTGAGTAAATGAGTGAATGAGTCCGAAATGGTGGTTAAAACCTGGGAAAGTAGCATGCTGTTAAGTAAATGAAGCATTGAATCGAGAGTGTTTTGAAGCCAAACAATGCCAAAGCCAGTTCTCAGCTTTACGATATTATTAGGGTAAATTCCTTCTCCTGAGGCTCCGTTTCCTCAGCTGTGAAACTAATATCTACCGTATGGAATTAATGTAAGAATTGACAAGATAATGAATGTGATCAGAACAGGAAATAGGTGGGGCACATGGCTGGATCAAAGTCGGTAGAGCAGACGACTCTGAATCTTGGGATCTGATTTCAGGGTCCTGAGTTCAAGCCCCAGGGTGGGGGTAGAGTTAAAAAAGAAAAAAGAACCAGAAATAGAAACATGGATGGACACTCCTACATATGCAACCCCATCTAAACCTCAAGAAGCACCAGCCTCAATGCTGCCTTCTCACGAGCTTCCTATGATGGGCCTGGTGTCACCACACTCAAATTCTTCTTAGTTTATTAGTTTTCCAGACACTTAACTCTTAATACTTTGACAAGGGTTTTTATTTGTTTTACATTTTGTCGTCTCAAAGTTTCATGACATCAGCCACCAGAATACACAAAATTAGGTTCTTTGCTTTATATAGACAGGAAAATAATAAACTCCATTAAAAGTTCACTTTGACCAAAGAGACAACCTCCAATGGAAAACCACACGCAGGAAGACCCAATATACATATATATATATATATATATATATAATGTATAGATATTTATAGATATCTTATCTGAAAGAAGAAAAAAAAATCCAAGATTTGCAGCGCTATCTACAGTTAAGAGGGATTAATTCTACCAGCTTTTCAAACAGTCACATTTGATATTCAAAGGAAGCACGTGAGTGAATAGAACTGGGGACAGACTAACACTCCACCAGGCTCTAGAGCAGTCTAGTAATGGCTTAAGATTCTAGAAGGGGGTGATATGTGCAGAAATGTGGATGCAGGTGTCCTCTCAGCCTCAGAGCACCCCACACGCAACTGTCCCCTCCCCAGCACTGCCTTTATCATTGCTCTTTTACTTGTTTTAGAGTTTGTGGCAATTGATTTAGGCTCCAAGACAAGTGGCTCCTGTTTCTGGGCCAGGAGATTCTCCTTGATGGTGCAGGTGGGTGGGATGTGTGTGGCTCAGTCCTGGGCTTCAGGTGAAAGGAGGGGACTGGGGTACCTGGAGAGCCTTTCTCCTCTGCCTGGACCTTGTTCTCTTTAGGAACCTCCACCTCCCACCCCAGGACCCAGCAAGCCCCAGCCCAAGCCACTCCAACAGTCCTGAGATGGTGATGTGGGCCTGCAGAAGTCTCACTACCTTAGACCATTTCTTTCCAGATAAAATCTCTTCTTGCTTAGTGATGCCCACATAAAATGTTGGCATAGCTTGACCAGAACTCTCCCTAACAACACCATGTTTCTGGTGGCCTTGGACACACTGCTGCTGATTGGGTTGTCCTCCATGGAACCTGGGGACAAAAGAGGGGGTCTGCTGGGAATCTCAGCCACCACTGTCTCTAGTCACATACTGGCTCCTGAAGGCAGACACCGTGAAGTTCTCAGGGGTGCATCCGACCTTCATGGGCTATCCCAGCATTTAAGTTCAGCCCCCAAGTCAGGTCCCTATGGAGATACAGGATCAGGTGACTTTCTACCTCAGGGCCTTGGCTCAGACATGGGACAGGGCCACGAGATGGTGGAGTGTGTGGGCTGGGACAGTCTGTGGGGTTCCTGCCTGTAAGGTCCTCTGTGTTTGGTCTTCCTGGGGCAGAGAAACCCTGTTCAGCCCCTGCCTGCCTGTCTGCCTGGGCCTACATCACCAGGCTAGCCCAGAGAGCACCAGGAAAACTGCTGCCTGGTCAGAGCGCCCCCTTGTGGCTATGGTTCAGATGATTGTCACATGTGCAAAAGACAGAAACAGATGTGCTTGGTGGGGGAGATGGGGAGAAAGGGGCCTGCAGAGCTCCAGGGCCCCTACCTCCTAGTGCTCCCCTGTGCTGTCTCCTGTCACCCCGGTGCCTGAGCTGGACCCCATGCTCCTGCTGTCCCAGCACACCACCTCAAAACCCCATCCCATCATCAAACCTGCCCTGTCCATGGGGGTCATCCCATGCTTTCTTCAGTCCAGGATATTACCCTGGATCCTGCCCAGAGAAGGAGTTGCACTCTTTCCTTAGCAGATCCCCTTCCTCCCTGAGCCCCGCCCAGACCGTGGGGAGTTGGAAGAGGGGCCTAAGTCAGCCAAGTTAACAAGGTGAGTGAGGTGGGGGTGGGGGTGGGGAGGAGCGAGCCTCTCAAACCATCTGGAGACCGTTCTGCTGCAGCATCTAGGATGAATCCCCTCACGTTTTTAACAAAAGAGAAGTGAACCCATTTCCTCCCCCGGCCTTCACAAAAATAAACTAAAGGGAAAATGAGCCGGCGCGAGGATGCCAGTGGGACGTCGATGCGGGCGGGGGCAGGTGGGCATCTCTGCCAGGCTAGGGGCTTCAACAGGACACCTCCATGGTGTGATTGACCTGGCCCAGCCCCTCGCTGCTCTCCGAGTGGGTGCAGGCCTGCGGGCGGCTGCCATCCACCGAACCGGCACTGGTGAGCGACGCGGTACGAGAGCGGGCGAGGCGGGTCATGCTGGCCGAGGGCACTGTGGGCAGAGATGGGAACGGGCATGAGGACTGGCAGGGGGGTCTGGGTGCCAGCAGGCAGGAGAAGGGTTGACACAAGCAAAGCGGCAAGACCCGTTTTTCCAATGGCACAGAGGCCCCTCCCAAGCCAGGGCTCTGGCACCTACTCCATCAAGCCGGAGGCATGCAGCACCAGCGAGTGAATGAGCCACAGAGGGGGGGACCGGGCACCCCGCAGAGGCCAGCGGGACCCAGCTCACAACAGCTGGCCAGAGCTATGGCCAGAATGGGGTCACTGCCCGGGTACCCCTGAGCTGTTACAGGGACGGGACAGAATTCCAGCGATGCCCCCGCCTCAAGAGGATGATGGGACAGGGGAGTGGGACTACTTCCGTGAAGAAGGACTAGGTGTGGTGGCCACAAACTGCCCTAAATCCAATTTCCGTCCTTCGTTGGAGTTTCACGAGCAAGACGCTCAGGGGCAAACTCCACCTCCCTGAACTCAGCTGGCCATTGGTCCAGCTGGGGCATGGTCAGACACCCTTGCACCCAGGGCCAGGCCTAGGCTTTACCTCTGAGAGGCTCTGGTTCCAAATGCCTGAGCTCTGAAAGCCACGTGGCCCATGGCCACCCAGAAGCCAGACCACTCTGAACCCCAGCCAATCTAGAGCCCTGACATGGGACGCAGCCCACTAGGTCCAGGATCTGTGAAAAAGCACGACTCTTTTGGGCTTTAGGAGGCGAGCGGGACACAAGAAAGTTCCAAACCACAGCAAGATGAGGCCCGGCCGCAGCGCTGCACAGAGGAAAGAGCAGGGGGTCCTGGGGTGGGGATCCATGCATCAGGGGAGGGGCCACAGGGCTACCTGCTCCTCCACTCAGCCTTCGGTCCTTCAAGTATGCAACTAAGAGAGAAGACAGAGCCAGAGGGGTGGGGCAGGGTGGGGGGAGACACAGAACACGGGTGAAGAGCGTGATCCGGCAAGGCCAGGGTGTTGCGAGGGTCAGGAGAGAAGACAACAGGACAGGAACAGAGCGGGCTGGGGCAGGGCCAGAGCTTTAGGAAGCCCCCTCCTGCTCACCCACTGAAGCAGCAGCCCTGGAGGGAGCCCTGATCCCACGGTGGAGGCACTCATCCTGCGTCTCCAGCCTGGGCTGTGACCCTGAGGGGCTCTTGGTGACAGGGCTAGTGCCAGCACCCTCACCCTTCTTCCGGGCCCCAGTTCCCCCATGTACAGAATGGGGAGGCCTGCACAACCTCCTAAATCCTGCCCAGCTCTCAGGCTGCCTGGTGGCATTTTGCCTGGGGTCCTGAGAACATGTCCCAGCCCAATAAGCTTTGCTGGTCTACCCATCCCACAGATGCTCACGGGGCAGGCCCTGGGCTCAGGCCCAGCCACAGAGCTCCTGCTGTGGTTCGCTGTTGGCTTTGGCCTCTCTTTGCCCTACATCCCCACAAGAGGCTGGCAGGCTCCTGGGGGGCCAGAGGGATTTCCACGCCTGGCTGGGCCCCCAGTTTTCCCCCACGGGCCTGTCCTTCTAAGGAGGCACAAGCTCCAGAGGGTAAAGTCCAGGGGGGAAACAAATTCAGGGAGAAGAGTTTTGCTTCCAGCAGGAGAGCCAGGTATATGGGGGAAAGGGGAGGAATCAAGGAGATAAAAAGGGTGTGTGCATGTGCACGTGTGTATGTGATTTAGAGGTGCCCATGAGCAGTCTGGGGATACCATCCCTGCACAAGGGGCAGTCTGGAGAGGGGAGGAGAGTGGGCATAGCCACCCCTTGGCCCCTACTTCCTTGGGGTCTTCATATATGCAACCCCCAGCTTTGGCTGCCTTGTCTCTCTCCTAAAACCCAGGTGGCCTCACTTGCCTTCCTCACGCCCTAGATTCCAAGACCACTCTAATGTCCCTTGCACCATCCCACCACGTGTGACAAAAGCCCTTCTCAGGTGCCATAGGCCTGGCGGGGAGCTGGTGGTATATATGACTCACCTGTAGGCAGGCTTTCTGGGCAGGACTCAGCCCTGGGCTCTCGTCCCCCAGGGCTGGAGGAAGAGCCTTACCGCTCCAATGCTGCCAGGAGAGCACTGTCCCAAAGCCCCTCCAAGAGCAGAGGAGAGCCAGACACAGCCTAGGATCATCTACTTACAATGCAGGTGGAGATGCCCTAGAGGGTCCCCCGTCATGTGGGGAGCATGTGGGGAGTGGCACAGCATGTGGGCCCTGAGAACACAGAGCTCATATGCCCACAGGCTTAGTGCCACCTGCCACCGGGTGCCAAACCCACTTTGCTGCCTGCCCACCGGTCTCTAGGGCGGGGGCAGGGGGAGGTATACTTACTGTAGCCCATGCCTTGCAGGAAATATTTGAAAGCCTCAGTCAGCTTCCCTGGCTGCAGGACAGAGAGACAGTACATGCTTTGACTGGCTGCCTGGGATTAGGGGGAAAGGAGGCTTCTCCCACTTAGGCCAGGTAAGGGAAGGAGGGCCAAGAGTCTCACCTGTGTGACTTGGGGGAGGCCCCCAGAATCTGCCATCTGCAGGGAAGAGAAGGGGGTGAGCTGAGCGGGGGCCACCCCACACCCTGCCCAAGCCTAAACAGGCTGCGCTGACCCGACACGCTGTCCTGCTCCCGCCCTGGATGGGACCCCAGGCAGGCCCCTCCCTGAGGCTGGGCCCTTGGCTGAGGAGCTGGCCTATGGCTGGGGAAGAAGGCCTCACCTTCAGGAAGGTCGTGGTGGTTGGATCCAGTTTGGAGTTGCACTCCACCTAGGGACAAGGTCAGCAGAGTAAGGCAGCCCCAGCCCCTGGGGTATCAGGGGAACCCCTGCCCCAGTTGCTAAGGCAGGTTCTATTCCCAGAGCTGAGAGGCTCTACTCGTGAGAAGGGTGTGCAGGGGGCAGACACGGGCTGGCACCGGGGCCCTGGCTGAGGCTGCCCCACGCCTGCCAGGCTGCCTTCTGAAAGTCAGGCCCCTGCAGATCAGGAAGCAGCGCCCCAAGGGACCTGAGATCCTTGGACTCCACTCATAACTGCTGGCCACGCGATGTCCTCACGGGGAGCCAGGGCCACCTTGGTGGCAGTGGCGGGCAAAGTGCCAGGGACCGCGGGTTCAGGCGGTGAGGTGAGGGAGGGTCAAGGCTCAGCAGGAGACTGAGGCCCCTACCCGAGTCCCCATGGCCACAGCAGCACACACCGCATTCCTCCAGGCCCTCAAGCACAGGGAGGGTGTGCTAGTTTCTGTCACACGGGGGGCTACCCTGGTACTCCTCACCCCAGGGACAGGGTGGCCATCAGGTGGTCTGGCCCCAGCTCCCTCCCGTCTCCACGCCTCCCTCACTCGAAGGGTGGGATTGTGCCAGGTGGTGATGCATCATGGCAAGATGGTGGGAGGTGGGGTGAGAAATCCAGCATCCAGTGCCTGGCCCTGCCAGCCAGAGGCCAGCGATCTCCGTACTCCCGCCTCCCACCCCCAGTCAGGACGCTGTCCCTCACTCACCACACCGTCCTCAGCAGGCGCGTTATCCCCAACCACCAGCATCACGGGGCAGCTGCAGACACAGAGGACAAGGGCTGTCTGGCCTGGGCGTGGTAGGCAGGGACAGGCTGGGGGGTGAGGGGCACTCACCGGAGTGTCTTGGCATTGGGTACTGTTCCAGGCCGGTTAATGTCCAGGTCTCTGCGGCTGCAGGGAGAGGCAGAGGTGGGCATCTCAGAACTGGATCTGAGGGGGTTGTGTGCCCCAGGCCTGCCCCTGTTGTATTCCAGCCTTACCTCATCCTCCCACAATGGCAATTATGGCCCAGCATCCCGGGCTGGTCCCAGAGTTGGGGTTTACGGTTATTGAGTTGTCTCAACTATGGAAAAGGCTCTAAGAGATCCCAGTTAGGGGTAAACAGGGAGGCAGGGACCTGCTCTGCACAAACAGGGGTCTTCAGGCCATGCCTCATACGTAACTTCTTCTCAGACCCTGCAATTCATGCCAGGTGGGCCCTGAAATTTGGCTCTCCCTCCCCCTTGAAGCACTCTGACATGCACCACCACCTGTGCGTGGGATTCCTGGGTCGTAGAGGAAGGCAGGGCCTAGCTTCTCATTCTCCACTGTTCCTCCAGCACCATGCACACGGCAGGTGCTTAATAAATATTTGTACGAGAAAAAGAAAGGAGGGAAGGCCAGTGGGCTCTAAGGAGCACAGCTTGAAAACCATGGAGTTCATCCAACCCCCCGTCCCCCTCCTACAGATGTCAGCCCTGAGGTTCAGGCTGGGGGCATTAGGGATGCTGCCCAGCTTCCCCCACTGCTCCTGGCCAGCCAGCAATGCCCTGGGGGAAAAGGCGTGGAAGAGCCCAGAAACCAGAGCTGGAAGCCCTACCCTACCCTCTGTCCTTCGAGGGGTGTGACCTTGGGCAAGAAGTAACTCTTTTCTTCTTGGTACAAGTTGTTCATCTACAAGCTTGGGAGAGCATGTCTCCTGCCTGCCTCCTTCCGTGACTGGTTGTACCGAGGGGACAGAGGGGGCACTCTTTGGCCTGGTGCTGCGGAGCTGGGCCCCAGGCTGCCCGCACCTGTTGTACATGTTCCAGAAGAGCTGCAGGTTGGCCTGGTTCACCACGTTCCCGATCTGCTGCCGGTAGCTCTGCACCAGCTCTGTGTTGCTCACCAGCTCCTCCTGGGCCCACGGGATAGATGGGGGAGGTGCACGGAGGGGAGCGACAGACAGGGGTGTGGTCTCAGACGGGCACAGGTGTCCCAGACAGAACCACCCTCACCCCATTCCCAGCAAGTGAGGGAGGAGGCCTCCCACGTCTGTCTCAGGTGAGTAGAGTGAGACAGGTCAGATGCCTCATGACCCCAACCCAGATCCCCTCCTGGTAGAAGCCCCAGGCGCCCCTGGGAGTAGGCAGAACCAGGCCCTCCAGAGGCTCCCAGGGACCCCCAGTTCAGCCACCACTGCTGCTCCTGTGGGGGCCCCACCCCCTTACCTGGCTGAAGAGGTGGGATAGCACCGTGTCAGGTAAAGTGCTGGTCAGGCCGGAGAGCTGTGGGCCGGGGTGGAGGCCAGTGTGAGTGCCGCCCCTCACCACCACCACCCCCGTCTGCTAGGTGGACCATGCTCACCTTGGTGGCCGCCCAGTCGATCCAGCCTTTGCCGTTGGGGTCAATGTTCATCAGCACCAGCCCCTCCACCAGGTCGGGGAAGATAAGCTGCCATGAGAGGAAGACAGAGCTTGGGAGGCTGGCTAGTATGTAGGGAGCCCCAGCCTTCCCACCCGGCAAACGGGCTGTAAGATGCTGACTCTGCCTATCTCACAGGTGGTTGGGAGGGGCCGAGGAGGAGGAGGATGTGCTCTGGAAGGGCTTTGAGGAGCCACAGATGCCTCCACTGGCTACAGATGGAAACCTGCCTGCCCCCACCCCACCCCTTCTGGCTGCCTCTGCTCACCCTCTACTCCATTCGGCACCTTTCAGTATTCTTTGATTGGTTTTGAATCTATGCCTATGTCACTGTTTTCCACCCCTTTTAACAGGTCTTTGAATCTGTTTGATCTGTTGTAAAACTGAGGATTAAACATCCGCAATAAAACCTTTTGTTTAGGGGCACCTGGCTGGCTCAGTTGGTTAAGCCTCTGACTGTGGCTCGGGTCATGATCTCATGGTTCCTGGGTTTGAGCCTCACATCAGGCTCTGTGCAGACAGCTGTCTCCCTCTCTCTCTGCCCCTCCCCCACTCACGCTGTCTCTCAAAAATAAAAAAATAAGACATTAAAAAAATTAAAAATTAAAAAATAAAACACTTTGTTTCTTTGCTTTCATAGAAAAAGAAGCTCTAGTGAAGTAATAAACTGACCTTTCCAAAGCCTGTTTTGTGTTTGATGGTAAAAGAAATTCAAATGATCTGTTCAGGTGTTTGCCCACATTTAGGGGAAAATGGTCATATACATACGACTTTACTATCCTGTCAAGTTTATCTGGGGTGACAGGGAATATATATACATATATACTATAAGTATAGTTATATATACTATATATGGTAATATCTATAACTATATATATAGTTTTATATATACTACTATATTACTATATATATAGTTTTATATATAGTTATAACGATATAGTTATATATATATAATATATATATATATTATATATGTATAATATATATATATATATCTACTTGTTAGTAGTTAAGTGCTGAAATCCATACTGGAGTTGAAAATTCCTGGTCTTTTCTTTTGAAAAAAGAAACACTTTGAATCCTGAAAATTAAGTTTTTGTTTTTAGAGATGAAAAGCTTGTGGGCTCCTACCCAACACAATGTTTCTGAAATGCAACTTCCTTTAAACCTTCCAAACTTAATGTAAGTGTAATTTTTGGTTAAGAAAGGACTTGTGTTTCAGGCAGCAACCTCTTTGACCTTGGCCATAGCAACTTTTTACTAGACACGTTTCCAGAGGTGAGGGAAACAAAAGCAAAAATGAACTACTGGGACTTCATCATGATAAAAAGCTTCTGCACGGAGAAGGAAACAACTAACAAAACTAAAAGGCAGCCTATGGAATGGGAGAAGATATTTGCAAATGACATCTCTGATAAAGGGTTAGTATCCAAAATCTATAAAGAACTTGTCAAACTCAACACCCAAAAAATAAATAATCCAGTTAAGAAATGGGCAGAAGACATGAACAGACATTTTTCCAAAGAAGACATCCAGATGCTAACAGACACATGAAAAGATGCTCAACATCACTCATAATCATGGAAATAAAAATCAAAACCACGATGAGATACCACCTCACACCTGTTAGAATGGCTAAAATTAACAACACAGGAAACAACAAATGTTGGCAAGGATGTGGAGAAAGGGGAACCCTCTTACACTGCTGGTGGGAATGCAAACTGGTACAGCCACTCTGGAAAACAGTATGGAGGTTCCTCAGAGAGTTAAAAATAGAACTACCCTAGGATCCAGCAATTGCACTACTAGGTATTTACCCAAAGGATGCAAAAACACAGATTCAAAGGGGCACATGCACACCAATATTTATAGTAGCACTATCCACAGTAGTCAAGCTATGGAAAAAGCCCAAATGTCCATTGACTGGACATGGATAAAGAAGATGTGGTATACGTACACAATGGAATATACTCAGCCATCAAAAAGAAAGAAATCTTGCCATGCAATGACATGGATGGAACTAGAAGGTATTATGCTAAGTGAAATAAGCCAGTCAGAGAAAGACAAATAGCATATGATTTCACTCGTATGTGGAATTTAAGACACAAAACAGATGATCATAGAGGAAGGAAAAAAAGAGGGAAGGAAACCATAAGAGGCTTAACGATAGAGAACAAATAGGTTGATGGAGGGAGGTGGGCGGGGGATGGGCTAGATGGCGGATGGGTATTAAGGAGGGCATTTGTGATGAGCACTGGGTGTTGTATGTAAGTGATGAATCACTAAATTCTACACTTGGAACCAATTTTATCATCTATGTTAACTAACTAGAATTTAAATAAAAACTTGAAAAGAGGGGAAAAAAAGCCTTATGTTTAAATATCACCCTAATTACTGAATGAGTGATTAGGATAATCCTTACTTAGTGGCTAGAGCAGTTAGTTGTATGGTTTGCCGCTAAAAGAAACTTTGGCTGTGGATAATGGTAAGCAAGTAATAGTCTAGTCTTTTGAGGAAATGTATGGAAAAAGTAATCTCCCTCTTTTTTTATTTCCTTGCGTGAATAAAAGAAAACAAAGGGCTTTTCTGAGTGAAGAGGAAGTGGGGGGAGGGGAAGGAGAAGGAAGAAAGAGCAAATGTTCCTATGGTTGAAGGGTGGCCCCCTCCAGGAGACATCAGCCCTGGGGTGGGGGTGGAAGTAAGGAGACTCACTGCAAACTTGGCCAGCACATAAGCTCCGGCTCCTACTCCGATGCCAATCACGTACTTGAACCTGGTGGAAAGTGTGGCTGGTCACTCCAGGGCTCGGGGAGCTACTTCCCATGATTGCCATCAGGTGACTCTGATGGCCCCCCCAGCACAGGGACAGGGTAAGGGCAGAGACTCACCCAAAGTGCTGTACCACGCTGGGGAGCATGGCGGCCAGCTGCTCCATTGAGGGGAACTGGTACCTGCAGGCAGAGCAGGAGGTCAGGGCCAGGTGCTGCCTGGGGCACAGAGCTGGGAAACCTGGAGGGGGGCTCCCCGGTACCTACCCCTGGGGAAACTGTGACGCCCCCACCTGCTGACCAGGGGCATCCACGTGGCACACCACAAAGTGCTTGGTGATCTCCTGCATGTCCTCAAAGTTGAAGAAGGTGTTGAAGCACAGCTTGTCTGCAAAGACACACCTCTCAGCTGTGGCTCAGCAAAGGGGTAGGGAGGCCTGTGGCCCTGAGAGGGAGGGCAAGGCAGAGGTGGTCAGCCTCGTGGCCCAGCAGTGACACCAAGGCCCAAATGGCTAAGGGCACCAAGCTGAGGGTGAGTGGGGATCTCCGGGGCCCTGTGGGGAAGGAGGGGAGGCAGAGGAAGGCAGGATGAGGCTGGGGTGCACTCACGATTGAGGCCCACATCATGGTAGGTGAGGATGGCCGGGCGGTTCCCTTTGGGGGAGCCCCGGATCACCACGTGCAGAAGGCCGTAAGGCGTCTCGATGTCATGTTCCTGGAGGGGAAACGGTACCAGACACTCTGGGCAGCCCTCACTGCGGCTCATGGGCAGCCTGGGGGCTGTTGGGCCTGTGGTGGGGCCTCCACCTCCCAACAGGGGGGCATCTCATTCTCATCACCCCAAGCAGCCCCCAGGGAGAACAGAGCAGACGGAGCACTCCTTCCCAGAGGCGTCTGGCACAGGGACAGCATGAGCCAGTCTGCACGGGGAAGTTCTGCAGACTGGTGGGGTGGGCAGCCAGTGCCCAGGCCCTGCTGCCCTTAGCCCTGCAGAGTCCAGTGAAGCTCGTTTTCTCTGTCTCTCTACAGCCCCTCCAGGACAGTTCTGCCACCCTGACCTGAGTCGCGACCTCACCATGTTCCTCTTCCATTCAGAAGGTGAATGGCCTCAACAGCCCTGCTTAGAATCTGCAGTAACCTTCCCCTTTCAGCCAAGCCCAGCCTCCAACCCCTGCACCTGACCCTGGCTCCCACCTCCACACTCTTACTCATGCTGTTCCTTCCACCTCGAATGCCCCTCCCCCAGATCCCCAAGGCCTCCCTTCCAACAGGGCATGGTTAGATGTGCACTCCCACCCCAAAGGCCTTCTTCCAGTGACCACTGTAGGATCCTCCTGTGTTCATGCCCTTGGTTTTGTGGCTTGGGGTTATTAGTCCTTCAGGAAACAGGTGCTGGATGATGTAGGTTCAAGACCTCCTCTGTCCCTTACTGTGTGACTCTGAACAGGGTATATACCACTTCTCTGTGCCTCAGCCACCTCTTCCCACGCATCTCACGGGGACCCAATGAGAACGGAAGAAGCTGATGTCTGTGGAGCATGTAGCACTTGCAGAAAAGGAGGCTGAAGTGCTCAGGCGTCCCTGAGCCTTAGGGAGGTGCCCTGCTGGCTGGTCCCACTGCCAACTAGTCACTTTGGGCCACTCGAAGGACAGACTCTAAGAGGATCTGTCAGAGCTGAATTAACAGCCTTGCCCCGCACCAAGGGGATCCCTGTGAGTTGTCCCTTTGAGTTGGAGGCGAAGCTAAGGTCAAGGGCAGGAAAGGGACAACATGTGTGCCAGGTGCCATGCATGTTATGCATGCCTTTGCCCCTTTTATAGATGGAGGATGCTTAGGTTCAGAGAGATACCATGTTCCTGCCCCTGAGAGAAAAGGGGAGACTCAGGAGGCAGGAGACAGCTTCCTGGGGCCTGGTGTTCTTGGGTCAGGCCTCAGAGGACCACTGTTCAGGCCTGTGTCTCCAGTGGGGAATGACAAGGTGATGTAAACCCTATGGCCAAAGGCCACACCCTGGGAGCCACAATTCTGCTGTGAGGCCTTGTTAAAGAAACCTGATGTCCTCTAAGTGGTCCCAGGTCCACCACAGCCTCCCCACATCCTAGGCCTGTCCTCCCTCAGGGCCATGAAAACAAGGAACACTTCCTGCTCACTGACTCTGACCAGCCACTTCTCATGTGTCTTCTCATTTACTCCTCACAGGGACCCAAGCCCCAGAGGAGCAAACTGAAGTTTGGAAAGGAGAAATAACTTTCCCAAGGTCAAGTCCAGAGAAGGTACAGCAGGCCTTGCCAGGTGCCAGCCTCAGAGATCAGGGGTATGCAGTCAAGGCTCCACCCAATAGATTTGCAAGCAGGCAGTTTTCCAGAGCTGCCTGGCCCTGCTTGGTGGCCGTGGGGGGTGGGGTGGGGGGCAGGGAGGTATGCAGCATCCTCCACAGTCTCTTAGCTCTGAAGAGTAGGGGTTGGGGCAGGAGGGATGCACAGTGCTATGGAGGGAGGGTGGGGAAAGACTGGGAGGGTTGTGGGCAGGAGGGGCAAGAGCTGCAATGCGCTTCCTGCGGGTGTGAAGGGTAGGTCCATGTGGGGTCGGCTCTAGCCCTGCCGGGTTCAAGTCTGGGCCCAGGGTGGCAATCTTCCACCCTCAGACCACCACCACCTCAGACTTCCACCCTCTGACTGCGCGTGAGGGGTGTCTACCCGCCCCCCAGCCCTGGTGTGACCGCAGCAACACCATCACCGGTGCCTGGGCAATGCTCTCCCCGCTAAGGCTTAACTGCCCGGGTGGGATGGGCTGTGGAGGGCAATGGCCCGGTTGCTGGGCCTCTGCGGCCCAATGACTTGGCTGAACCCTCCCCCGCCAATCCAGGAGCTCAGACCCAGCTCAGCCAGATGGAAGCCCAGTGTCCCCGCTCCTCCGGGTCCTGCACAAGAGGGGTGATCCAAGGGCCGCGGCCGGACCCACTAGGAGCCCCCAGCCCTCAGGGCCGAGCGCTCCCATTGGCTCCTGGTGACGTCAGAGCCCCCGCCTCCAGGTGGGCGCCCGCGAGGCACAGCTGCCGCAGCAGCAAGGGAGGGGGCTCTGACGTCCTCTCTCTGCCGTCCGACTCCTCTCTCCTGTGACCTTGAGGACTGGAGGGGGGTGCTCCCAGCCGGGTTTCAGCACACGGAGGGGGTGAAGGGCTGGGGGAGGGGCTAGTACAATTCATTCCATCAAACCGCATCAGGGATTCGGCCCCCCGGGTGCAGACCCGGGGTAGGCGCTGACGTTGCTGCCTGGGTGCAGGGCACCCGGTGGTCTGTGGCACCTTCAGGGCAGGCCAGGCGTGGGGGGTGTAGTAGGTGTGCTCCTGCTTCTCCCTCCTGGAGGAAGGACAGCACCCCTGGGCACTGCTGCCCTGACCCCCGCCCCGCAGGCTCATGGCTCCAGCGTTGGCTTCCCCCACCCACCAAGTAAGACCCGCGACCCCCTCCTCGAGCTCTCCCCCGCAGGGACCTGGGCCTGAAGGCTCGGGTAGCACCTCCCCCAGACCTCCCCGCCTCAGCCCGACTGGCGCGGCAGTTCCCTGGGGACCACGGAGGCGCTGCAAGCAACTCCTAAGGAAGGAAGAGGCTGTCCTTCGATTGTCACTTCAGTGAGGCGATCCGAACAACCAAGACAACCCTCGCAGGATCAGAAAGGTGGAGACCCCGACACGTGCAGTGAACACAGCCTGCCCCAGGGCTGAGATGGTCACAGGCGCGAGGCAGACGCCCACCGGGCACCTGCCAGACGGAGGACACACCGCCAGGGGGATGTGCACGCGCTGGCACACCGGTCCACCCAGGCTTGCGGACAGGTCACAGCCCTTCCCCACAGACGCTGACTAGCAGCTAAACCCTAACTAACCCCTGATGCAGGCCAGGGTCACCAGGGAGACTAGAAACTGCTGGCCTTGCCTCAGTGACTCCCAAGGTGAGGCGACTGAAGGCAGATCCGCCGCCAGGGGCAGAGGGATGTCCCGTCCTCCCTGCCCACCTGGCCGCCCCCAGAGCCCTCACTCACCCCATCCCAGCACTCCGGCATCTTGCCGAGCGAGAAGGCGATCCGCCTCTACCAGGAAGGGCAAACAAAGGCCTGAGTCACCACGGTCCAAAGGGAGGGGGCAGTGAGAAGGGGAGACGGCGACGCTGTGATGGGGCGCCGCTCCCGGGCCATTTATAAGCAGAGGCTCGTGGCCTAGGCCGGCCCCGCCTCCCTGCGGGGTTTCTGCGCAGCCACACGCTCCCCCCGCCCCCAGCCCCCGCTTCCAGATTGGCTGTCGGGAGACAAACCTGACTCTGATTGGCTTCCGAAGTCCTCTCTCACCGGCTCCTGCTCCTCCCCCTGCTCCTCCCGCCCCCAGCAACACATCATCCTCGATGGTCCCTAGCCCCTACCTCCCGCCCCCCCACCTCCCGCGCGGGCACACACCAACAGCTGCAGCTGCACGAGGAGTCCTGGGAAGATGAGAGAAGAGACCACACATACAGGTGTGCCCTGTGTCAGGTACACAGGAGCTCTCATGAACACGGACACTAACGCGGGGCAGGGGAGGCCACACAGGCATGCCCAAGGCGGCCCCGCCCTTGTCCCATTCCCAGGGGGGCGGGGAGGGCCTGAGATGGCCCCGAGCCCAATCTCCGCGTCAGAAAGGTCTGGATGACTTAACCTTGAAGGGACGGGGAAGTGACTGGCTGTCTGGGGCAACCTTCCTTCGTGACCCTGTTCCAGGGAATGCTCCTTCTCCACTCCCCAGGTTCTCCCCTCAGGTAGCCCTCATTCTGCCCACATGCACGCCTAGCACCTGCCCACAGTGCTGAAATGGGGGTTCTGGGCGCAGGGGGCCTGGGCAGATTGCAGAACCAGCAGGTATGGTGGGGACGCACCAGTCTTGCCCTCCCCACCCCCACCCTGCAGCAAGGGGCTGCCACCCCCACCCTGCAGCAAGGGGCTGGAGGCTACCAGGGAGAGGAGGGACTGGGGTCAGCCTGTCAAAGTGGACACGCCCACCTCCTGCAGACCCACCCACAACCAGTGTGGGGCTTGGCTCCCAGGTGGGGGGGGGGGGGGGGTGCGCCAGGATGCAGAGGCCATCTCAGGCTCTCTGCCCGGTCCTGAACAGCAAGGACTTGGGTGGAGAGCTGGTTAGAGTCCTGCAAGTAGAGGAAACTGGGAAGGAGGAGGCAGAAGAGAGGAAATAGGTCAGGGAGGTGAGCAGAGGAGAGAGCCCAAGGACTGAGGCGGCAGGAACCACACAGAGAAGGAGGGTGCTAGGCGCCTGTGCCCCCATTTTGTCTCTTTGATGAAGGAGCATGGACAGCCCTGCGTGCTGTCTGGCAGCACTGAGGGAAGGGGGTCACCTCCCCATCTCTGGTGCCCAGTGACCTGGTCAACACCTGCCATATGTGCTATTCCTGGCCACATCCTCTGTCTGGAGCGCACCAACGACTTTCCCTGCCCCATCTCTGACCTCTTGCCAGGATATGGAGCACGGTGTCCCACGGCCCCGCACCTACTAGCCATGTTCCCTGTTCCCTGCGGCCACTTTGGCACAGCCACGCCCCCTGCCCTGTCCACAAAATGCTCCTACCTGCTCCTCAAAGGGGGTATCCTCCCACCCTTTCTGCCACTAAACCCCTGCTCTTCCATGGTTGCCTTCTAACTTTATGCCCAGTCCAGCCTCTGACCTCTGAGTGGCCACCCTTGGACCCAGCTGAGAAGCTGATCCTGGATACTGCCCACTCCAATCCATGGCCCGATTTCTGCTCGGCTCACTGCCTTCAAATCCATAGACTTGAGTTCAAGTCCCGGCTCCCCCACCCACTAGCTGGGTAACCTTGGGTAAGGATTTTTAATTTCTCAGCCTCCTCAACTGTAGAACAGGAACCATGCTTTCCTGAAGAGTTGCTACCAAGACAAGAAAGAGCTGCATGAGGGGCTCTAGACCTGAGCCCATGCCTGCCCAGGCCCTGACAGGGGAGACATCGGGCAATCCGTGTGCCTCTCCAAACTGGGAATTGGCCCCTTCCCTGGAGGTTGTGCAGTTGTGCTGGACGAGGCAGGCTCAGGTCCTACCAGCCAAATCTAGGCTCCGGTCATATCTCTGCCACTTCTCTGCTGTGTGACCCTGGGGAAGTCAGTCAACCTCTCTGAGCCTCCACATCTGTAAATGGGAGAATAGCTGTGCTGTCTGCATGAGTAGCTGCAAGAATAACACACAGTCCTCACACACCTGTGGAAAATGATGAGAAAACTAAAGCACAGAGAAGTCAAGTGTCCCAAACAGCTAGTAAACATGGAGCTTACCAGCACCTTAGCACTCCGGGCCTGAGGTCACATTTTTGAGTAGCAAATGCTTACTAGCCTATCTCCCACTTGTCAGTCTCTGTCAAATGCCTTACAGGTGCTACCTTATTTTATCCTCTTAACAGCCACTTTATAGATGAGGAAAATGAAGCACAGAGAATTTCTGTAACCTGCCCAACGTCACACAGAACCAGGAACCACACTCGGGTAGTCTGCCTCTGACTCCATGCTGTGGTGGCCATAGCCACAGTTCTCTCAGCATCTGAGTGCTGGGCCTTGGGCATCATTCCCTACAAACACGTGGGGAGGTCCGAGCTCTGTCCTCACTGTACAAATGAGGCAGTGACGTGTGTTGGAGGTCACATGGCTCATAAGTGGCAGGGCCAGGCCCTGGACCCAGGTCTGTCTGGCTCTTGTTTGTCTTGCCTCCCCCACTGGCTGGGTCCATTGAGGCAAGGAATCAAAGGGGATAAAATCCCTGCCAGGCCTTGGCCCAGATAACGGTCATCCGTCCTCTCAGCTGCTCGTCTAAAAAAAAAAAAAAAAAAAAGGCAGCCTCTGTGCAGCCTCCATGTGGTGCAACTGGAGACAGCAAGGTGCCTTTTAGCACATGCTGCCCTTTACCAGGCAGAGGGTCCCAGGCACTGCCAGCAGTAGCCCTGGGCTGGGCCTGGTACACAAGGACTGAGCTGCAAAGGACCCCAGGACTCCCTTCTCTCCTTTCAAAACCTCCAGGGTGTGTTTTGGGGGCTGGTAGTCAGCACCTGGTCTGGCAGGTCCCACTTGGTGTCAGGCAGGGGCTGAGGGCTGTCCATCCACACATTCTTGCCTTCATTTGAGCAGGGAGGACGAGAAGTCCCCCTTGAGGTGCCTGTACTGATCTCCAGCTGGGCCTGGGCCATCTCCTGGCCACGTCCCTCCTTTCTCTCCTCACGGGCTCCTGTTTGTTCCCCAGACCCCATCCTGCCCTCAGCTCCAGAGCCCTTTGTGTTTGAACTGATGCTCCCCAGGGATCAGAGCACATGCATTGTTCTGAAGCCTCCTCTGGTGTCCTTGAAGGGACACAGGGCCTGATGCACAGGCCTGGGATCTGGATCCTTGCTGCAGCACTGTGCATGAGGGGGCGCAGCTTGCAGGCCACCCTACTTCTTCTGTCACCCTGCATCCAGACCAGGAGGCTGGGGCTATCCTGGGGCTCTGAGACCAAACCAAATTGAAGTCAGGCGGGGCCAGGGCGGTGGCCTGGGGGCTAGTTCCATCTAGCCAGGAGGAAGGGCCTAGAAGGATCTGATTTTGTTCAGCAGGTTTTGATGGCCAGCAGGGCCCTGGAACCCACTGAGGTTCCCCATTGTGTCTTCCATCGGATGTTTTCCAAGACCCGGAAATAAATGGCCATGATGGGACTCAGAGAGAAACGGCTGGCTAAGTGAGCGAACTCATCGCGCAGAGGAATAAAAACAAAGAACAATTTCAATTTTCACGGGGAATCTGGCATCAAACTAAAGAGGACACGGTTGTCCCGGCAACAGCTTCCATGGAAACAGGAGCTATTTCAGAGCACCAACCTCACTGGAGAGTTTCCTCACTGGAGGAAAGTGCTGATTCAGATGACAGCATCCCATCTCTATCCTCACTCTCCCCAGGCCTCACCCCTGCTTCAGTCCCATTCAGGGAAAGAGCGGCACGTCTCCACTGGGCAGAGGGCAGATAAACCTGCTGTGAGCAGGCGGGTGGTCCTGGAGGCTGCAAGGTGCCCGCACAGAAGGGCTGTGACCCTCCTCTGGGGCCGGGCTGGGCAAGGCAAGGTGCCAACCAGCTGTCAGGCCCCTACCTTGGCAGTTTGAGCTGAGACCTACCTTCCAGTCTGTGTCCACCGCCAAGAGGAAGGTGTCGGAGTTCTCCTAAGGGGAGGCAAACAGAGAGGTGGCATGTTAGGTCCTGGCTGGCCCAGGGGGACCACAGGGGCTCAGCCTTGAGCAGACTCACTAGCTGTTCCCCAGTCCATCTTACTGTTAACAAAAGTGATGCAGGGCCTCCCAGGCATCAGGCCAGTAAGTGCCTGATGGACGAGCCTACAAGCAGCGACTCATCCTATGAATTCTACCTATTCATTTAAAATGTGAAGATTCCCTTGGGGCGCCTGGGTGTCTCAGTCGGTTGGGCGTCCGACTTCGGCTCAGGTCATGATCTCACGGTCCGTGAGTTTGAGCCTCGCATTGGGCTCTGTGCTGACAGCTCAGAGCCTGGAGCCTGTTTCAGATTCTGTGTCTCCCTCTCTCTCTGACCCTCCCCCGTTCATGCTCTGTCTCTGTCTCAAAAATAAATAAACGTAAAAAAAAAATAATAAAATGTGAAGATTCCCATCTTACAGGTAGGAAGAGTGAGGCTTAGAGAGGCTGAATCACACAGCTATTAAATGGTGGGATCTCTGATGAAGCCAAATCTTTACCGTTTGTCACTTTGTCCTGCTTCCCCCCACAGATGGTTTTCAAGGTCATTGGGACATGGCAGCACACCCATTTTAGGGATGGGGAAGTTGGGGCCCATGCAGTGAGGGAGGAACTCATGGGCTTTACTAAGCTGCACAGAGGCTCTGTCTGGGCCTGTGCTTGCTCCCACCTTTCCAGACGTGCCTGCTCTGTGCTCTCAAAGCACAGAGGTCTCCTGTTTTCAGGCTCATTTACCCCAAACGGTATGAGTCTCCGGTGCCTGTCCCTTGCACTGGGCTGTAAGTGCCATGAAGGCAGGACTGTGTCTGACTCTGCTCCTACCAGAAAGCCTGTAATGGAATGGGCTTCCCAAATCCAAACAGATTAGGAAGAACGAGTCTGACTTTGCAAACGAGGGGAACTGAGCTCAGAAGCACCCATTGTTGGCAAGGCACAGAGAGGCAGAGTGCAAGAGGGCTAGAACCCTATATGTCTGTGTGGCCAGGTTCTCCCCAATGCCACCTACCAGCCCTCAGACACTCGTCTTCTGTGGGTTCTGGTCTAGGGAAGGAAACCTCATGAGGACGAGGGGAGGACCAGCACATTTCCAGGAAAACCAGAGATCCTGGGTCTCTGCCTTGCTTTTGACTGTGTCTGTCTAGAAACCTCTCCTCCCCTCTGCTCAGCTATGACAAACAGGGCAGGCCACCTTGCTTCTAAGCCTGTGTCTGCGAGGATTCAAGAGAAGCACGGTGTTAGCTGTCACTCTGTCCTTTATACTTCTGCACTTGAGTTTGTATGCTGCACATGCTCCCTATGGCTCTACTGAATAAATACACGGATAAATGAGACAATCAGATGAGGATGGGGATGTTATCAGAGGACGGCAACCCAAGGGGTGGACAACTAAGTACAAGAAAGAAAATGACCCTAAATCACAGGAGTAAAAAGAATGAAAACCAGCAATTCGGGTGTTTTACTCTCAAAATAAGGAAAAGTTGAGCCACCTGCTGTGTGGCAGTTGGGGCGGTGGGGGCGGTGGAGAGAATAAGATGGCACTAGAGGGCCTCACACCCAAGGAGGAGAGCCAGGTCTCCTGCAGCTCGAACTGTATCAGACACAATGGCTGTCCTCTGGCTTCACCTTCTGGCTCCTCCAGGGCCAGGAGGGTTCTGCCTGGGGGAGGGGTGGAGAGCATGGAGGTTGGTCAGGCCACTCCCAGAGCCTCCCGGAGAGGATGGTGGTCTCAGGAAGGGGACGAGGCTGGTTACTGATGAATCCTCTCACTGGAAGATCACCCCCAAGTGGGAAAGAGATGTGAGAGATTTTTATACCTGGGAATCCTAAGGGCACAGTTATCTCAGAGAAGGTAACAGTTTTGTTAAAAACAAGTCAGCACAAGGGATGAGGCAGATAATGGCAGGGTGTGCTGTGTGCTCTCAGGGTACTGGGGGTCCCCAGGAGATGGGAAAGGACCCCAAACCAAGCAACAGCAGGAATAATACAAGGCAATCCAGAGACCCTGGGAGGTCCTGGAGGTGCAGGAACAGTGGGAGGAAGGCAGGTGGGAGGAGGCCCAGGAGCACCTGTGGGGAGGATGGGGATGCAGGCACAGGGAGAAGGGGCAACAGTTCTCCCACAGAGCCCTGGACACCTGGCGGCCGAGTCTTCAGAGGTGAGCAAACCTGAAACAGTGAGAGATGGCGGGTAGAGATGTGGAAACATTGACTCCTCCCTGGACTCAAGACCTTGCACCTAGCAGGTTGCAGGTTTAAAAAGTGAGGGGACAGAGGAGCACCTGGGTGGCTCAGTCGGTTAAGCGTCCGACTTCGGCTCAGGTCATGATCTCACAGTTCGTGGGTTTGAGCTCCACGTCGGGCTCTGTGCTGACAGCTCGGAGCCTGGAGCCTGCTTCCAGATTCTGTGTCTCCTTCTCTCTCTGCCCCTCCCCTGCTTGTACTCTGTCTCTCAAATATATCTTGAGAAAAAGAAAAAAGTGAGGGGACAGACCCCTTCCCACACTGCAGCTACAAAAGGCGAATCAGCAGAAGAGAAAGCCAGAGCCAGAATAGCTCTGGAAGGCAAAGAGTGAGGCCACTAGAATCCACAATGGCCACGCTGGGAGCACACAGGTGTTTGGGGCTTTTAACGTGCCTTTGGTAAAAGCAGACGTGACCAGGTCCACGGCATGGGGCTTGTGCCAACCCGAGAGAGAGAAAGAGAAAGAGAGAGAGAGAGAAAGAGAGAGAGAGAGAGAGAGAAAGAGAGAGAGAGAGAGAGAGAGAGAGAGAGAGAGAGAGAGAGAAAGAGAGAGAGAAAGAGAGAGAGAAAGAGAGAGAGGGAGAGAGAAACTGAGCTGGGGACTTGAGGCCTCCACACAGGGCTGAGATGCAGACCCTTGTGCAGGGCGAGCACGTCACAGTGGCAAACTCTGGTCCAGGTCCAGGTGGGATGAAGTGAGGGACAGCAGATGCAGCAGACAGACAGAAAGCAGAGCCAGGCTGCTGGTCAAAGGAGCCATGCTTGCCGAGTCAGGGCGGGAGGGCCAGCGAAGGCTGGGCCGGGCTGGCAGGGGAGGAGTGTGGGGGCATGTCTTGGGGTGCTGAGGTGAGGGTGGAAGGACAGGCACGGAGGCGTGAGGCTGTCGTGCCCTCAGTTCTACGTGCCGACCACAGACCTACACCTGGTACCAGCAGGCAGACCTCCGTGCGGCCGCTCTCTGATCCCACACCTCAGCCCTTGTGATGGGGTCCAGGGGTCCCCAAGGGCACCATCCGCCCACCAAGCCTCACAAGCAGGCTGGTCTCTGCTCACATGAGTTGAAAGGGATTGTGAGGAGGAGAGGCTTTTTCAAGAAGTTTGGAGAAACTCCCTTCTGAGAAGCATCTCAGTCTGTGATGACCCAACCCTCTTCGCTGAGAGCCTACACTGTGCAAGGCTCGGTTAGGCACCAGGGAGACCAGAAATCAAACAGACAGGATCTGGGCGTCAATATCAGACCCCGTGTCAGACAAAGCCCCTTGGAGGAGGGGGCATTTGATCAGAGCCTGAATAAAATGAGGGGAAGTTCGGGGCTAGGTACCTCAGGCGGAGGAAGCAGCTGGGAACATGATTGGCTAGTACAAGGAAGAGTGGTGGGCCTGGCGGCAGCAGAAGAGGGAGGAAGCGGGGAGCCTGGGGGGCGGGTGCACGCCTCATCCTGGGCCTGGGAAGGATGGTGGCGGTAGCTCCGAGCAGGTGGCAGCCACTGACCAGCTTCAAGCAGAAAGTGACATGATGTGCTTTAGAAGGTTGTAGGGTAAGGAGAGCACTGGGGAGAGGCCGCCAGACAGGAGATGAGGGGGCCTGGAAGAGGGAGGCAGGACAGCTAGGACGGGTGCAGCTCACCAGCCACCCCCTGACCGTTCCTGGGAGCTGCCCCCACATACTCAGGTTTTGTCAGTTAACTCAAGGTTCTGTCTTGAAGATAACGGGCAGGACCTGAGCCTCATGTGGTTGGGCCCCGGAGCCCCAGCCAGCCACTCTGTCCCAACAGGAGGCCCCCAGTGGCGCTTGGACTCCCCTCCCGGCTGGAGGCTGTGAAAGGGCAGGGTGGAGACCGGAGTGGTGGGGTTTCCGGGACTGAGCTCTTGGCTTCCCCACCTGTAAGAGGAGGAGTGGGAAGTACAACCAGCAGAGACCTGGGGTCCTGACATGCCAGGATTCTACAAGCAGTGGACCCTCAGCTGTTCCTTGCAGGGAGCGGGAGGGAGGCTGTGCTAGGTGTCACCAGGACATGGGGTAGAAACAACTCTGGAATCTAATGTCTGGTGCCCCAGTGGGAGCCCTCTGGACACAAACACCTCGACAGCCTCAGTCCTACTGCTCCCGACGGCTCTGTTGGTAATATCTGCCCTCGTCCCTCGGAGGCTTGTGAGGAAAGACACAGAAGGCCGCAGGTGAGGAAAGGCCCTGGCACTCCCCAGTGGGTACGTCCTGGGGCTCCAGGGCCTCTCAGAACTGAGGGTTGAGTATGGCCTCATTCCCCAATAGCTATGCGACCTTGGCCAAGTGACTTAACTTCCTGTGCCTCAGTTTTCTCATCACTGAAATGGGAATAACTCTCCCAAACAGCCTCCCAGCCCCAAAGACTGCCAAAGCCGCCAGGCCCGCGGCTCCCCGTGGGCGGTTGGAGGGCTCCTTGCCATCAGCAAGACTGGAGGGAAGGCACGAGTTTTCCTTCTTGGCCACGAGGTGGCGCCCTCCGCCCCAGGACCGCGAAGGGGCGACTCACCAGCTCAGCGGTGTCCTGGCCCCGGAGCAGTGGCTTCTCCTCGGGGAATCGCAGCTCCTGCAGCCCGGCCATGGTCACGTCGTGGAGCAGGAGCCCTAGGGAGGGAGGGAGGGAGGGAGAAAGGGCGGACGAGGATGAGGGTTGGGCCCTGATGCTTAATCTCCCCCCTTGCGGAGGGGGGCAGCACAAGCCCAGGCCAGGCAGGGGCACAGGGCTCCGCACGGACTGCCCCATCCTCCCTGCATCTCGCAGTGCTTCATGGGGTAGCAAGGCTTCATCTGCAAAGAGCCGCCTGTTTGGCTCAGAAGACGTCATTATATTATTTGCTCTTAAAAATTAAAGCATGTTTAGAAAGAAAGAAAAGAGAAAAGGCACCACAGGATGATTCCTAAAACAATTTCAAGGAAAATTCTGCATTTATTGAGATGCAGGGGGATGGGTGTGGGGAGGCCACATGCAGGGGCAGATGCAGACAGAAGCCCCCTGTGGTTGGAAGTGGACAGCGGGGTCCCGGAAGGGACGGGGAGGAACAGAACCCAGGGCTGTCCTGGGGGCCTGGGAAGAAAAGCCTGGCCCCCCAGTGTGGCAGGCAGTGTGCAGTGAAAGAGGGGGCGCCAGTCTTCATGTGCCAGCAGCAGGGAGGGATGGCCACTCAACCCACAGCCACATGATAGGTCCCAGGCCCTAACAGCTGAGTGTTCCTGGGAGACCCTGGGGTTCTAAACCTCAGGGAAGGGTTACATGTGCACATGTGTGTATACATGCACGCCTGTGTGTATATTTGGAGGTGGTGGTGGTGGGGGCGTCGGAGACAATCTGTCCAGCTTGGCACAGCCATTCCTACTTGGATTTCATGATGTCATAGATTAGAATGCAGTAACAGAAAAACTAGCTGAGGACGTGAACTGGAAATCCAGAAAAGAATTAAGATTGACCAATAAATACACGAGAAAATATTAAAGCTCACTAGAAGTCAAAGACATTCAAGTTAAAGCAAGATACTCCCACCAACCTCCCCCCCCCCCCCCCCCCCCCCGCCAGAACTGGCATTTCTCTTGCACGGCTTGTGGGTGCATAAATTGTTACATCTTTCTGGAGGACATTTTTGCAGAATGAATTAAAGTAATTTAAAAGGTTCATATTCTTGGACTCCGTAGTCCTCTCCCTGGAAGAAATTTCCTAAGGAAACCAGAGAGGGCACCTAATGATTTATCTGTAAGAATGCTCACCACAGTGCCTTTTATAATAATAATAATAAAATAGAAAAAGCTAAATGTCCATGAATAGGGCATTCCACAGACTGCAGGTCAATCACTTGTAAACGATCATGTAATAACATGGGGAAATGCTTGTGTCATAATAAATGGAAAAAGAAGGTAGAAAACATGCAGTATCCTTGAGATTATAAAATAGGAATAGTTCCACAGAGAAGCCGGAAAGGATGTACATATAAAGCTTATAGGCATTATTCCTAGGTGGAGGGCTGAAAAACTAGAGTTTACCATCTGAAATCTAGAAAAGCCAACACTTTTAAAAGGCTATATGCAGATGATCAGCAGTGCCTTATTCTCCCAAGCATTTCATGGCTTACAAAGGACTTCTTGTGCTGTTTGATTTTACCCTCAAGGGAAGGGAGATGAAGAAACCAAGGCTAAGAGAGGCTCCATGGCATGCCCAGATAGGGCCAGGCCTGGAAAGGGGGTCTTTGAGTCCCCGCTTTAGTCCAGTGCTCATTCAGTCCTCCCATTCACACCCCTCCCCCCCCCCCCAATTCTCTTTAGGTCACTCGTAAAATTGTTCTAAATGTTTATTTTTGAGAGAGAGAGAGAGAAAGAGAGCACGGGAGGGGCAGAGAAAGAGCAGGAGACAGAGAATATGAAGCAGGCCCCACGCTGTCAGTGCAGAGTCTCATGTGGGGCTTGAACTCACGAACCCCGAACCGTGAGCTCATGACCTCAGCCAAAGTCAGACACTCAACCGACTAAGCCATCCAGGTGGCCCTCTATTTTGGTCACCTTAAGGGTGAAGCCCTCAGGGGGCGCCTGGGTGGCGCAGTTGGTTAAGCGTCCGACTTCAGCCAGGTCACGATCTCGCGGTCCGTGAGTTCGAGCCCCGCGTCAGGCTCTGGGCTGATGGCTCGGAGCCTGGAGCCTGTTTCCGATTCTGTGTCTCCCTCTCTCTCTGCCCCTCCCCCGTTCATGCTCTGTCTCTCTCTGTCCCAAAAATAAAAAAAATAAAAAAAAAAAACGTTAAAAAAAGGGTGAAGCCCTCAGACTTTCCTTTCCATCCTGAAGGCTGACAATCCCACTAGCTGGTTGGTCAGAAGACACATCCCACCCCATCCTTTCCCAGATGGAAGGCCCAGTGACTATGGAGTCTGCACTGTGGTTGTGTGGGGCCCAAGGGCACAGGGCCTCAGATGGGACCTATGCCCATGGCAGACTGTCATGAGACCAGGCGGCAGCTCCAGACCTTCCCTGGGCTTCCTTCCCTCCTGTTAGAAGCAGGAAGCAACAGTCCTCCAGAGTGTTATCAAGATGCCTTGTGATAGCATGGGGATCCCCACCTGAGTCTAGTTTGGGGTTTAGATGTGCTGAGGTTGGGCTGGGAGCTGATGGCCAACCAGGCCTCATGGGAAGCTAATGGAGAGGGGCAGGGCCCCCACCATCACCCCCCAGGGAAGAAGCCCAGCAGGGAGGTCCCTGCCTACTCAGGCCCCCAGGTCCCTGCACCTCTGAGCCATGCTGGAGCTCTCTGTTCCCAGTGGTTTCCGGGGAAACCAGCTAACACAATGCAGATGGGCTGTATTTTTAGAAAGGCATCCTCTCCCCTCCCCCTTTCTCTTCCATCCTTTCTGATGTGTGCATTCATCCATCCATCTGGGTGGGGAGCTGAAAGAAGGGCCCCCACCTTGGAAAACTCTTCCCCCATTAGGACTTTTTTAGCTGCTAGTCTCCTTGAATAGCCAACTCGATTAAACGCCTTGGCAGCACTGGGGCGTCCCCACCCTCACCCAAGCCTGTTATGAAACCACTGTGGAGACCATCCTCCCCAAGTATGGTGCTATGAAAAGGGCTGAGAGTGGGCAGTGCAGGGACAGATGGCCTGTGATCGAGGGGGTGGTGGGGAAGGGGGATGGAGAGAAACCTTATAATTCAGAGAGCTGGGAGTGTCTCAGCCCATGGAAAACAGGCAGCCCAGGGCCCAGCAGGTGGTGATGTGGGGCTTCAGAACAGAGACATTCCCACAGGGTGCTGGCTTAGAAGCTTTTTCATAAGAAAGTTATGGTTAAAAAAAAAAAAAAAGGCAGCTAGATGATAAGTTAAAGGAAAATGAAATTCCTTATCAAATCAACACAGTGTATACCTTAAACGTAGATAAAGTTAATATCAATTATATATCAGAAAAGTTGGGTGGCTGGCGGGGGGCACCTGGGTGGCTCAAGTCAGTTAAGGGTCTGACTCCTGATTTTGGCTCAGGTCACAATCTCACGGTCTGTGGGTTTGAGCCCCACATTAGGTTCTGTGCTGGCTGGCAGTGTGGAGCCTGCTTGGGATTCTCTCTTTCTCCCTCTCTCTCTGCCCCTCCCCCACTTGCACACTGGCTCTCTCTCTCAAAAAATTAATAAATAAACTTTCAAAAGAAAAGAAAAGCTGGGCAGGGAGGGGAAGAGACATTCCTATCGACCTCCCACAAAGAAGCCGCGGTCATATCTGCAAGGAGATAGGTGGCACAGGGCAGAGTTGGGTGGGCGACCCCAGGGGTCTGGGAAGCAACAGTGATGGCTCTTTTCACCCTGCCCTTTTTTCTCCCTTTTGATCCCTGATTCTAGCATGTTAGATCCATATAAGCCTGGGATTATTCTAACTCTCCAAATTCTCGGTGCTGAGGCCTGGAGTCACTGGAACCATGGCCGGTATTTCTTCCCTGTCACTCACTTTATTTTGGGCAAAACCACTAAAAGGATGCTTCTCTGCAAACTGGGGGCATGAGCTTTCCTTTGCCCACCTCAGAGGTGCATCAGAGACAATGGATACAAAAATGCCTTTTAAATGGAAGATTTTGGTACCCATCTGGATGGGACAAATAGAATTTAGCAAAGGTGATTGATCAGGGTCTTGCTTAACTTCCTCCTTGTGCATAAGGCAACTCTGGGTTCTTTTCCTGCTGTCTTTTGCTGGATCCACACGTGCTGGCAGGAAGGTTACACGGATGTTTGCAGTAGGGGGAATGGACACATGGCCTCTCTGACCAGGTGACAGAGTCACATCACAGGGCAAACGGGAGCTGGGAGCAGCGGCAGGGATGTGCGTGGATGTGGGTGCGTGGATGTGGGTGATTCTTGACGAGGACCTGCATTTCTTTTAAATTACTTTTGGTTCCTGGTTTGTGCTCCTCCCTCCCTCCCTCCCTTCCTCCCTTCCTTCCTTCCTTCCTAGAAAGAGAAAATCTTTTTTTAATGTTTATTTATATATTTTTGAGAGACAGAACACGAGTGGGTGAGGGGCAGAGAGAGAGGGAGACACAGAATCTGAAGCAGGCTCCAGGCTCTGAGCTGTCAGCACCGAGTCCAACACAGGGCTCGAACTCATGGACTGCAAGATCATGACCTGAGCCAATGTCAGACACTTAACTGACTGAGCCACCCCTGGTGGTGGCATCCCTGAGGCATCCCTGGTTTGTGCTTCTTTAAATATGATTCTATGCTGAGGTCTGGGCCATGTAAACCCTCAGATGTGTTAGTGTTAAAAATACAGAGGCACCCGGGTGGCTCAGTCAGTTAAGTGTCTGACTCCTGATTTCTGCTCATGTCGTGATCTTGAGGTTGTGGGATCAAGCCCTGCGTCGGGCTCTGAGCTGACAGCACAGGACCTGCTGGGGATTCTCTCTTTCTCTCTCTCTCTCTGCCCCTACCCCTCTCAAAATAAATAAATAAACTTAAAAATATATATAAGTGATTACTATGGTCATTCCTGAAACTATTCAATAAATACACCAATTAAATTGCTCAGTAGTAGTTACATATCCTAACAGAGCAATCGCTGAATGGAAGCACTGCTCAGACAGTGGTAGGGATGTCTGGAAATCTACTGCGGGGATTTTTGTTGTCTTAGCAACTGGGTAGGGGACTCCTACTAGTATTTAGTGCCCAGGGCCCAGAGGTGAGAAAGGTGCTGGGCAGGGAGAGTGCTGCATAGTGAAGAGCCCTTCCCCACACCAAAACACCCATCCCTGTCTCACTGAGCAACACAGGAACCAAAGTGGAAGAAAGGCAAGACATAAACAGAGTGAAGTTAGTTTATGCAGGAGAAACCATACATGTGATCCAGACCTTGTGGGGCAGGGAGAAACTGAACCCCAAGAGAAAAGAGGCAGGACTGTGCAATGGTTTATCACCTCAAGAGTAAGAGGGCCTCTGGCAGATCATGGTCAAGGTCATGGTCCAAAGTGCCATGTGGATGCTGTGCCCCTAAAAGTCCTGGTTGTAAGGTCCTGTTATTAGAGGAAAGGCCACAAGCAAATGAAATAGGCTGCAACAGGAGCAGGGTCAAACTGGTACTGGCCCGCTCCACCCGGCGGAGGGGTCTGTGCCACAGATAAAGAAAGACAAGGCGGGAGGGCATGTGACTCATGTCCAAGCCTGTGCACCCAAACACCTTTCCACCCCCGCATGGCCAGCACCATGGTTTGAAAAGAATCCCCAGAAACTGGGACCCCAGAAATGAGGAACTCAATTTCCAAATGCACTAAGTAGGGGTTTGGAGCCTTAACATTAGCTCGCCCCTTCTATCCCTCTCCCTGTCCCTATCCTGACCTCAAAAGGCTGGGACAGCACTGGGGGTGGAGCCGGGATGGGGACTGGACCTTCCCTCGGCATCCCCATTTCACAGATGAGAAAAAAAAATGAAGGTGCAAGGCGGGAGTGATGGTGCAGCCCTCCCCTCCCCCCATGGCAAATCCCAGAAGGGAACCCAGAGCCGTGCTCTAAAATCCACACTCCAGGGGCACCTGCGATTAAGTGATTTCGGCTCAGGTCATGATCTCACTGCTGTGGGATGGATCCCCTGCGTCAGGCTCTGTGCTTGGTGTGGAGCCTGCTTGGGATTCTCTCTTTCCCTCTCTCTCTCTGTCCCTCTCCCCCACTTGTGTGCTCTCTCAAAAAATAAAATAAAACAAAATAAAAAAAATTGCTTAAAAAAAACCCCACACTCCATGTGTATTCTGCCTCCTACACTAGATACCCAACAGGAGGCTACGGGGGATATGATTTTTTTTCTGGTCCAGCCTCCACTTCCTCTCTCTAGTTATGGCCCCTTGATTCATGCTCAACCTGAACTAGACCAGTTCTCCTGATTTTCCTGATTTAGGCCTATGAATTCCCATCTCCCCACAACCACCGCCAGCCTGACAACACACACACACACACATTCACTCACTCACCCTTCCAGCACATTCCACCGTGCTTAAGGCAGCCATGTGGGGATCCTGACCCTTACAGCTAATGGCCCCAGCTGACCCCGTGAGCCCATTCTACCCACAGGAAGCAAGTGCCTTTGTTCATGCTGCTCCCTCCACCCAGAACGCCCTTCCCCATTGCATCCCTACATCATAACGAAACGGATCATTAGTATTTTCTGCTGGCACTTAGTATTTTTTTGTTGAATGAGATGAATGAGTGAATGATTCTTCTCTTAGACTTCAAAGTACCAAAAGATTGATGGCATTCAGTGTCGGTGAGGTTGTGGGGAAGCGGTAGAGTTTCACCTACCGTTGGCTGGACTGCAGAGTTTCCACTTTATTTGGAGGGCAACTCGGTAGTTTGTAAAAATGCAAAGGCCTGTCAACTCTGCAATTGTCTTGAGGTCTCTATCCCGATAGCAGGATACACCATGAGGCAGTGTGTGCAAAGAGGCACTGTTCGGAAGAGTAAAATAAGTGGAAACAACCCAAATGAATGTCAGGAGAATGGAACATCTACACCTGGAGCACCACAAGGTACCTACCTAATTGTGTTTGAAAACACTATTTTATTTACTTTTTATTTTTTCAGAGAGATGGAGAGAGAGAGCACACGAGGTGGGGGGGAGAGGGGCAGATGTAGAGAGAATCTTAAGCAGGCTGTGTGCATGGATGCGGGGCTTGATCTCACAACCCCGGATGACCCTGGGATCAGGACCTGGGCTGAAATCGAGTCGGCTCAACCTACTGATCAGTTAAATCTGTAGAATGCCCCTCAGTTTGGGTTTGTCTGTTGTTTTCTTTCTTTTTTAACGTTCATTTATTTTTGAGAGAGAGCACGTGCGGGAGAGGGACAGGAAGAGAGGCGGGCAGAGGACTCGAGGTGAGCTGAGTGCTGACAGCAGAGAGCCTGATGTGGGGCTCGAACTCACAAACCACAAGTTGGTGACCTGAGCTGAAAATAGACACTTAACCGACTGAGCCACACATGTGCCCTGGTTTGTCTGTTTTCTTCTTTATGATTAGACGGAGGTTATGCATTTTTGGCAGGAATAGAAGAGATGCCACGTGCCCTTCTCACCACACCCTATCAGGAAGTAGGGGCAGTCAGTCTGTCTTATTGCTAGGGACACTGACCTTGACCACTTGACTAAGGTGGTGTCTGCAGGTTTCTCCAGTGTAAAGTTATTATTTTTTCTCTTTATAATTAAGAAGTATCTTGTGGGAAGATATTTTGAGATTATGCAACTTCCTGTTTCTCGTCATATGTTCCCCACTAACCGTAGCAACCACTGACGACTTCTGCCTACAGTCGTTATTGTGTTTTCTTAATGACACTTTTCTATTTCCACCATCCCTTCTACATTTATTAATTGGAGTTCTTCTGTAAGAAAGAGCTGTCCTTTCTCCTCCAATTACTTATTTATCCAATTACTTATTTACATTACTATGGACTTATGCATAGTTATTCTAGTCTATGGGTTATAATCCAATCATCATTTCATTGTTTACACCGGGTCAGATTTGGTCATTGGGGGTTCCTCCAAGCTGGGTCCTCTGAGTTGAGTTCTTTTACCACACACCCATTACGTTTTGAGTAGTTTCAAGTGTTCTGGTTCCTTATGATGTTCTAAACTCATCTCATATTTTCTCTGCCTGAATCCTGGAATCAACCATTCCTCCAGAGAGCCCAGTTTCTTCATATTGCAGAATGCTATTTAGAAACCAAGATTTGGAGACACCTGGCTGGTTCAGTCGGTGGACCACGTGACTCTTTGACCACGGGATTGTGAGTTCAAACCCCACACTGGGTGTAGAAATTGCTTAAAAATAAAAACTTTAAAAAAAAAAAAAAAAAGGAAACCAAGATTTGGGCACTAGTGTGCTCATTGCCACTGGGGTTCCATTGTTCCAGGCTGTCTTAACAAGCAGAGTTAGGATATGTAGGTAAGTATGCTAACACACTCTTGTACATCTAGCCATCTGTGTGTGTGTATAAATCTGAAATTAAGGGGCACCTGGGTGGCTCAGTCGGTTAAGAGTTCAACTCTTGGTTTCGGCTCAGATCATGATCTCACAGTTCGTGAGTTCATGCCCTGCGTCGGGCCCTCTTCCGACAGTGCAGAGCCTGCTTGGGATTCTCTGTCTCCGTCTCTGTCTGCCCCTCCCCACTTGCACTCTCTCTCAAAACAAATTAACTTAAAAAATAAATAAATAGATGAAATGAAATATATACTGACACCTTTAATTCTATTTTTAAAATAAATTTTTCATTAATTTTTTTTTAAGTAGGATCCACACCCAACGTGGGGCTTGAAGTCATGTCCCTGAGATTAACATTCACATGCTCCACCGACAAAGCCAGCCACGCACCCCAACACAACAGTTTTTTTCTACTTCTCCCCCTTTCTTTGTTATTTTTTCTGCCATAATAAGAAACCTGGCTCTCACTATCCATAATAGTTTCACTTATTTGCTCATTACTGGTATATACACACAAAGTAATTTCAGAACTGCTACTCACATAATGAGTTCTTTCTCTTCAGAACTTTTGTACTTACTTTAGCTAGTTTTTTGTACTTTACCCTTTTATTTTATTATGAAAAAAATGTTTAATCTTTATTTTTGAGAGAGAGAGAGAAAGAGAGCACGAGGGCGGGGGGAGGGGCAGCGAGAGAGGGAGACACAGAATCCAAAGCAGGCTCTAGGCTCTGGGCTGTAAGCACAGAGCCCGATGTGGGGCTCGAACTCATGAACAGAGAGATCCTGACCTGAGCTGAAGTCAGACACTCAACTGACTGAGCCACCGAGGCACCCCTGTACTTCACTCTTTTAGACCCAGATTTTTAAGAGCATCTATCACTCTTGTAAATTAAAAAGGAAACTACACGTGAAATAAATGGTTTAAAGTTTTCCTAAAACTTCTCCGCATCCAGCGTCGATGTCCCTGAGTCACTGTCTTGAAATTGTGGTTGCTTGCGTGCTTATCCTCTGACATCAGGAATGCTGGTGGTGTGGCATTTCCCACTGGGGCTCTGCTGCTGTCTCCAGGATTTCCCTCCCCACCACAGATTCTGAGGTGCACGAGACAGCGAGGACAGCACCGCTGAGCCCGTCTCCCCAACACAGCCTCTTTAGACATGAGAGGGTACAAAAAACATGTGTGTCTCAGAGTTGCCATAACACAGCTCTTTCATAAAATTTCCTTCTATGGAGGCTGAGCACCAATGTGGGAGCTCTGTTTCTTTGCACAACATGGCCCCAAGAATTAAACACAGACCAAGGAGAGACACAACTAGAACCCCAATAACATTCCATGTGGGCAGCTACTGTAAGGAACCAGTAAAAGTGCCACTGTAGCAAGGACTGTTAATCGTCCCCCAATATCTGTTCTCTCCTTCTTCCTTAATAATAGATCCCTACATTTTTAAGTCTCTATCTATCTATCTACCCATCTATTTAAAGTAAGCTCTACTCCCAAAGTGGGGCTTGAACTCATGATCCTGAGATCAAGAGCCACATGCTCTACCAACTGAGCCAGCCAGGCACCCCTGGATCCCCACATTTTATTTTATTTTAATTAATTTATTTATTTTTGAAAGAGACAGAGTGGGGAGGGGTGGAAGGAGAGGGAGAGAGAATCTCAAGCAGACCCCCCTCTCGGCACAGAGTCTGACACAGGGCTTGATCTCTTGATCATGAGGGCAAGACCTGAGCTAAAATCAAGAGTCTGATTCTCAACTGACTGAGCCACCCAGGCACCCCTAGATCCCTACGTTTTAGACAGGCAGGTGGATAATGGCAATAAAACTTATTAATGACCATGTGACAACATTCTTCCAGTAAGATGTAAATGGAAGCATGTGACTTTAAAGGGAGGAGACATGCTATTCTTTAATCCATCTTTCTTCCTGCCGGCTGGAATATAGATGTGCAGGTGGGGGCCTGAACAGCCATTTTGTTTATTTATTTATTTATTTTTGAGAGAGAGAGAGGGAGAGAGAGACAGAGTGTGAGCGGGGGAGGGGCAGAGGGAGAGGGAGACACTGAATGTGAAGCAGACTCTAGGCTCCGAGCTGTCAGCATAGAGCCTGATGCAGGGTTTGAACTCGAGAACCACGAGGTCATGACCCGAGCCAAAGTCAGATGCTTAACCTCCTGAGCCACCCAGGTGCCCCTGAACAGCCATTTTGGACCCTGGGGCAGGATACTAAGGAGTCTAGGTACCTGAGAATCATGAAGCCATGATTTGGGATGGCCTATCTTCAGACTCTGTTTATAAAGAAGGGAAGTACACTTTTATCTTGTTTAATCTATTAGTATCTTGGGGTTTTCTGTCCCATACTGTTGAAATGAATCTAAATGTGGGGCATTTTTCTTGGAGGCCCACCCTAACATGCTGAAGAGGCAGAAAGCCAAGGGAAAGGAAAGGGCTTGCCCAAGGGAAACCAGGGGAATGCCAGAGCTCGGCCAGAACTTGCAGCTTCCTCTCTCCAGTGGGCAGTATACTCCATGAAGCAATGCTCTCCGCTAGCTCTTCAACGGAGCCAGCCCCTTCTCACTCAGCCCTCACAGGTGCACAGTAACCTTGCTGATATGGGTAACCGTGACCTACCTAAAAAGTTGAAAAGCCCACTGTGGCAGTTTAATTTTTTTTATTTTTTGCTACAGATTCTCAAGTTTCTTTAACACTGGTGCTTCAGTTCAGCTGTGTATCTGCCTCATTTGGCAGATTTCCCAGAAACAAAGATATACTTGTCCTGGATCTGTATGCAAGATCCGAAGAGGTAAGCTAAGGCAGCAAGCCTCGTCCAGCTCAGGAGTCTGCAATATAGTCCGATTTAGAGAATAGGAGGGAGCAACTTTCTTACGGGGTATTTTTTCACAGGAAGCCCCTGTGAAATGCCTAACGTATTAGTGTTTTCGGGAACAACATTCACCTAGGAGAGAAGGACTCACACCAAGCAACTCCCAGAGTCTTCCTGCTTCAAACACAATGTCTACAGAAGGGAGCCCTGTGTCAGGACTCACTCAACACCCAGGTCTTTCCTACTTGTAATGGCACCTGGTTTCCTTTTATGAAACATTACCTGCCCACCCCCCCCATTCCCAATCCATGTGGTTCAGGCAGAGATAACCACACTCCCAGGCGTGGCCAGGTGGCTCAGGCGAAAATCCATTCATTCATTCATTCACTCACTAGATATTGACTGAGAACCTACTACGTACCAGGCACTGTTCCAGGCACCAAAGACAAGAAACTATTATAGACAAAATGTCCTTCCTTTGTGGAACTTTCTAGGGGAGGAGATAAACATCAACAAGTCTGAGTTAATCTATGGTGTGTCAGACATGCCAAGGTCAATAGAGGAAGCAGTGTCAGAGAAGGGGGTAGACAGCCTGAAACAGGGCTCACGGAGGTGAGGGAGAGGGCTCTGGGGACGTGCAGGAGCACTGAGGCCAGAGAGAAGGGCAGAGGCTGTGAGGCAGGCATTTGTCTGGGACGTTCAGGGGAGCTGGGGAGTGGGTGGGTGGGGAAGGACCTGGGGACAAAGACGTAAGGGCAGGAGCATCAGATCATGTTGTGCCTTGAAGGTTGTTAGGAACACTCTGGTTTTCCTCCGAGTGAGTTGTGCTGGAGGGTTCTGAGCAGAGGGGTGATGTGAGAGGATTTCCATCTTAAAGACTCCCTCCACCTGCTCTGGGGGGAACAGACGTGGGGGCTGGAATAGGGAGAACAGTTGCAATGACCTGGAAGAGACCTGACGGCTAGTGGAGGTGGAGAAGCACTCAGGTTCTGGTGTGTCCTGATGGCAGAACCAGTGGGAGCTGTCGGCCATCAATGTGGGGCATGAGGGAGGGAAGAGAGTCAAGCATGACTTGGGTTTTGCTCTGAGCCATTGTGAGGAGAGAGCTGGGAAGCTCTCTCAAGGCAGGTTTAGCCTTGAGCAGACAGAGAAGCCAATGGCCGGGCTGCTGACATCACCACAGAGGCAGTGCCCAAAGTCGTGAGACCGGATGGGGCCAGCCAGGGGGTGAGTGAGGACAGAGGTATCCAGGGCTGGAGCCCAGAGAAAGGAGAGGAGGGGAAAGCAGCGGCAAGGTGGGAGTGAGTGAGTGGAAACCAGGGGGACACAGCACAGGGCGTGGCCTCGGAGGGTGCAGGGAGGGCCTCGGGCTCCCGTCAGGACCAGGCCTTTGCTGGCATCCTTGGGGACACTCTTCGCTGGGGTTATGGGGAGGATGGTCTGTGAGCCAGCAGCCAACTCGCCATCGAGAGGCAGGACCTGACAGAACCAAAACAACCCAAAGACCCGAACAGGTAGGAGTGGGGGAGAGAGAGACAGAGTCCGGTGGCCCCGTGTGCCCTACATCCATATGCCACAGTTGCCCCACAGTGTCCTTTTTTGTCACCCTAGGCTCAGTTTCTGCAATCAGGAGACCTAACAGAAGGTCCGAGGTCTTTTCTTCCACTTGGCCCAGCACCCACCCATCCACCCTGCAATCACATAGGGGCAGCCAGGTCTGGGTGTGGGGTCAGAGGGCTCATGGGCTGGAGGGCAGGACTTGCCCACCACACCCAAAAGGCAACATCACAGTCCACTCGAGCTGCCTAGGGCTTTTCCAACCCGGAACATCTCAGGGCCTGCAGTCCTCCTGGATGACCACTTCGGATCACGAGGGACCTCGGGGCCACCCCCGACCACTACGCCCTCCACCCTGACCAAGTGGGCCGAGTTCTCAGTGAATACTCTGGAGCTGGCCTGGGCTTTGGGAGCAGTGAGCTCAGAGCTCTTACTCTCAGCACGAGGAAAGGCAGGTGTATGGCTCAGGGTGGGGCGGACAGGATTCTCCAGGGAACTTGATGGAGAGTCAGCAGCTTCCCTGTTCCACCCCCAGGCCCCTGGGCCCCAACAGGACATCTCTCCTCCTAAATACCAGCATGGAAAAGACCGCTAAAAGCCACCTCTGGCACCCACAAGCCTGGCCCCTGGAGTAGGCTGTCAGGAAACTGTCTCAGGTACACAGAATATGATCCTGGCTACAAACCTCAGACGTGGCTATGGAATGCCCACCCCCACCCCTGTGTAGGGAGATGACATCCCAGAAATATGCCCTGCGTCCTGTCCAAGGAGGCTGGGGTCCCCCCACCTCACCTGCCTAAGACAGGGCGCACCACCAGGCACGCAGCATCTGTCCTGCCACGCCTCTCCCAAAAGGTGAACTGGAAAAGCACCTAAGTCCTCAGAAGTGTTTGTTATGGGGCTTGTAATCGTTCTGGCTGGAATGTACGTTTCATCTGTGGCTTGGGGTTTCGGGCGCTGGAGGATGAATGCAACGAGAGCTCCTCTGTCACCACACGGAGACCAGCTTTGCGTCCATGCTCCTGTGACGCTCTCCTACTCAGAAAACAGCATCGCAGGGCTCTCAGTTGACCCTCAAGATTACCCTGTGCAGGGCGCCTGGGTGGCTCAGTTTTATGAGCATCCGACTTCGGCTCAGGTCATGATCTCACAGTCTGTGAGTTCGAGCCCTGCGACAGGCTCTGTGCTGAAAGCTTGGAGCCTGGAGCCTGCTTCAGATTCTGTGTCTCCCTCTCTCTCTGTGCCTCCCCCACTCGTGCTCGTGCTTGCTCTCTCTCTCTGAATAAATAAACAAAACATTTAAAAAAAGAAAAGAAAAAAAAAAAAAGACTACCCTGTGGACTCGGCCAGGTTCAGCCTGAGGTCACTTGGCCAGGGCAGGTCAGATCCAGCTTTCTAGACTCCAACCCCACAGTCTGACCACCACCCTGTGCTGCCGGCCGGCGCAGGGGCTGAGGCCCTGGGTCTGATGTGCACACCCCAGGACTGGTTTTCCTGGGTGTCACAAATCACCACAACCTCAGCGGCTTCAAACAAGGCCTATCATTGTCTCATCACCTTGGAGGTCAGAAGTCCAAACTCCATGGCACTGGGCGGCAGTGAAGGTTTTGGCAGGACCACTCTTCCTTCCTATGCAGATCCGAGGGGAGAATCTCTTCTCTTGCACTTTCCAGGTTTAGAACTGTGCTCCTTGCACTGCTTGGCTCCTGGCCGGTCCTCCATCATTAAGGCCAGCGGTGTGGAGAAAGTCAAGCATCTTGATGCAGGGCATTCCATTGCCTTCTCCCAGGCTCTGTGGTCAAGTATCCTTCTGCCTCCCCCCTCGTAAGGATACATGTGCTTGCATTCACGGCCCCCCTGGCTAATCCAGGACAAAGACCCCATCTCACGTGCCTTACCTTAATCACACCTGCAGTCTCTTGTCATCTAACACTTCTAGGTTCTAGTGCTTAGGATCTGAATATCTTTGGGAGTCGTTATTCAGCCTAGTGCACACACACGCCCCCATGGTCTTGCAGCCCTACGTTTGTCAGAATTGTTCACTGTGCCCCTGAACACTTCCTCTTCCCTATGGAAAGCCAACTTCAACATCCACTGCTCTGCCCTCAAGCTTTCCAAGAACACACCGCTTCCAAAGCACTGGGCTTCGGCTCTTCCTCAGGGCTCCCGCCGGCTCGATTTCATCAGAACCCCAGCACTCAGCACTTCTCTGCATCTGTTCCTTTTTAGTTTTTAAAAACTGAACTTGAATTTCATGTAACACACATTCACTGAGAAAAGTCACAGAAGCAGAAGAGCGAACAGAAGTAAAAAGCACATACAATCCTACTCATCGGAGGAAACCACTGTTAAGATTTCTACTTAGGTTCTTTCATCTTTTTTCACTGCTGATCTACATACTGAAAAAGGCTTTTTTCTTTCTGAAAACAAAAAAAAAACAGTTTTGAGACATACTTTTGGACTCTGGAGCCAGATATCCTGGTTCACATTCCAGCTAGCCACTTAACATCTGTGTGACCTTCAGAAAGTTACTTAACTTCTCTGTGCCTTAGTATGCCTTATCTATAAAAAGGAGGAAATAATAGCGGGTCCCTCCTAGGGTTGTTGGGATGAGTTAATACATAGAAAGCACTCAGAACTGTGCCTGGCACACGGCAAATGCCACACAAGTGTGATGTCACCTCTTATTATTACATGTATAAGGGAGTGTCTGTCCGGATGAGTAAATAACCTGTGATGGCATAATTTGCAGCTGTTGGGGTTCCCTAGTATGATGGCACCCGCATTTATTTAACGTTCTCTGCTGTTAGGCATTCAGATTGCTCCAGTTTATTTTTTTTTCTATAAACAACTATGGGATAAACACCCTTGAACAAACACCTCTGCACACATCTTTATTTGTTCCTAAAAATTCAACTGCTGAGTCACAGTCACACATATTTTTAAACTTCTGATACAGCATTGCCAACCTGCCCTTCATAAAAGCTGCGCCAGTTGCCCTCCGCACGGACAGTGGGGACAGCACGCCTGTCTCCGCACGCCCCACCCTCACCTGTGGCTGGGGGCCCACCTGCGTACCCCTCCCCTCTTCAGACCACGCCCCCTCATTTGCATGCCCCGCCCGCACTGCAGCACACCGGTGAAGCAGTGGAGTTTGCTGAAATGGATGAACTGGAAATGAGGATTTGAGATCCTATTTTCAGCCTGCTGGGATAAATCTGTGCTTCTCGTTTTCCCCCACATGTAAAATGTGGGTCAACACACCTGCCAAGAATCAAACACTATTTAAAGGTAGTCTATGAAATTGTGTGGGACTACATATTCCATGCATTCAAATGACACCAAAATTCCAGACAGAACAGGCAAAAAGTTTTGCTTTTTAATCACACATTGAGTGTATTTTTAAAACATTTCCAACATCCAACATCAGGGCTCCCAAGGGACCATATCAGAGCCCCAAATCTGCCACTTTAGAGCTCCCTCAGGACTCCAAACCATCTTGGAGACATATTGTTTGAGTGCAAATGCACATAAGCCATCACTTTCCTGTTTCCAAGTAGACTAATGTCCCACTTTCCCACATCATACTAAGAAATAAAAAAACACTCAGCTACAAAAGGCACCAAGAGTCTGTCCTCCAAAGACTGCAGCAAGCTTGCGTGGGCACATGGGGGGCCATGTGCTGGGGTCCTCCCAGTGCTACTGAGGTAGGGCCCTTATTCCCATTTTACTGATCAGGAGACGGAGGCTCAGAGTAATTACAAATTTGCTCAGGAGCTGAGAAACAGAGAGGAGACCCTTCTGGTTCCCAAATCCCTGCCCTCCTTACACTGCAAGACTCAGAGAGTCTGGAAAATGCTGGCTGCCATATGCATCAGTTACCTGTGAAACTTCCTAGAACAGCCCCTACCACCTGCTTCTTCTCCCTGCAACAAAAAGACATGCTCCGACTGGGCACAACAACTCATGGACATCCTTCCAGCCCCACAGGTGAGGGGCACCCGGCCTTCCCTACCTGATGTCAGAGCTGTGATGTCAGGCCAGTAGGGCCCAACTCTAGGTGTCATGCCCCATTTGTCCCACATGACGGGAAACTGAGGTCTCAGCAGAGTCCCCCAGGAGCACATTGCAGGGAGATCTGGATTGTGTGGAGAAGCCAGAGAAGGAACTGGAACATTTCAGAAGAGGAGCAAAGGGGAAGGGGGAGACCCTAGGACACTGAGGAGGTAGTTGGGGACAAAAGCCCTACAACTGCGATTTGCTGTCTGCCTGACACTGCACTCAGCACTGACACACACTCTCACAGCTAATTGCTGAAGCACACAACCAGGTAGGTACCATGATGATCCCATTTTACAGATGGGAAAAAGAAGTGCACAGCTTGAAGACTGGCCTGAAGCCGGGCAGTTAGAACACACGGGATGGCTCAGGACCCAGGTTTGAAACTGAGCTCCACCTTTCCCCAGCTGCATGACGAAGTGACTAACCTCACTGGGAGAAGGGGCATGATGAATAAAGGGGAGAATGTGAAAACTGTATACAGCTACAGAAGTAGGATTTTAGCAAAGAGGTTCAATGGAGCAATTCACTAATGCTTACGCAGGGGGCAGTGAGTTACGGGCCTCTAAGGAATCCTCCCAGAGACACAACTGAGCCTGGACTCAAACAACGATTGAGCATTTGCTATATGCCACCACAATCTACTTGGAACGACACTGACCTTGACCTGCTCGTCATCCAGCAGGGGAGACAGGTCAGAATCTCACAGATGCATGTGAGCAGGGATAAGGTGGGGTTAGGGCAGAGCCAAACTCTCTAGTGGCCAACCAGCCAGGGTAGGTGGAAGTTCTCCATGACGAGGAACTTTCCAGAAGGGAGATGAAGCCCAAGAGGTGCCCACCAGGGCTAGCCCCCTCACCCGTGCTATCTCAGTGAGCCTCATGCCAACTCTCAGAGGGAGGGGTCAACAGTTTCATCTCTAAGAGGAGAAAACTGAAGCCAGAGAGGTTAAGCAAGCTGTCTGAAATCACATAGCTGGTCAGCAGAAGGGCTGGGATTTGAACCCTTATCTGTGGGACAAGGAGGAGGACAGGATGGAGTTGGGAGGAAGGTCACAAAGACCACCAGGCAGAGGCTAAAGGGATGCACCGTCTCCCAGGTGCATCCCTTTAGCCTGGTGAGAGGTGCAAGGGGGGGGGGGCTGTGACCCACGACAGTGCCCTAGGGGCTCCTGTTCCAGCCTGGCCAGGGGCTTAGAGAGTCCACCAGAACCAGGTAAGCCTGTCTGGTGAGGGAGGCGGGTCCCTGACCCCTGTACCCAGGAGATAAGGGCGCATTGCCCTGGGACCCCAAAGCTGCACCCCCATTGGAGCCCCCATGAATGCCTCCCAAGAGCATTCTTCCTCCAGGGCCTTCTGGGGCCAAAGAGGAGAAGGGGAGGATCCAGAAGTTCTGCCCTGTGAGCAGGGCTCCCAACACCCACAGGGCTGTAAAAACTTTCCCTCAAGGGCATTAACTAGTGCAGTGGCCTTGAAGTCAGGTGGGCCAGCCTGCCTCAAGTGAGCTCTACAAGGAAAAGCTGGTAAGGGATTGGAGGGAGGGTCAGCCCCACGGCTCATCCAACTAAGACCTGGCACTTCTGAGCACCTGGCCAGGTTTTCCAGGGCTTCGGAACAGCCCCCTCTTCCTTGTTTGTGAGCTTGCCAGGAGCCAAGAGACAGCAGCTGCAGGTAACTTAACTCTCACTCACAGCCTGAAACCTCACCAGACCTCCTCGCAGCTCCAGGCCCTCCAGCCTCTGCACCACTCGCAGGGCCTATATGTAAGCTGGCCCCTCCCTCCATTAGCCTGCGATGCCACCTCTCTCTCCATTAATAGAAATTCTGTCTTTTAGGGTCCAGCTCAAACACTGCCATGTGTTCAAATCTCTCTGCTCCCCTCCAGCGCCCTCAGACTCCAACCTGTTTCCTGAACGCACCCCCACGCTGCTGCCCGCTTCCCTGTCTTGTAACACAGTTCCTGTGCTCTGTTCTCTGGCACCAGACAGTAAGGTCCTTGAGGTCAGAAACCAAAGTCTTCCAGGTGCCCGACTCCACACATGGCCCCAGGATACACTGTTTGAGCACCTTCACCGCCCAGGCCCGGGGGAGATGGTGGCCCTGGGTGTTTCCCTTTCCTAGCCCCCTTCCACCTGCCCGAGTCTCTCCACACAACCTCAGGAGTGGGAGAGCTCTCCCACCTTTCAGACACTGGGTCTCCTGTCCTTGCTCTTTCCTCCCCCACTCCTGGGCATACCCAGTGTCCTCTGCTGATCTCTGGCCACAGCACCCTGGATGTGGTTTCCAGCAGAGTGTCTGGCCGCTTCTCCAGAGGAGCCTCAAGGCTGAGAGCCCCCAGTCAGCAGGGTCCCATCTGGTTGCCCACTTCACAGACCACTTGGCCTCTACTCCCAGCAAGAAACTTCTAGGGAGAGGCGCTCAGATTGTTACGGGGAGCAGGAAATAAAAGGCCTATGGCAGGGGTCCTGTTGGGAGCCCAGGGAGCTCCTTCTTTACTGGGGGACGGCGACACTGACTGGAGGGCAAGGGCGCTGAAATCCCTTCCGATGGCCTGGCTATAGCTCGGCTAGTCGGAGACTCCAAGGGGCCGCTCCCCTGACCCGCGCTCCCTCCTGCGGGACGCCAGCACCGCGGACTGGAGCAGGGCCGGGCGGGACACAGCCCCACGTCCTCTCTCGGAGCGGTGCTCCGCGCAGGAACAGAGAGCGCACAAGCTCGAAATTCGCTAGCATCCGCACCCCCTCCTCCAGCTCGAACCCGAGCCGCCCCAAACCCCGGCCAGCGCGCCGGTCTCCCGCTCCAACTCGGAAAGTAGCGGGCGGCGAGGGCCGCGCCCAGGGGCGGCGGAGGAGAAGGGCCGGCGGTACCTGTCAGCAGTTCGATCTTGTGTCCCAGCACCTTCATCTCCGCGCTGCGGCGTCGGGGAGCGAGCTCGGCCGAGCCGGGAGAGGAGCGCGGGAGGCGAGGAGCGAAGCAGCAGGAGAGCCAGGAGCCTGGCAGGCGGAGCTGCCGGGAGCCAGGAGCGCTCTCGCCGCCCCCCTCGCCGTTCTCCCCCCCTCCAAAACCGGTTAAAAAAATCCACCAATTGCACGACCGCGCACCCCTAAAAGGCGCGCGCCGCCACCTGGTCGGGGTGATCTCCGGGAGGCGGAGGGAGCGCGCGGGCTGGGTGCGGGTGACACTCCCGGCGGCGGCGGCGGCGGGAGGGGGCCCCCGGCGCCTGTCGCCCGAACAAAGAGGCCTTGCCGCCCGCGCCTCCCCCACCGCGACGCCCGGGGAGGTCCCCGCGTCCGGCTGGGAGGGGGTACCGCCCTCGTAAGCCAAATGTGGCCCCAGAGAGAGGGCGCGCGGTTCGCCGAGTCTCGGGTCGCGAGGGGAGGCGGAGCAGGGGTGGCGGGCTGGCCGCAGCCGCAACGGCGGGGGGAGACGGGGAGAAAGACCGAGGGCGCCGCCGACTCACCGAGGGTGATGTGAACGAGACAGACGCGCAGGCGGGGAGCTGGGCCTCGGCGCCGCCGTCGCCAACGCGCGGGTGCAGGTGCGGGCAGCCGGGAGCCCCTCCACCTCGCTGCCGGGGGCGGAGGCTGGGCTGGGGGCGGCGCGCCGCGGGGGGCGTGCCCACGTGGGTGTGGTGGGCGTGGGCGCTCCGCCGGCCGGCTGGGCCCGGCAGGGTGGCTGCAGCGGAGAAGTCCCGGGCGCTCGGCTTCCCCCTCCGGCCACGGCGGGAGCGCCCGGCCGGTGGATGGGCCGGCGGGCGAGCGGACGCCGCGGCACGCGAGCCTAGCCGAGACTCCCTGTGGACCCGCACGCTTCTCGCCTCTCGCAGGCGTCCGGGGAAAAGGTCAACCGCGTTCGACCTGGCGGGGTGCGGCGGAAGGCCCCTACCCTCCCGCGCCCCCTGCAGCCGCGCGGCGTCGGGTTCCCGGGGAGGGGGCGGCCTCTGCCTCCCTCTTTGTTCAGATTCCCGAGGGGAACCCCAGCGGTTGGGGACAGCGGCCTCCTCCGCCCCCGCCGCTCGCCCCCGCCCCACCCCGCCGCCGCCAGGGACCTGTTCGGGAAAAGCCCAGGGGGGTCGGAAAGAACCAGGTGCTCACGGGCCCTTGAAACCCCGTCCAGTTTTCAGACCCCCAGGGTTTCCTTGGGAACTGGTGGGGGAGTAATGGTCTCCAGACAAAGGTGTTCTGGGCCGTCAGGGTCCCGCCCAGAGTGTCCCTGCTTTCAATTCACCCTTCATCATCTGAGCGGGAAGGGGATCTGGCACACCCTTGTGTTGCTCAGGCTCTCTCTGGTCTGGCTCAGGGACGTTGCTCTCACCTGTCACCCCAAATGAAGCAGCGCTAAAGTCCCTAGATGGAGTCCTGTAGGGAGAAATCTGATGACCTGGAAAAATTTACTTGGGCAAGACAGTTCAAAACAGTGCTTCCGGAGACGAGTTCTATTGAGGGCCTGCCAGTGACCTTGGTCAGGGATCTGCCTCTCCCAGATTCCAGCCTGTTTTGTGCAGAGTGAATGAGTTGGACCAGTCATCTGAGAGGTCCCACTGGGTGGGAGTTCAGGTGGATCCTGCAGCACCCCCTCCCCTTTGTCTGGGCTGGTTTGTGGTAAGGTTCTGGCTGTCCCTTAGCTCCAGGCTGTGGCGGAGGCTGCCATGCCATTGAATGAACTGACTCACTGGTCTTGAGGAAGCTAGTAAGATTTGGTGGCCCCAGATGGGGTGCGTGCTCCTGCTCGGGGTACAGTATATAAACCACATGGGAGGTAGCAAGCTTGGCTTCTCCTTACAGCTCTGGGGCTCACCTTGGGGAAGTCCCTTTCACTTTCCACCTTTGTAAAAGGGATGGGGGAGGCCAGTGGTGACAGAGTGAACCTCTGTGTCCAAAACATCCAGGAGACTGTGGTTCTTACGTGTACACGTCTGGAGTCAGTCCTCAAGAGCACAGGCTGGTTCTACAATTTCCCGGCTGTGTGAGGTCCAGCAAGTTACTCACCCTCCCTGAGCCTCCATGCCATACCCTGAAATTGGGATGATGACCCCTCAGAGGGTTCTTGTAAGAATTAAATGACGGAACATAAAGAAAATGCTTAGCATAGTGTCAGACACATGGTTTAAGTGTGCACTAAATATTTGCTATTGTTATTGATGATTAAATTGTTATGCCTGTGTTAGGGATTCAGGCTTCCATGAGTTCTACCCTTTTCAGTAAGGTCTGTCTGCTTACAGACCTAGTCATGGAACAAAACTAATGTTTGGTTTTCTAGTAACATAGTTCATGAGGCCTAGCCTGTTCTGAATTCCCGGGGGGGGGGGGGGGGGAAGGGGAATACAGGCCCCAGGAGGAAGTTAGGGCTGCCAAACAAAAGCTTTGACACTGTGACATGTCTGTGTGCAGAATGGCATCTACGATGGCCTGGAACTGATGTGCACAATCCACGAGGCTCAGATAATTCCCAAACCCCAAGTGAGCATTCGGGGGGGTCAGGTTGCAGATTTGAACCTGTGAAAGTGGACACTTAATAGCTGGTGAAGGAATGTAAGAACACCCACCCCCCACCCCTGAGGATGGGGGGCTTTTGCACCCAGCACAGGTGCTTAGGGAATAAGCAGGCAGAGGGGGCCCTTGCCCCTTCTGGAGGAGACGGTCAGTCATGCCAGGAAAAGAGGAGTCCCTGCTGAGTCAGCAGAAGAACAAGTTCTCAGTCCCTTCTGCTCCTAGGCTCTCTTCATCTTTAACACCCGTGCAGGAGGCATGATGTTTGAGGACAGGCCGGATGTCAGGGCTTTGAACAGAGGAAAACGGAGCACGGCAGAGGGCCAAGCTGTTGGCTGGAACTGGGGGTCTCTAAAAGGCACCCCAGCCTGGCTCCTAATTACCTGAAAGATGCTGCCTAAGTCGCTGCCTTTGCTGGACTTCCCCTTTGCCGTTTGTCAAATGGGCAGGAGCCTGTCCCACACCACCATTGGAGATGAGACGCAGCCTTTCTGAAGACCTCTCTGAGCCTTCGTTTGCCCCTCTGGAAGTTCAGGCTAATGCAGCAGCCTGGCAGTTGCAGGAAATAGAGACCGACTCTGGCTAGCTTAAGCGAAAAAGGGCTTTGTTACAAGGAGGGCGGGCAGCTCTCTGGGTCTCAGGATCCGGGCCCAACACTGCAGCGCTGGTCTGGTGTCAAAACCACCACAGACACTGTAGCCCGCGCCAGGGGCAAGGACACGGGACACTGCCATGCCTCGGGACCACGGCTGCCTCTGAAGTCTGAGTTGCTGCTGCTGCTGCCGAGTCCTGGCCAGGATGGACTCTGTGTGCCCTTGGCTCCCTCCCTCGTGCCACTAGCTTCTCATTCACAGTCAAGAACGGGCGTGTCTGATTGGAGGTGCCCGGGTCGGGTACTCTGCCAAAGCTGCAAGGGAGGCTGGGAAAAGATGTGTTCGGTTCCTCTAGGAGGAGGTGGGCTCTGTCTCGTAGGAAGGGCGACTCAGATGCTGGTGGTCAAAACGGTGGCGGTGCCCACAGCAGTGGGCTCGTGAAGCTGCTCTGAGATGCACACGAGGGCACTGACCTTGGAGCCTGGTGTGGAACGCACCACCCCTGGTCACTGAGATTCCCAGCCAGCTGCAAGTCTACAGTGTCGACGGGTGGTGCTCCTGCAGATTCCAGTCTTTGATTTTTCAGCAGGTGAAAGACAAAAGGACCTTGAAAACAGTATGGCTTTCTGCCCTTCCAGATGCAGAGGAAGCTCGGGTCCCGTTGCCAGGAGGACAGGTGACTGGGTTTTTCCATTGTGGTGATGAATTGGGCTGAGTCACCATTCCTCTCCGGGCCCCTCGTGACCATGACTGGAGCGAGTATGAAGAACTAGCAGGTGGGGTTGGAGGTGCAGACGGGCCTGGGGCCACGGAAGCTTGCTCTCCTAGCAGGGGAAGGTGAGGCAGGGACCGTCCCCCACTCCCCACGCACTAGTCATGAGTTACAGGGCCTCAGGGAGAGAAGAGTGGATCCTTTTTCTTCTGTTAAAGGATTGGTTGAGTGCCTCTTTGGTGCCAAACCTCGTGTTGTGGGGTGCACTGGAGAACCAGAGTTGATGAGGGCATTGATTGACCTTGCTAAGGTTATTCACTAAAGGAGGAAACCAGCTCAGAATTCCATAATCTAGGTACTGGGCAGGCTGGTAAAATGTGTAATTGAAGTTACCATGCAGTAGGGTGGGGCCCTGGAGGGGTCAGCAAGGGCTTCCTGGAGGAAGAGGCATCTGAGCCTGCAGAGAGATGGAAAGTCAGCAGATGGAGATGATAAAGTGGGTGATGGGGGAAGATACCATCCAACCATCATACACTGGGTCAGCCAGGCCTTTTGCAAAGCTCAGGGGGGCACAGAGCTAAACACAAGGCAGCCGTGCCCCTGCCAGGAGCTCCTAAATGGAAGTGGAGAACGCCATGCGTGTGTGTATGAGCAGATGGTAAAGAAGCTGGATCAATGAAGTGGGCAAGGGTGAGCTTCTGGCCTCAGCCTGGCTCTGGAATTTCACCAGGCACCAGGTTAGCTGCTTCCCACTCCTGGGCCACCCTGGACCACTTGCTGGCAATGTTGCCACCCCCTTTCTCCCATGTGTGCAAAGACCCTTTCCTGCGGGGCCAGCCCTTGCTCTCCAGGCAACTCCAGACGCCCTACCATCTCTTCCCCCCTCCCACAAGGCAGCAGAACCCCCTCCAGGTCCCTTTGAAAATGACCCTCCACCTCCCCTGAAAGTTTTACCAGACACACGGAGCCAAGTTTGTGCAGAGTCAAGACAAGGGATGGGTCTGGTAATATTTTTTTAAGAATTCCAATAGTCATATATAATTAATGCAGAAAACTTGTAAGATACAGAAGGAAAAAATAAAAATTTCTCATAATTCCATTGTCTAAAGATTACCAGCGTTAAGGTGTTAACATTCTGGGGGGTATATCCTTCGGCACTTTATGTGTGTGTGTGTGTGTGTGTTTCCCCCCAAAGAATCATACTGCACATATTTTTGGTGATCTTTTTTCCACTTGCTGGTATATCATGAACATTTACCCTGATAAAAGTTATTCTTCTACAATGTGATCACATTAGCCGCACTGTCTTTATTGTGTGAATGCTTCATTATTTTCTTGGCCAGTCTCACCTGCCAGGCATTCCAAGTTTTCATTATTGGAAACAATATCGCAAGCAGTCCACCCAAAGACGCTGCTTTGCCCACATCTCTTGGATGACCTCCTAAGACCACTCTGCAGCCTCCCTTTGCCTGGCTGTTTGGTCTCTGACTTCTGTCAGTGCCAGCTCATCCATCCTCAGAAAGAGGCCAATGCCTGCTTCAAAGCCCTGATTGTCTTTGCACCTATGCAGGTGCTTGGGGGACTCCTGGGGAAGGAGTGAAGTGGCTTCCAGGACTCAGCTTCCCCATGGAGCCAATATCATTTTAAAGCCTGAGGTCTGGATCTCGTAGTTGTACGATGTTGCCGTCGGGGAGCACTGAGTGAAGGGCACACAGGACCTTTTCTTTGCAACTTCCTGTACTTGTTTGCAACTTCCTATAAATCTATAACCATTTCAAATAGCAAGCTAAGAAAAAGAAAACAACTGAGGCAGGTCTGAGGGTAAGCTATCTTGCCTGTCTCTGGAACTAAAGATTTTATGTCCAAACTTTGGGACAAGGACCAGAACTAAGTTTGGCTTAGCTGAACTTGCCTCAGTTTTCCCCGAAGGGTGGGAATTGTTCTACAGAAAGGCAGTCCTGTGGAGGGAGGAGGGTGGCCCTCCAGGCTGTCCTCTATCCTAACTCTCCTGCTGACTCTGGCATGTGCTACCCGGCTCCAGCGGTGGGGAGGGAGACCCGAGGGGCAGGAATAAGGTACAGCTTCCCCTGGGGGCTCCGGGGAGCTCCCAGGTACACAGAAATCTGGCAGGAAGCAGACAAAAGCTGACATTCTCTCTCTGGAGGACAGCAAAGCCATTTTCCTTCCCAAACAGGACACATGTGTCTGGAATGTCTGGAGGAGCCTCTGTCCGAAAGTTCTGGGGAGAAACAGCCCCTTTTCTGCAGTGTCGTTGTCCCAGGCCGACCCAAGCTTGAGCTAGACTGAGCATGTGCCGCTCCGGGGAGGACTTGGCCCGGTGGCCACCACCTGGGGGGCCGCTCTCCCCTCTCCAGGCCACAGTGTCCCCGCAGAGACCCCAGTACCACAACGACAGGGTTAGGTCAAATCAGAAGTTCCGACCAGATTTCCAGATACTAGAAACCGAGGCCGGTTCAGCTAAGCCAAACTTAGCATCCTTGAAGATGCTGTGTCAGGGGTCCCCAAGGCCACCCTCAAGCTCAGTGATTTGCTAGGAGAACTCACAGTGCTCTCAGAAAAGCCAACGCCCTCCCAGTGACTTTATTTTAATGAAAAGACATAGAGCAAACTCAGTAAAGAGAAAAGATGCACGAGCAGAGGCCAGAGACGCCAAGCACAGACTTCCAGGCGCACCTCCCACCCGTGGCGGGTGGAGTCACATGGGGACACGCTGAATTCTTCCAGCACCAACCTACCAACCAGCGGCGCTCACCTGAGACCTGGTGTCTTATTTGTACTGGGCGTCAGTCGTGTAAGAATGCATCAGCAGTGTCGCTGCCTTAGCTCATTCCCCAGGCCCCGCAAGGTCCACTGATACAGCGTGGCCTGGGCCTCAGGCATTCCAAAACAAGCATTCTCCATAGGTCCTATTGTTACTGCCAACTATCTGGCCAAACTGATACAGTGTGGCCCAAGGCCTCAGACATAACAGAAGCTGCTAATTGGCAGGATCTTCCAAAGGCTCAGAGGTTATCTCCCAGGAGAGGTCAAGGGTCCGTCCTTTCTTTGTCAAGTGCGGGATTTAAGCAACCTAAGCCTGCTGAGTTAAACCCCTATTGCACCGACACCATTTATTCTGCCACATGTCCACACAAGCCATCATCTATTATCAACCTGATTTCATAAAAGAAAGGAAGTTTAACTTCAAGGTAGGCCGACTATCATGATTTGATACGGCTCAGCGCTCCCCAAGAGAAAACAGTTGGCCCAATTCTGCTGGGTTTGAAGGTGCATTAAGGGGCCAGGAGCCACTGCCATATACCGGGAACCTTCCACGTGCATTTTTCTTTTGGTCCGTTCAGCTGTGTCCCCAGGTAAGGAACGGATGAGCTGAGAGGCTCCCTCTGGCTCCTATACTGGCTCTAGATCGGAGGTCCCTGCTCTTGGGAAGGGCCAGGCCCTGCTGAGGGGGGGAGGGCACAGTCTGGGGCCCTCCTGTAAGCGTCCAAGCCACTGTGTCTTTTTGTTCTCTTGGGCCTGCTGCTATTGCAACTCATCCTGGGACCCTGGCCCCTTCCCTGGCCTTCACCCCGGGGTCTGGTCCCCTAAGTCAAGTCTAGGGCAGACCAGCTATCCTTCAAAGGCTCTGCCTCATCCCGTTTTCCTCTGTCCAGCCTCCATGCGTGGAGCTGAGCCATCAAAGCCTAGGCTGCTGGCCTGTGTGGCCCTCCTGATGAGGAGTCAGACAACCCTGGGCTCTACCATCTAATACCTCCATGAACTCAGTCAAGTTTCCTAAACTTAAAGAGTTTCCGGGGTGCCTGGGTGGCTCAGTCGGTTAAGCCTCCGACTTCGACTCAGGTCATGATCTCGCAGTTTGGGAGTTCGGGCCCCGCGTCGGCCTCTGTGCTGACAGCTCAGAGCCTGAAGCCTCCTTCGCATTCTGTGTGTGTGTGCGCGTCTCTCTCTCTCTGCTCCTCCGCCCCCTCAAAAACAAAGTAAAACATTAAAAAAAATTTGATAAAAAAAAAAGTTTCCTCCTTTCTCAAATGGGTCTAATGATAAAGCTGTGAGGAGTTAGGGAGCTGATAACTGAAGAGGCCCCAGCCCAGGGCTCGGCACCTGGTCAGGGCCCATTGGTTAGTGGCTGTTAGGACAATGAATTTTGTGGCTCCAGGCACAAAGCGTGGGGCCAGTGGGATCCTTATGATGAGGGAAGTAGGGACAGTGACACATGCAGCCACCTTGGAGCTGGATGCTGAGAAGCCAGGGGCTCCCTATGGCTTCTGGGCCTCTGGGGAGAAGCACAACTCATATACATACACAGAAGAAAAAGACCTGGTATGGTGTCAGGGTATCATGAGGATTGAGGGGCCTGTTCACCACAGGGCCTTTGCACGTGCATCCTCTCTACCTGGGGACCCTTCCTTTCACTTCCTACACTTCCCCTGGCTAATCCTGCTTATCCTTGGGGTGTCAATTTAGATCTCACCTGATTTACTGACTCCCTGACCCCCCTCCTCTGTGTGCCCATCATGCCACATGCTTAATAAAATCCCAGTATTAATAGTCTACTGTTTATTATGCCCTTACTGTGTGCCACACATAGTGCTGCTGTCTCGTTTGATTCTCCCCCATTTGGAGAGAGAGCTGCCACTTTATGTTTCTGAGATCAGACAAGATCCAGCGTGTTCAGGGTGGCACGGCATATTTTTCTGATTTTACAGATAAAGAAACAGGTTTAGAGGAGCAAAGTAATTGGCTCCACCACCTTCCCTTAACCCTGTAAAGTAGTGTCTGTGTGCAGGTCCCTCTCCGCCCTGTACTACAAGCTGCCTGAGGGCTGGACTGTGTCTCGTTGGCCGTTCAGCCTCAGCATCCGGCGCCGGGCCTCGTACTCAGGATGGAGCCCTCCACCAGTATTTGCTGAAGAACTAAGTGAGTGGGGGCTTATAAAGTACCCGCACGGCGCTGGGCTCACCACATGCTGGGACCTGCGGCAGGCAGAATCGTGCCTCCCCCCAGATATGTCTGCGTCCTAATCCCCGGAACCTGTGAACATGACACGTTACTTGGCAGAGGAGAATGAAGGCAGCAGATGGAATGAAGGTTGCTCATCAGCTGACTGTAACCCAGGGAGATTATTCTGCATTTCTGGGTGGGCCCAGTGTAAATGCAAGGGTCCTTAAAAGTGGAAGAGAGGCAGGAGAGAGCCAGAGAGGGTTGTAGGAGAAGGACATAGCTTGCCAGCATTGCTGCTTTTGAAGATGAAGGCCATGGGCCAGGAAAAGCAGATGGTCTCCAGAAGCTGGAAGAAGCAAGGAAGTGGATTCTCCCTGAGAGGCTCCAAAAGGAAGGCAGCCTTGAGGACTCCTTGATTTTAGCCCCATGAGACCCATTCCAGATTTCAGACCTCGAGCTCCACGAGAAAATAAATTTATGTGGCATTAAGCCACTAAGGCAGTCATTGTTCACAGCAGCAATCAAAACCCAGCGCAGGGCCTCCCGATGCCGAGGACCACACCTAGTGGTCACTTATTAAATGACCGTTGAATGGAATTGGATTATTACTGTAAGCACGCCACTTTCTATCAGTAAAGACACACGGATAAAAGTGCTTTTTTATTACATCAGAGGTCTCATTGGGAAGTCTTAAGTCTCAAGGTGGGTTAGAGTTTGATCCTGAGACAAAGCCATTGGCTCAGCAGGCTGGGTGGGGTGGGGCCACAGACGGGACACGAGTGGCCTTCTAGGGGAACAGGGCCACTGGGTGGCAAGTGAGCACTGATGCTGGGCGGGAAGAACCAGCATCCTGGACCACCCACTGCCGTCTCTGGGCACTGCACCTGCTGCCTCCATAATCCTCAGGGACACCACACACTGCTGCGCAGGGTCCTGTGCACCTCCCCCCCCCCCCCCCCACACACACACTCACATCAGCTCAGCAGCCCTGTCTTACTTAGTCATCTCCAGTCACTATCATAAAATATTGCAAACTGGGTGTCTTGTCTACACATCTGGAGGCTGGAGGTCTGCGCAGGGTGCCAGCCTGGTCAGGGTCTGGTGAGGGCCTCTCCAGGGTTGCAGAGAGCTGTTTGCTCATGTGGTAGAAAGCAGAGAGCTCTCTGGGGTCCCTTTTATAAGGGCACTAACCCCGCTTATGAGGACTCCACCCTCATGACCTCACCACCTCCCAAAGGCCCCACCTCCTAATACCATCACCTTGGGGATTAGAATTTACACATGCATGGAGGGCGGGTACACAGTCTGTAACAAGCTCTGCGTGCGAGGGCTGCGCCGGTGCCAGTGGGCCAGAGGAGGGAACAGCCAGCCCTTGCACACTTCACTGTGCTGGGCACGGTTCCATGTGCTGAGTATCCTTAACCCCTTCTGTTCTCCAATAGCTCCACGTAGTGGGTGCTATCATTAGGTCCATTTCACAGATTAGGAAGCTGAGGCCTGGAAGGTAAAGTCACCTGCCCACTCCACAGCCAGTAATGGGGACTGAACAAAGGCAGTGGGGCTTCAGAGTCTCTTCTTACCCACTGCGATCCTCTGCCTCTCTAGGTGGTATAATGACTAAAAGCAGTAACGCCACCTCACACTGGGAGAAGACCTTTCTGTTCACACACATTCTCTCGCCATCCTCCCAGCGGCTGCTCATTATGATTAGTGCCCCCGGCTTACATTTTGGGAAACAGAGATCATGAGAAGGAGGCACCCAGCCATTCAAGGCCAGGGTGGGATTCCTTCCCCTGTCTCCTGACTCCAAGTCCAGAATCTTTCTTCCACCAGCTGCCCCCTTCCTTACCCTGATGCATAATTTATGGCCTATTACTCACCTCCTGCAGGCGCCCAGATGCTGCCTGCCAGAGCTGTGACCTCACTGTGTCCCCTGGAGAGGACCAAGGGCAACTCTTTTCCTCATCCTCGCTCTCTTCTCTCCCTTCCCCCATGCAGTTTCTCTGGGTCTCAGCAGGATCCTGGTGTGTGGCACAGCCCGTCCCCTCTTCCCACCCACGAGAACCACCTTGTGAGCAGTTTCCTCTCTGCCAAGCCAGCCGACACTTTCGGCAAGCTCCCAGCCTCTGAGCAAAGCAGCGGCAGCAGCTGAGTCCAAACTCACCATCCCCCCCAGTTTGGCCGGGGGACGTGCACTGGCGGCTGGTGTGTTATATATGGGGCGGGGGGAGAAAGCACTCACAGTTGAACACGTTTGAGTCACTTCTTCTGGTGTCGCAGAAAGTGCAATGAGCAAGGATCATTTTCCTCTTCCTTCTCACTGTCGGGACCGGGAAGAGGTGCTCAGGTCTAGGGTTAAGGTTGGGGGCAAGATCCTTCAAGGCCGCTGGAGCCCAGTTTGGAACCTGTGACATTAAGCAAGTTGCTTCATTTCTCTGCACGCAATTTTCCTCAGGAACTACTTCACTGGATCCTTACAGGGTTAAAAGAGACAATGCCTGTAAAGCAATCAGTGGAGAGTCTAAGGGGCAGTAGATGTTGATCAGTGCCTTTTGACGAGGCACCACACCAATGCCTCCCTGTAGCAAGGAAGGAGGGGTTTGGATCTCAAACTCTTAGGAGGAAGGGCACCTGGAAGAACGGAGGAGCCAAGGGTTCCACAGGCCAAATGGTTGGCATCTAGACAGCAGCAAGGCTACCTTTATCTCAGTTTCCCCATCTGTAAAATGGGCAATAGCCAAATTTAGCAGTTGCTAAACATCCTGGCTTGCACCACGGAATTCTGGAAAATGAATTAGCACATAAAACCAGGGAGGAGGCATCTCTGTTTTTCCTCCCCACTTTTTTTTTTTTTAATTTGAGAGAAAGAGAGAGAGAGAATGAACATGAGCAGGGGAGAGGGGTAGAGGAAGAGAGACAAAAAATCTTAAGCAGACTCCACACTCAGTGCAGAACCTGATGCAGGGCTTGATCCCACGACCCTGGGATCATGACCTGAGCCGAAATCAGGAATCAGACACTCAACCGACTGAGCCACACAGGTGTCCCACCCCCACTTTATTTTCAATAAAGATTTTATTTTTATTTTTTTAAAGTTTTATTTATTTAAGTAATCTTTATACCCAACGTGGGGCTTGAACTCACGACCCTGAGATCAAGAGTCGTTTGCTCTTCCCATTGAGCCAGACAGGTGTTCCGAAATTTTATTTTTTTTTAATTTCTATACCCAACATGGGACTCAAACTCACAACCATGAGCTCCACCAGCTGAGCCAGCCAGACACCCCTCTCCTCTCCACTTTTGAGCTCAAAACTTCCAGGTCCTGAGTGACTGGTTGAAGGTTCTCACAATCATCTGGAGATGCCGTGACCCACACAGCCCCTGCTCTGACCCTGGGATCCTGGTTAGAAGGGACTAGGGACACGAAAGTATCTGTGTCTTTAATCAGCTTCCACGGTGATTCCAAAGCAGGTGGCCCATTGTGAGAAATTAGAGACCAAGCACTCTGCTGGAGATTGTGCCAGATGCCTCTCGAAGGAGTCCTAGACTTCCAGAGTCCTGTCTCCCAGGCTCCTTTTCCTCCTGCCTAAGACTCTGAAGATGGAAGGAATGGGCTTCCCCAAACCTCACCACCTCCCACTTCCTCTGAAGGAAGAAGATACAGAATCCAGTGCTGGATTCTGTATCTTGATCAGTTTCTTTAAAAAATTTTTAAAGAATTTTTTTAATTTTTTTAATGTTGGGGCACCTGGGTGGCTCAGTCGGTGGAGCGTCTGACTTTGGCTCAGGTCATGATTTCACAGCTTCTGAGTTCAAGCCCCACATCGGGCTCTGTGTTGACAGCTCAGAGCCTGGAGTCTGCTTCAGAGTCTGTGTCCCTCTCTCTCTCTCTGCCCCTCCCTTGCTCATGCTCTGTCTGTCTCTCTCAAGAATAAAAAAAACATTTAAAAACATTAACAACATTTTTTTAATATTTTAAAAAAAAATTTTTTTTTAACGTTTATTTATTTTTGAGACAGAGAGAGACAGAGCATGAACGGGGGAGGGGCAGAGAGAGAGGGAGACAAGAATCGGAAGCATGCTCCAGGCTCTGAGCCATCAGCCCAGAGCCCAATGCGGGGCTCGAACTCACAGACCGCGAGATCGTGACCTGAGCTGAAGTCAAACGCTTAACCAACTGAGCCACCCAGGCGCCCCTAATGTTTATTTTTGAGAGAGCGCGAGCAGGGGAGGGGCAGAGAGAGTGGAAGACACAGAATCCGAAGCAGGCTCCAGGCTCTGAGCTGTCAGCACAGAGCCCAATGCGGGGGCCCGAATTCACAAACCGTGAGATCATGACCTGAGCCGAAGTCAGACGCTCCACTGACTGAGCCACCCAGGCGCCCCAATCAATTTCTAATCATCTAACTGGTTTTGGACCCAGGACAATTGACATTTGTTTTGCAGATGCCCCTCTCCAGAGGCACAGGAGAGAGAGTGGAGCTAGATTTATAAGCAAGGTCTCCCACAGGAGGAAGAAAACACAAGCTGGAGAGACTGCCTGCTGGCAATAAGGCAACTGAGGTGTCTGTGTGGCCAATATCCGGGGAGTCCCAAGTGTGAGCATCCTCATCGTTGCCTTGGTACCTGGTGCGGCCAGTGGGTGCTTGGTAAACACTGTGGGTGGAGGGGTGTACACATGTACCTGAACACCTCCTGGTCCTACAGGTCTGCTTATTCCAGATATGAGAGACGGCAGTGTTGTCCATTAAGTGTTATCTCCCCTCCTCTCCCTCTTCAGGAGAGTGTAACTTCCTGCCCCTGCTGACCTCAGGCTTGGGTATGTGATTTGCTTTGGTCAATGCAATGTCAGAAGACGTCACATGTGTGCTTTTGAGATTGAGTTGGCTCTTGATCTCCTGGCTGTTGACTTGGAAAGGACACACACTGGGTAGCAGCCTCCTACAGAGCCCGGGTCCAGAATAAGATGCAGGGAGTAGGTCTGGCAAGGTCCTGGGGACAGGAGCTGCACCAGCCTATCTACAGTCCCCTGAGCAAGAAGACCCACAAACACTTGTGGTTGTAAGTCCCTGGATTTGGGGGATGGTTGTTATCCGGCAGTGCCGCAGCAAGAGCTGGCTGGTTTGCCAGGATCAGTCTGTTTTCTCAGGGGCTTTGCCTGCGTTAAATCTCACTGCATGATTTCTTGCCTATAGTGAATCAGCAAGAGTCTAGTTCTAAGGTCCCAGGTCATTTTAATGACCTTCATGGTGCTTGGTCCCTTTCTTCTCCGGAATCAGCTGTGAGCCTCCTGGACGCATGCCTGTCCTTCTTCCATCTCATTTGTCATGGGAGCAATCACAGTTGTCACCTGCAAGCCTTGAATGTTGACCACAGACTGCTAATCCATCTGAAATGTTCTCTATGCCTGTCACCACTATCCTACCAAGTAGGAATCTAGATTATCCCTATTTTATACATGGGAGAACCAAGGCTTGGGGAAGTTAAGACACTGGCTGGCAATCGTACCGCTGAAGTGGTGGAGAAAAGACTGGCCCAGATCTCCCAGCCCCTGCTTTTTTTTTTTTTTTTTTTAATGTTTATTTATTTATTGAGAAAGAGAGCAGGGGAGGGGGCAGGGAGACAGAGGGAGAGAGAGAATCCCAAGCCGGCCCTGTGCCGTCAGCACGGAACGTGACCCAGGGCTTGATCCCACGAATTGAACTGGGTCAAACTGAACTGTGAAGGCATGACCCCAGCCGACATCAAGAGTTGGACAGACGCTTAACCAAGTGAGCCACCCAGGCATCTCTCCCAGCCTGTGCTTTAAGCATTCTTTCCAAGAGCCTCCTGGTATGGGGAGAAATGCCTGGTTTCCTAGCACGGCCCCTCCCGGAGCCCTCTTCCACACGCCCCTTCACCAGGGCCACCTTCCAGTTTGCAATCCTGTAGCCACTTCCCACTTGCAGGGAATGTACTCAGTTCCTGCCTCCGGGAGTTAATTATTTCCAAAAAGACATTTGGAAACTCAGCTCTGCCATGTCTAATGTGTTCCCTTTTGCTAATTTAATAGTTCTGTTTTTCAAATACGAGTGTGCTTTAAAATTTGTTCATTGGGCTATTTGTCATTTTATTACCCTCGAGATATTTTTCCACTCTTGCCGTCTGTCCTTTGAACTCATGCTCCCACAGCCTTGCAGACTTCAGAGCTGGAACCTGGGTTTTGTGATCGGGGTCTGTTCACTAAGGGTAAGGACTCAGCTGTCTGTGCTCAGGCTTAGCAACCAGACAGGACAGTTTGAAATCATAAAAAATAAAAAGTATCGGATTGTTTTTAAAAGAGGCAGCTTGGGTTCTTACTGGTGCATTTGGTTTGCCAAATGCTAACAGTGGTTATTTTTAGGTGGATTTTAGGGAGTTTTAGGGAGTTTTTAGTTTCTTTTTTATGTGGCTCTAATTTTCTTCTTTATGTGTCTCTTATCTGTTTCACTCCCCATTTTTTAAATTTAAAAAAATTTATTTCTGAGAGACAGAGTATGAGTGGGGGAGGGGCAGAGGGAGAAGGAGACACAGAATCCCAAGCAGGCTCCAGGCTCTGAGCTCTCAGCACACAGCCTGACACAGGGCTTGAACTCACAAGCCATGAGATGGTGACCTGAGCTGAAGTCGGTTGCTTAACTGAATGAGCCACCCAGATGCCCCTTCCCATTGTTTTTAATTTATAAAAAGATGTATAATTTCAAGAATAAAACAAGAAAAAGTTACTACCATTAAAAATAATGTGCACCAGATCCTTAAGGAATCTGGTCCTTCAGGCAGACCATCAAGGCAAGTGTGGCTTTTATGAATTTGTTAAATAAACTTTTATGAACTTGTTAAAGCCAGTCAGAGCAGCAGAAAGTGAGAACTCTGCTTAAAAAGAAAAAAAACAGACCCAGCAACAGCACTGCTAGGAATTTACCCAAGGGATACAGGAGTGCTGATGCATAGGGGCACTTGTACCCCAATGTTTAGAGCAGCACTTTCAACAATAGCCAAATTATGGAAAGAGCCTAAATGTCCATCAACTGATGAATGGATAAAGAAATTGTGGTTTATATATACAATGGAATAATACTTGGCAATGAGAAAGTATGAAATATGGCCTTTTGTAGCAACGTGGATAGAACTGAAGGGTATTATACTAAGTGAAATAAGTCAGAGAGAGAAAGACAGATACCATATGTTTTCACTCTTATGTGGATCCTGAGAAACTTCACAGAAGACCATGGGGGAGGGGAAGGGGAAAAAAATTACAGAGAGGGAAGGAGGCAAACCATAAGAGACTCTTAAAAACTGAGAATAAACTGAGGGTTGATGGGGGGCAGAAGGGAGGGGAAAGTGGGCGATGGGCATTGAGGAGGGCACCTGTTGGGATGAACACTGGTGTTGTATGGAAACCAATTTGACAATAAATTTCATATTAAAAAAATAAATTAAAGATAAAAAGAAAAAAACAAGAGGCGCCTGGGTGGTTCAGTTGGTTGAGCGTCCTCCTCTTGATTTCTGCTCATGTCATGATCCCACAGTCATGGGATCAAGCCCCAAGTTGGGGCTCCATGCTCAGCAAGAAATCTGCTTAAGATTCTCTCTCTCTTTCCCTCTGCCCCTCCCCAACTCGTGCTAAAATAAAAGAGAGCGAAAACAAGATCCAGGCTAACAATTATATTCACTAAATAATTTTAATATATTTTTTAAGTGGAATGGAACTTGAGTTTTTAAAATGTTAACTTCGTTTGTTAGACCTTAGAAACTGCTTTTCTTTACCACTCTAGAATGGATCTGTTTCTGTATCTTTTTCGTTCAACAGATATGGAGTTTTTCCCAGGGCCAGGCAATATTCTAGGCTCACAGGATTCAGGAAGGAATGGGTCCTAGTCTGGGAGACACAGTTATGCCAACAGCACCAGGTTGGGTACATGCTCTGGGAGGGCACTGGGAAAGCCCAGAAGAGGTAGTCCTTTTCTCTGCCTGAGAAAATCACAGAAGGTATCAAAGAGGAGGTAAATGACACTTAGGAGGAGAAGTGGGAAGACACACAGGCAAATGGAAGAGAATGTGCAGAGCGACCCCGGCATGTGAGGGGGCGGCAGGAAAGCTAGAGTTGTCTTCACGAAATAGCCACTTGCTGACTGCGACCGCAAATTAGGGTACAGGATAATGTGTTTGGATGCACTGGTTGGATGGCGAAGGGCCTGGATGATGGACTAAGAACCCTTTTTGAATGGCTTCTCAAAGCCTGTGAAGGTCCACATGGGAGACAGAAACCACACCAGTGCTTTGAACAGAAAGAATTTAATGAGAAGAATCACCTAGATGTATCTATCCATCCTTCCATCCACCCATCCATCTCATTTAGTTTTTTAATGTTTCTTTTTGAGAGAGAGAAAGAGAGAGAGAGAGAGCACATAAGTGGGGGGTGGACAGAGAGGGGGACTAAGGATCCAAAATGGGCTCTGCACTGACAGCACAGAGCCTGATGAGGGGCTTGAACTCACTAACCGTGAGGTCATGACCTGAGTTGAAGTCGGATGCTCAGCTGACCAAGCCATTCAGGTGCCCCATCTTATTTCTTTAATGTATTTCAAGGTAAATTGTGGGCATCAGTGCAATCCCCTTAAACACCTCAGCATGCATGCCATTCAACTTCAGTTTTTTCCGGGTTTTTCTTTTAATTTAAACTTTATAATGACATACAAAAATTTGAAGCATATGTCTGCTGAAGTTTGACAGACACATACACTTGTGTAACCCAAATTCCTGTCAAAATAGGAGACGTTACCATCACCCTAGAAAATTCCTTCGTGCCCAGCCTCAGGCAATCCCTGTCTCCATCTCCCAGAGACAACCACTGTTCTGATTTTTTTCCACCATAAATTAGTTGAGGCTTCTGAAACACAGTGCCATTGAGATTTGGGTCCAAATAATTATTTGTTATTAGAGGTTGTCCTATGCATTATCCAGTCTATCCCAGACCCTCAGATCATTGGAACAGATTCCTTTTCCTTTGGCTTCTTCCATTTAACATAATGCTTTTGAGATTCACCGACGTCGTTTTGTGTGACACTGTGCGTCTGATTGCTGAGCAGTATTCCACTGCCTGGCTACATGACATTTCATCTACTCTCCTGTTGATGGACACTTGGGCCATTTCCAGTTTGGGGGTTATTAGGAAGAAAGCTGCTATAAACATTCTTGTACAATTTTTTTTTTTTTTTTTTTTTGGTGAGCATATGTTTTCATTTCTTTTGGCTACATAGCTACGAGGAATTGCTGAGTCATAGAGTAGGTATATAATTAGGTTTTTAAGACACTTCATTTGGTTTTCCTGAGTGGTCGTACCATTTCACGTTCCTGCAAACAAGTTATCATAGTGGTACCGGCTCCACGTCCTTGCCAACATTTGGTCTTGCCAGTCTTTTGAATTTTAGCCTTTCTGGGGCGAGGGTTAACTCTTCCTTGTGGTTTGAATGTGCGTTACCCTGATGAATAACGACGCTGAGCACCTGTACTGTTGGCCATTAGCGTATCTTCTTTTGCAAAGGCTCCATTCAAATCTTTTGCTTAGTTCATATTGGATTGTCTGTTACAGAGTTGAGGCACTATTCCTGCGTGCCTAAAGAGAGGGGCCACAGTGAGCAGGCCTCGGACTGAGCTGAGTGGTGAGAGGTCCTGAGGGCCTCCTAGCATCCTGTTGAAGCCCAGTGCACCCTGGGCCAGGGGAGACTTTGTTCTGTTTCACCTCTGACCCCTCCCCGCTTCCCATAGTCCCCGCTCCTCCTATTCCCACCCCCCACTACCCCCAGCACCATGTGCCTCCCTGGAGACCAGTGAGCTGACCCTTGTCAGCTTCATGTGCCTTCACCATGGGCCAGATTGTGTCCTCCCCAAAGTTCATGCTGAAGTCCTAATCCGCAGGACCTCAGAATGTGACCGTCTTTAGAGAAGAGTCTTTAAAGAAGTGATTAACTTAAATGAGGTCATTAGAGTGGGCTGAAATCCAGTCAGAGTGGTGTCCTTATAAGAGGACATGTGGGGGCGCTTGGGTGGCTCAGTCGGTTGAGCGTTCGACTTCAGCTCAGGTCATGATCTCATACTCCATGAGTTCAAGCCCCGCATTGGGCTCTGTGCTGACAGCTCAGAGCCTGGAGCCCGCTTCAGATTTTGTGTCTCCCCCTCTTTCTACCCCTCCCCCCTCCTCATGCTCCGTCTCTGTCTCAAAAATAAATAAAAACATTTAAAAAATTTCAAAAAAAAAGAGGACATGTGGACACAGAAAGACGATGGTGTGGGGACACAGGGAGAAGGCAGCCATTTATAAGCCAAGGGGAGAGGCCTCAAAAGAAACCAAATTTACAGACGTCTTGATCTCAGATGTCTCCAGAATGGAGAGAAAATAAATCTCGGTTGTTTAAGCTCCCCCGGTCTGTGGTTCTTGTCACCGCAGCTCTAGCCCACTGATACAGCCTCACTGGACAGCAGCCAGGCTCTGCCACCCTGGTCCACCCTGATAGGCACCAACTGCTCTCAGGGCGTTCGCCTCCTCGACAGAATCAAGCCTCCCCACCTTGAACACGTGAGGGCTGAATAATGGTCCTTCTTATTTTATGATTAAGCCTTTGATCCATCTATTCTACTTTCTACATCCCTCTTGGTGTGAGCCAGATCCAGGGGGAGGGGCTTCCTGGGTGGGGCAGGCAGGTGGCTTCCATCCCGTACCCCCCAGCCTCAGAGCTACCCAGGCGGCTTTGTCTCAGGATGCTCTCAGGCAAGTCCATGGTGTTCCTGCTTCCACTTCCCCACCAGTGAGGTAGGATTAACAGTACAGCCAACCTGGAAGGAGGCTGAGACAAGGCCGAGCAACTCTGGCTCGTGGCCCTAGACGGTAATTGGCCAGCTTACTGCCTGCACCACCTCCTAGAATAGGGAGTGCAGCCCCAGGTGGGGGTCCCTGTCGTCAGCCTCCTGGTCCAAGTGAGGAAACCCACAGTCAGAGAACTTGAGGGACTTGGGGCAGAAATTCAAAGTTTAGGGGAAAAAAATCTTTGTAAAAAGCTGTGCCATGTCACCCCACATGCTCTCTTTGCTCCCGAGAATACCAGGGAAAAATTAAGCCTGGAAGAATGTTCGAGTTTTAACTCCACAGGCAAAAGAAACCAAGCCAGAATCAGAGGAGGCACGGTTTCCTGCAGCAAGAGGAGAGATTCCCCATGAGCGAGAATGGCCCTGGGGGAGCGGATGCCCTGGGACAGGGGCAAAACCAAGGCTGGTGGCCCCAGGCCTTTTGCAACTCAGAGATGTGCTTATTCATGCAATGTTTACTTTTTTAAAAAAGTAATTGTGAACATTTAAAAATCAGTGATTTTTTTTCATTTCCTCTCTTTCACACATATGCAGAGTTTAGTTATCAGGCTTCACCTGAATGCTCAGAAGATGGTGTAATCCCGGGTAATCCTCACTGGCTGGGGCTAAAAGCAGCTGGCCTTTGTGGGGCATAAGTCCCACAGCCCCAGCCTTGCTGTCCTTGGCTCATTGCCTTCACTGATGTCGCCTGCCTGTTCCTCCAAGGCACTGGGTTTGGGATCTCTGACTCTCAGGTGTTAAGGCTGCCTTTCTCATCTGGGCTTTTCTCAGACAGGATTCTCAATCTGACAGCTTAAGTAAGACTCAGGGGGCCTGTGAATTCGGATGTACATATTAACCATGTATTCTTGGTGTTTTTACTACCTGGGGACTTGCTGAGCCTAAAGAGACTGCCCCTCCCAGGGCTAACCCCTAGAGATGATGTCGAGCCTGTGAGTACATCTTTCAATCTAAAACCATCTAAATCTAAAACCCATACCCCAACCACCTCTTTGTACTCTGGGCCACTATTCCCACTCCTTGATTTCTCCATGGGCAGGTCCTGGATGACAGAAGAGACAGCTCCTAGGCCTCAGAGCCCTTGGAATGATTCAAACTAGCCAATCGTAAGCCCGTGTATCCTGCCTCACTGCTTCCTTGCACGGAAACCACAATAAAGGCTCTTGCCCACATTTCCGCCCCTGCTCCCTCTGCCTCCTGACTGGCTCCAGTGCCTTCCCGTTCCGCCCCTCCTCTTGAGATCTGTAACAAATGTACCCCAGCCAATGGCAATCATCTCTTCATCTTTTGGCTTTACCCAAATAATAAAATCTGTATTTTTACAACAACAAGCCCAAAAGGTTACACTTCTCTTTTCACTAAACTCTACATGCACCTTATTGTAGGTCACAGACCACAGTAGTCTCAGCAATAGACATCAGATATTTTTCATATCACACTATGGTTGCTGTCAACAATTTGAAATATTGTGTTCCTTACTACTTTGAAATTAGGGTAGTTAATAAGTATGTAGCAAGATGGGGAGCTTCACAGGAGGGTTCTGAGCAACCCAGTCTGGACTCCGAGCCCCAGCCAGCCTCCGGTGAAACAAGGACCAAAACCTAAAGGAAACAGGGAGGTGATGGTCCCAGAGGGCAGCCCAGAGGGGCAGCAGGATAGGTCACTAGTGGTCTAGTGGCCTTTTGCCTAGGAGGTCCCAAGCCACGGATTTGCCGTGCCCTCCATTGCTGTGTTTCTGTGTCCCAACAGCCCAAGACAAGCACATCTTATGACATCCAAGATGTACAAGTTGGTTTCAAGCGGCAGTAAATCTCATGGGAAGTCATTCCTTTCGGTGCTGATTATACCAAGACAAAGTGTCTGTCTGCTTCTGGAGGTCTTTAACACCTCTCCAGCTCATTAATCCTTCTTAACAGAGAGGCTGGCCTAGGCTTAGAATTATTGCATCTGTGTTGTACATGCACTTGCCATAGTATATTTAAGTTTTAAAAAGTGGGTTACTTGAAATAAAATTGGTGGCAGGCAAATGTGGCAAAAATCTGAATGACAAATTTGAGACCCACCATGTCAAGTGATGTCCCAAGGTCGTTTGAGGTCTCAGGAAATTCCTTGTATAATAACCATCTCCCATACTCTGCTCTTCTGTGAGGTCTGCTTACTCATTCATTCATTCATTCTTGACTGTGGAAATATCAGTTTATTAAGCAGCTAGGGGAGCCAGGCCCCATTAGTTGACAGAGATCTAGCAGCTTCCTGCCCGTCCCATCTGGAGATGGAATTCTTCCTGCCGCTTTGCCAGCCTCTACCCAGAAACGTGCCTTTCCTTGTTCCTCTCTTGATCTAAGAATCCCATTCCTGGGGACGCCTGGGTGGCTCAGTCGGTTAAACGTCTGACTTCAGCTCAGGTCATGATCTTGTGGTTTGTAAGTTCGAGCTCCACATCGGGCTCTATGCTGACAGCTCAGAGCCTAGAGCCTGGAGCCTGCTTTGGATTCTGTCTCCTCCCCTATTCACATTCTGTCTCTCTCAAAAGTAAACATTTAAAAATTCTTTTAAGTAAAAAAATAATAATAAAGAATCCTGTTCCTGGAGGAGTTGAATGCATTGATCCTGGGGCCAGTGAGCCTGCCTGGATATTGGCCATCTCCTGCCTGGGAGGTTGAAGGTACCCATGGAGCAACCAGTCTGCCTGTGAGTCACCCTCAAAACAGAGGGGGGAAAGGTCAGGATTTATCTGGTATCCACAAAGCCACTTAGGTGAGCAGCTTTTCTGTCTATATCAGATATTCTCTGATGCCGTCACCAACCTGCCCCTTATCAATAGTCCCTCACTAACCTTGAGTCGTCGAGCACAACCTGGAATACCGTGGTCTCATTTGTACTCCAATTTTAGAAACCTGCCACTGCTCTGGGTATGTGTATTAGAACAGAAAGTTGACGGGCTTATAACAAATAATTTAAAAGAAGCCATCAATTTGCTCATGTTGCTGGGAAGTGTGGGGACCCAGCTAGTTCAGGCACGGCTAACCCACGGACACAAAAGCCATCAGGCCTTGGTTCCTCATCTGTGGTTCTTGCTTCTCCCGTGTCTGATTTACTTTGGGGTTTTGTTTAGTGGCCAGATGGACACAGAAGTCCTGGTCCCTACTTCCTCTCTGGCTTCAGGTCCAGCAGGAACTCATGCGTGCCTAGGGGTGCGTCCCGGGCTCTGACTTGTGTGCATCATGGCAGGGGGAGTGAGAGGCATTGACAGGCATGGGCTGAGGAGGGGCCTGTGCGCTTCCCCTGGAACGGGGCTCACAATCAGCTTCTCTGGGACCATGTGAGTCAAAGGGGTGGTTTCTCAGAGGACGATAAGGGTAGAGGTAGGAGGGCAGATGGAGAATGAATGTTGACAGAAAACAACAGATGTTCTTGGCTTCTCGGGGATGCCAAGTAGAGGAGCTAGGCTTGGCCCAGGACGGTTGATCCCAGAGCCTGACCTCCGTGCCTTCATGGTCTGGGTCCCGTCTGTACCCCAGAGCCCCTCCCTTCCCCCACCGCCTGTGCCTGGCACACAGCAGCCACTCAATACCTGTGTGGGGAGTGAATTTCCTGTTGCGGTGCTCTGCTCTCCTGTATGGTGAGAGACCCTGTCTCTCGGGACGCCACTGCCTGGTTTCTCACGCTCTAGAAATTGGGTCCTGTCCTATGGGTGAGCCCCTTCCAATCTCCCCTCTTCTTTTGCAGCAAAGCTTCGTCAGAAGTTAAACAGCAGGAAAGAATCCAGCCTACTGTGTTATGGACACACACAGCCAGCAGGTTCTGGACATCCCTCAGACTTGGGTGGGGTGGGAAGGGGCTGCAGGCTGCGGCAAAGCCTTGGGAGCCATGCAGTGGGCTTCCCCTGGAGGAGGGCATCTAAGAACAGTGACCTGGCACCGATCCCCATCAGCTCAGGGCTGTGCCCGGAGAGTCGGGTGCTCAGTTCTGACCGCAGACGGGCGATGCGGTGCTGGTCACCCACCCTAGGGAAACACGGACAGCGCTTACAGCTCCGAATGCAGCCCTGAACCTAATGGCAGAAATGAACCAGGGACCGTGGATGTGCACCCTGTCACCGTGCTTGGGGCCGTGCCACCTTAGCTCAGGCCACCGTAACAAAGTACCAGAGACTGGGTGGCTTAAACAGAAATTCATGGTCTGCCACTTAAAAAAATTTTTTTAATGTTTTATTTTTGAAAGACAGCACAAGTGAGGGAGAGGCAGAGAAAGAGGGAGATACAGAATCTGAAGCAGGCTCCAGGCTCTGAGCTGTCAGCACAGAGCCCGATGCGGGGCTTGAACACATGAACTGGGGGCTTAGGACCTGAACTGAAGTTTGGACGCTTACCGACTGAGCCACCCAGGCGTCCCTGATCTGCCACTTTTGGAGGCCAGAAGTCTAAGACCAAGGTACTGAGAAGGTGGGTTTCATTCTGAGACTTCTCCACTTGGCACAGTGGCCATCCTCCCGCTGCAGGCTCACAGGATCTCTTCTTTTAATGCATGTAAAGAGGCAGGGATGAGGGAGGCAAAGAGAGAGGCAACCTCTTTTATTAGGGTGCTAATCTCATCATGAGGGCCCCAGCCTCACGGCCTCCTCAAAACCTAATTACCTCCCAAAGACCCCATCTCCAAATGCCATCATACTGTGGGTTCACCCTTCAGCATATCAAGTTAGGGGATACATTCAGTCTGGGACACAGTCTGAGTTCCTCCATTCCCATTGACCAGGCTCACCTGCACAGCACCCTATACTATCTTACAGAGGAGGGTGCTAAAACCTGGAGGGGAGAGTGATGGGCCCAGGTCTCAGAGTCTGTGCTGGTAGAGCCAGGATTTGAACCTGGGCTCACCTGGCTCCAAGCCCACACATGGGGACTCAACAACATGGAGTTGCTGGGCTCTGCAGTCCCCCAGGGACAAGAAATCTACACCAGTTGTCATGGTCTTCTCTTCCCGCCCTGATCACGGTCTGAAATTCACTTAAGTGCTCACTTTTTGAGTACTTGTCCCTCCCCATGGACTGTGAGCTCCATGAGGCCAAGGAGCTCATCTGCTGTGTTCAACACTAGCTCCAACAGAGTAGGAACCCAATCCACAGTCATTAGATGATTACGTAATGGCCAAATCATTGAACTTGGGTTTTGTCACTCCTAATTCAGTGTTTTTCCACCTTCTTATATTCTGGAAGGGAAATGAATGAAAGAATCTGCTATCAGTATAGGACTCCTGGGTGGCTCAGTTGGTTGAGCCTCCGACTTCGGCTCAGGTCATGATCTCACGGTTCGTGGGGTTGAGCCCTGTGTCAGGCTCTGCAGCCTGAAGCCTGCTTCAGATTCCGTCTCTGTCTCTCTCTGCCCCTGCCCCACCCATGGTCTGTCTCTCTCGGTCTTTCAAAAATAAATAAAATCTTAAAAAAAAAGAAAAAAAAAAGGAATCTCATATCAGGCTTGCCCTGAGGAAGTTTATATTCTAGTAGAATATAATGATTATATAATTCAACACACTTACCATGTACTAGATACTGGTCTAGTTCCAGCTACTAACCCTCCTTTCTCTATCTCCTGTGGAGCTTCAGGACCACATTAGGAGATGGGGACTGTTATGATCCCTATCGACAGAGGAGGGACTGAGCCTGAGGATCACAGACTTGCTTGCTCTTCCTGGCCAGGTCAGCTGCAGGCTCAAGGGCATGAATGACAGTAAGAGAAAAGCCCTATGAAGGAGTCCCTATCCCATTCATTGCTGTGGCTCAGAACAGAGCCTAGTGCATGCCTGGCTGGCTCCCACTTAGCGTGTGATAGATGAATGAACATTCGATGGATTGGAATGGATGTAGAAACCAAGAAGTTACTATGATGGCAGGTGGAGGGAATGCCTATGAGTTGGTATAGCCCTTTCTACAGCCACTTTGGTAAAGTAGCAGAGGATTTCTCCTTCTTCGCTACAGGCTGCCTGAGCCCCAAACTCTGGGAAGTTCTTGGTACATTTGTGTACTGGTTGGGGGTATGGTGCGGCTCCAGAGTGAAAGCAGGGATGAGGGTGAGTGGAGTCAGGGGCCAGAGTCTTGCCAGCCTGGCTCACTTGCCTGAGGTCACAAGGCCAACACTACAGAAGAACCAGGACTTGAACCTGGAGAAGATTCTAAAGCCCTGATCCTCATCTACCCTTGCCTCACAATAGACACAACCAGAAGCCTCTGGCAGCACAGTAATTATGGAAACTCATTTATTTGTAATCTCCTGCTTATGGCCCACTGGGAGGGCCACTATGAAGTCCTAGGGGTGGGGAAATGAGAGTGTCCACCATTCTTAGGCCAAATGGAGAAAAGCACAAGGCTAGGAAAGCATGTTAGGCTTTCCTGTGAAGCTTTCCCATATAAATCACATCTTAGGCCCTCAAGTTGAGCCTTTTTTTTTTTTTTTTTTTTTTTAAATATAGAGGCTTTTACCTACTATATTATTATGTTGCCTCTATTAGCTTCCTTCCTCCGAGATTTAAGGGGCCAGATTTACCTGCTCTTTCCTTTCTCTGAAAGTACATGGAATTGAAATGGCAACAAAGAGCCAGTCAGTAGTGTGATGTGAGACACATCACCTATTTAGACAACATGAAGTTTAGGAGGAATCAAAGGTGATTCATGCCCCAAAGTCAGAAAAACAGACCAAGGATTCAAGAACAGGACAGAAGAGACGTGAAGGGAGAAGTTTCAGGTGTTCGGTTCATTTCCAGCATAATGAGCATAGCTTAACGTGAGATGCCCAAACGTGCTGCTCAAATCTAGCACAATGCTTATTTTGCTCCAGTCAGCAGGGTCTGCAGAGATGGGTCATTCGGGGGTTGATATTTTGAGAAGTACATAGATACCTTAAATTTATCTGGAAGGCAGGGCCCGAGTTGGAAACCATAAGTACATAAAAGATGATAAATGGAGCTTATCTTTTAAACCAGAAATTTTAGGTCTCCTATTGAATTATTTTCTCATCACTGCTCTAACCAATTACTGAAAACTAGGCTGCTTGAAATAATACATATTAAGAGGACTCTGGAAAAATGGTGGAGTAGGAATCATCAGAAGTAGGTTTTCCTACCTAGGCAACAATTGCATTGGTAGAATCTGTCAGATATATTTTGGAACTCTGGAGTCTACTGAAGGCTTGTAACTTCCAGGGGAAAGGTTCAGACAGCTAAATTGCAGTTAATTTGGTTGGTTTCAGCTCTGAGCTCAGAAGTACCCACTCCCTGTCCCCATGGTAGATCATTGTGCCCATATCCCTGGAACAGCTTACATAAGCTTCCAGGGGCCAGAGTGGGCGAAAAAGGACCTCGTTCTCCAAATATCAGAGACCTGTGCTCTGATTGCTGATTATTGCCTTTGATCACAGAAGTATAGACAAAGGGGCAGGGAGCCATCGTTGTGCCCGTCCCCCCCCCCCCCCCCCCCCCCCGTTGCTGCAACCCCTCTCCCTCCAGCTGAAGTGACTTCCAAGGGATTTAAAGGCCCAGGATGCTTCCTCCCCACTCCCCTTCATTTTTACCTTTTTCTAGTTTGGGAGACATACATTAAGACTAGGACATTGTATTCTTCAGGGTTCTCCAAAGAAAAAGAACCAATATATTATACGTAGATATTATCAATCTCCTATATATGTGTGTATATAGGAATTAGTTCATGCTACGGAGGTTGAGAAGTCCAATGATCTCTATCTGCAAACTGGAGAAGGAGGAAAGCCACTGGTATAAGTCAGTCTGAGGCTGAGGCCCTAAGAACCAGGGGGGTGAGGGGCTGCTGGTGTGAGTACTGGAGTGGAAAGTCCCAAGAACCAGAAGGTCTAAGATCTGAGGGCAGGAGGAGATAGACATCTCAGCTCAAGAAGAACAATGATTTGCTGTTCTACTGCCTATTTGTTTTATTTGGATCCTCAATGGATTGGACGATACCCGCCTACATGGGTGAAGGCAGAACTTTACTCAGTTCTCCTGATCTTCTAGTCTCTTTTGGAAACACCCTCACAAACAGACCCAGAAATAACACATACCGTTATTATTTGGGCATCCCTGACTATAGTCAAGTTTACATGTAGAATTAACCCATCACAGACACTGAAAGCAACTGCATATTTGGGGGAAAATGGCAAAGGATCATGCAAGCCCAAGGAAAGGCTAAAATAAGAGCCAGGACCTTAACTTTATACCTTAGGGCTGGTCCTTGGCACAGAGACAGGATAAATATATATTTTAATGTTTATCCATTTTTGAGAGAGAGCGAGAGAGAGAGAGAGAGAGAGAGAGAGAGAGAGCGCACGCAGGAGAGGGACAAAGAGAGGGGTACAGAGGATCTGAAGTGGGCTCTGCACTGAGAGCAGAAAGCCCGATGTGGGTCTCAAACTCATGAACTGGGATATCATGAGCAGAAGTTGGACACTCAACCGACTGAGCCACCCAGGTGCCGCAGTCTACAAAGATTTTTTTTTTAAGTTATAAACAAAATTTAAAGAACAAAGCAAATCCCCAACAAGCCCTGGGAAGCAGGGGGAATCTGATCTTCACATTTACAATATAATTAAATTCAAGTATCCATGGGCACCTGACTGGCTCAGTCAGTAGAGCATGTGATTCTTGATGTCAGGGTCATGGGTTCAAGCCCCATGTTGAATGTGGAGACTACTTAATTAAAAAAAAATCGGGGGTTCCTGGGTGGTGCAGTCAGTGGAAGGTCCGACTCTTAGTTTTGGCTCAGGTCACAATCCCACAGTTTGTGAGTTCGAGCCCCACATCAGGTTCTGCTCTGATGGTGTGGAGCCTACTTGGGATTCCATCTCTCCTTCTCTCTGTCCCTCTCCTGCTTTTGCTCTCTCAAAAATAAATAGAAACTTTAAGAATTCAAAATATGCAGTTTTTCCCCAAAAAATTTACAAAGCTTACAAAGAAATAAAAAGTACAGTCCATCCAAAGGGAAAAAGTAAATCAACACAGTCTCTTACAATGACCTAATGGCAAATATACTAAACAACTCTTTTTTTTTTTTAATTTTTTTAAACGTTTTATTTTATTTTTGAGACAGGGAGAGACAGCATGAACGGGGGAGGGTCAGAGAGAGAGGGAGGCACAGAATCTGAAGCAGGCTCCAGGCTCCGAGCTGTCAGCACAGAGCCTGACGCGGGGCTCGAACTCACGGACTGCAAGATCATGACCTGAGCCGAAGTCGGATGCTTAACCGACTGAGCCACCCAGGCGCCTCCTAAACAACAGTCTTAAAACACTTTAAAAAGAACAGTCTTAAAGATGCCAAAAGAAATTGAGCTGAAAAGAACAATAATTGAGGTGAAAAATTCACTAGAGGGATTCAAAGACAGATTTGAGCTGGCAGAAGAATCCGGAATAATCTTGAATATAGGACAAAGGAAATGACAGAGTCTGAGGAAACCAAAGAAAAGAGAATGAGGAAAAGTGAACAGAGACTGAGGAACCTGTGGGATACCATGAAGTATACAACATACACTTTTTGGGAGTCCCAGAAGGAGGGAAGAGCCAGTGTGGAAAGGAGGAAAAGAATGGAAATTGAGAGGAAAAGAATGGAAATTGAGAGAAAAAGAATGGAAACTGGGGGAGGCCAGAGAGAACATGTGAAGAAATAGTGGATGGAAACTTAACAAATTTTATGAAACACATGAATATAAACCTCCAAGAAGCTCCACAAATGAAGTAAAATGAATTCAAAGAAACCCACACAACACATATCAACCATCAAAAGACAAACTCGCAAAAGCAGCAGGAGAGAGAAGCTACTCGTCATGTACAAGGGATCCGTAATAAGATTATCAGCAGATTTCTCCTCAAAAATTTTTGGAGGCCAGAGTACAGTGAGCAGATATATTTAAAGGGCTAAAAGAAAACACTGTCAACCAAGAGTCCTGTAACTAACTAAACTGTCCTTCAAAAGTGAGGGAGAATGAAGACATTTCCAGCTAACAAAAGTGGAAGGAGTCTGTGACTAGATGTCTCTTGCCAAAAATGCTCAGGGGATTCCTACAGGGTGAAAAGAAGGAACACTCAACAGGAACTTGAAGCCAAATGAAGAAACAAAGATCTCAATAAAGGTAAATACATGGTCGATTATAAAAGCTAATATTATTGTAACCAGGGCTTGTAACTCCACTTTTTTTTTCTGCATAATTTAAGAGACTAATGCATTAAAAATCATTAGTTTACATTTTTGGGTATATAATGTATAAAGGTATATTTTTGTGATAACAGCAAGGGTGGAGCTGTAAAGGAGCAGAGTTTTTTTGTATAAATTCAAATTAAAGAACTTTAGGATATCAAGTGTAATGCCCATGGTGACCACAAGGGAAATAGTCATACACAAAAGGAAATTAGGAATTAAAAAATAAATAAAAAGTCAACTAATACAAACACAAAGGAAGACTGTGATGAGGGACAAATGAGGGACAAAAAAAAAAAAAAAAAAAAAAGCCCTAAGTTGTATAGAAAACAAAATGACAAAAGTCCCTCCTTACCAATAGTTACTTTTAAATAGTCAAAAGACCTAGATTGGCAAAAAAGGATAAACACACATGACCCAACTATATGCTGTCTGCAAGAGACTCACTTTAGATTTAAAGACACAAATAGATCTGAAGAATGGGAAAAGGTATTCCATGCAAATAGAAGGCAAAAGAGAAGATGGTTATCTTACTATCAGACAAAAAGATCTTTCAATCAAAAATGGCTACCAGAAACAAAGAAGGACATTATATATTAAAAGCTGGAATACAACAAGAAAATTTAACAGTTGTAAACATTTACATATCTAATGACGATCCAAATATATAAGGCAAAACCAAACAGAATTGAAGACAGAAACACAGTTCTATAGTAATAGTTGGAGACTTTAATACACCAATCTCAGTAAGGGATACAGCAACCAGACAGAAGGAAATAGACACAATAAACCAACTAGATCTGACAGACAGAACACTCTACTCACCAACAGCAGCATACACATTCTTCTCAAGTACACAGGGATTTTTCAGGATAGACTATATGTTAGGCCACAAAAATTAAGTCTCAAAAAAAAAAAATTAAGTATCAGTAGATTTAAAAAGAACTCCTACTTTCTCCAAATACAATGGGATGAAATCAGAAATTGGTAACGGAAGGAAAACAGGAAAATTCACAAGTATGTGGATCATAAACAAACACATTCGTAAATAACCAATGGATCAAAGAAATCACGAGAGAAGTTAGGAAATACTTAAATATGAAAACAAAACAAAACAACAACATACCAAAACGAATGCAGCAAAAATAGTCGTAAAGGAAAATTCTTAGCTATACACACTTGAACAAGAAAGATCTCAAATCAAGAACCTAACTCTACAACTTAAGGAACTAGAAAAAGAACTAAATCCAAAGCTAGCTGAAGGAAGCAAATAATCAAGATTAGAGCAGAAAAACAGGAGATTGACAAGAGAAAGGGGTGGCTCGCCTCGCTCAGTCGCTCAGTCGATAGAGCATGTGACTTAATCTTGTGGTTATAAGTTTGATCTCTATGTGAGTGTAGAGATTACTTAAAAAAATTAAAATCTTTTTTTTAAATTTTATTTAATGTTTTTATTTATTTTTGAGACAGAGAGAGACAAAGCATGAACGGGGGAGGGGCAGAGAGAGAGGGAGACACAGAATCTGAAACAGGCTCCAGGCTCTGAGCTGTCAGCACAGAGCCCGACGCGGGGCTCGAACTCACAGACCGCGAGATCATAACCTGAGCCGAAGTCAGACGCTTAACCAACTGAGCTACCCAGGTGCCCCCCCCAAAAATTAAAATCTTAAAAAAAAAAATAGGGGGACCCGGGTGGTTCAGTCAGTTCAGTGTCCAGCTTTGGCTCAGGTCATGATCCTGTGGTTTGGGAGTTCAAGCCCCGGGTTGGGCTCTGTGTTGACAGCTCAGTGCCTGGAACCTGCTTCTGATTCTAGGTCGGTCTCTCTCTCTCTCTCTCTCTCTCTCTCTCTCTCTCTCTCTCCCCCTTCCCCCTAACCCCCTGTCCCTTGCTCATGCTCTGTTTCTCTCTCTCAAAAATAAACATTAAAAAAAATTTAAAGAAAATAGAAAAATAGAGGGGAGGGGAAGTCAATAAAACCAAAAATTGGTTCTTTGACCAACAAAATTGATAAAATTCTAGCTAGATGGACTAAGAAAAAGAGAGAAGGCAAATTACTAAAATCAGAACTAAAAGGAGGGATGTTACTACAGATTTTATAGAAATAAAGAGGCCTCAGAGAACACTATGAACAATTGTATGCCAAGAAGTTGGAAAACCTAGATGAAATGGACAAATTCCTAGAAACATAAATCTACCAAGACTAAATCATGAAAAAATAGAAAATCTGAACAGACATGTAACTAGTAAGGAGACTAAATCAGTAATCAAAAATTTCCCCAAAGAGGGGTGCCTGGGTGGCTCAGTTGGTTGAGCATCTGACTTTGATTCAGGTCATGATCTCATGGTTCGTGAGTTTGAGCCCCGCATTGGGCCCTGAGCTGACAGCTCGGAGCCTGGAGCCTGCTTTGGATTCTGTGTCTCCCTCTCTCTCTGCACCTCCTCTTCTCATGCTCTGTTTCTCAAAAATAAATAAACGTCAAAAAAAAATTAAAAAACATTTCCCCAAAGAAGAGCCTGGCCCTGATGGTTTAAGTGAATTCTACCAAACAATTAAAGAAACAGAAGTCTTCCTCAAGCTTCTCCAAAAAACTGAAGAGAAGGGACTATTTCTTAAGTCATTCTATTAGGCCAGCATTACCCTGATACTGAAGACAGAGACACTACAAACAAATAAACAGACAAAAAACAAAAACAAAAAAACCCAAAACCAAAACTACAGACCAATTGCCCTTATGAACATTGATGGAAAAATCCTCAACAAAATACTCACAAGCTGAATTCAGCATATTAAGAGGATTATACCCCCTGACTAAGTGGGATTTACTCCCCTAGTGCAAGAATGGTTCAACATACAAAAATTGACCAGTGTAATACAGCACATTAACAGAACGAAGGGGAAAAAAACCCACATGACTTCCTCAATCACTGCTGAAGAAGCATTTGACAAAATTCAACACTGCTTCATGATAAAAGCACTTAAACAGAAGGAAACTACCTCAAAATAATAAAAGCCATGTAAGCAAAACCCACAGCCAAACATCATACTCAACGGTAGAAGACTAAAGCTTTTCCTCTAAGATCAGGAACAAGACAAAGATGCCTGTTCTCACTACTTCTATTCAATGCAGTACTCAGAGTTCTGGTAAGAGGTATTAGGCAAGAAAAAGAAATAAAGGGCATCCAAACTGGAAAGAAAAAAGATCTCCATTCACAGATAATAGGACCTTACATGTAAGAAACACCAAAGACTGCATAAGAAAAAAAAAAACAAACAACTGTTAGAAGTAATAAATGAACTCAGCAAAGTAGCAGGATACAAAGTCAATGCATAAAAATCAGTTGCATTTCTATATACTAGCAGTGAACGGTCTGAAAAGGAAATTAGGAAAATTTTATTTATAACAGCATCCAAAAGAGTACAATACCTAGGAATTAATGAAGGAGGTAAAAGATTTGTACAACGAAAACTACAAAACATCACTGAAAAAATTTAAAGGAGACATAGAAGTAAACACATCCCATGTTCATGGATTAAAATACATAATACTGTTTTTTTGTTTTTTTGTTTTTTTATTTTACATAATACTGTTTTAAATTTTTTTTTTTTCAACGTTTTTTATTTATTTTTGGGACAGAGAGAGACAGAGCATGAACGGGGGAGGGGCAGAGAGAGAGGGAGACACAGAATCGGAAACAGGCTCCAGGCTCCGAGCCATCAGCCCAGAGCCCGACGCGGGGCTGGAACTCACGGACCGCGAGATCGTGACCTGGCTGAAGTCGGAGGCTTAACCGACTGCGCCACCCAGGCGCCCCTTACATAATACTGTTTTAAAATACATAATACTTTAGCGGTTTAATACTACCTAGTGTGATCTGCGGAGTCATTGCAATCCATCAAAATCCCAACGATGCTTCTGCAGAGATAGAAAATCCTATTTTAAGATTCACATGAAATCTCAAGAAACCTGAAATAGCTAAAACAATATTGAAAAAGATCAAACCTGGAGGACTCACACTTTGTGATTTCAAAACTTACCACAAAGCTACAGTAAGCAAAACAGCATGGCATTAGCATAAAGACAGGGCCAAGTGAATAGAACAAGGGAATAGAACAGAAAATCCAGAAATAAACCCTCACATATATACTCAAAGTATTTTTTTTAACATTATTTTTGAGAGGGAGATAGAGAGAACGCACATACTCATGAACAGGGGAGGAGCAGAAGCAGAGAGGGAGACAAAGGATTCAAAGCAGGCTCTGCGCTGTCAGCACAGAGCCCAGACAGCACAAAGCCCAATGCAGGGCTTGAACTCACAAATCATGAGATCATGACCTGAGCCCAAGTCAGACACTTAACTGACTGAGCTACCCAGGAGCTGCTATGGTCAGAAGATTTTTTTTTTTTTTAATGTTTATTTATTTTTGAAAGAGAGAGAGAGAGAGAGAGAGAGAGAGAGAGAGACAGACAGAGCGTGAGTGGGGGAGGGGCAGAGAGAGGGAGATACAGAATCCGAAGCAGGCTCCAGGCTCCGAGCTGTCAGCACAGAGCCTGATGCGGGGCTCGAACTCACAAACCGTGAGATCATGACCTGAGCCGAAGCCAGACGCTCAACCGACTGAGCCACCCAGGTGCCCCGGTCAGAAGATTTTTGACAAGGGTGCCAAGACTATTTAATTTGAAAAGGATAGTTTTTTTCTAACAAATGGTGCTGGGAAAACTGGATGTCCACATGCAAAAGAATGAAGGTGGGCCCTTACCTAATATTACATACAAAAATTAACTCAAAATGGATCAAAGATCTAAATATAGGATCTAAGACTCTTAGAAGAAAACCATAGGACAAAAGCTTCAGGACATTGAATTTGCATAGGACACCAAAAGTATAATCAACAAAAGGAAAAGTAGGTCAATTGAACTTCATTTTTGTGCATCAAAAGACACCATCAACAGAATAGAAAGGCAACCCATATAATGGGAGAAACTGCTTGCAAATCATATATATGATTAAGTATTAATATCTAGAATATATAGAGAACTAAAACAACAAGAAACAATCTGATTTTAAAATGGGCCAAGGGCTCGAACCGACATTTCTCCAAAGATGATGCCGGTTTCCCCCACTACCTGGAAGCAGAGGGTTCCTATGAAACTTTTCTCAAGCCAAAATGTTGTGAAGCGAAGAAGCAGTTATCATTAATTTATATGGAAAAGTTTTGAGCCTTCCCAGACTCAAAATAATACCCCCCGTAGGCTTTTGTGATGCTTTAGGACACATCTTGCTAACGGATGCACAAAGTAAACGGAGATAAAGCACAGACGCTCAGAGACACAGTTCAAAGCTCTGTCAGCTTGATGCTGAGTGTGGTTCCCGGGGAAGGAGCTTGGCGGGACCACTAGCTGTTCAGACCGCACGCTGTCTCCATAAAGGCTCACGGCAAAACAAATGCAGAGCGCTATTTCTGCTTTTTGCCTTTTAACAAAAGCGAAAATCCTCTTCAGATTTCATTCGCTTAGGGAGAACAGGTCTTTCGCAAAAGAAAAATGGCACAGCATGGAACTCTTGAAAAGCAGGGGATACTTGTACACAGCCAACAAGCACATGAAAAGATGTGCAACAATTACTACTCATGAGGGAGATGCTAAGCAAATGGGGTATCTGATTCCATCCCACATCCATTAGATGGCTCCTATCAAAACCAGAAAACATCAAGAGTCGGGAAAGATGTGGAGAAATTGGCTGGTGGGAATGTAGAATGGCATAGTCACTATTGTTAACAGTATGAAGGTTCCTCAAAACATTTACGTTAAAATTACCATATGACCCAGCAATTCCACTTCTGATGTACACCCAAAAGAATTGAAAGCAGTGTCTCAAAGAGGTGTTTGTAGACCCAAGTTCATGGCAGCATTATTCACAAGCACTAAAACATAGAAGCAACCCCAATGTCCGTTGACAGATGAGTGGATGATTTTAAAACTTAAAAAAAATTTTTTTTAAACAGCACAGCAATGAGAAGAATCCACAACTAGCAAAGTCTGTAGAATATCTGTGGAAAGGAGCTACCTTTTCTGAACTGTTTTAATGAAATCTTCTATAGAGTTTTACATACTAGTTTTTGACCATTAAGAGCACAGAATTTCTCATGTATGTTTGTGTCTCCAGTGGCTAGTGTAACCCCTAAGATTTACCCACTTGTTTCTGAAAAGTCTACATCAAATCAAGTTAGCTTTGATCTAGCCCACTTATATTTAAAAAAACAAACAAAAAACCCGCTAAAAACAGACTTGATTTCCTTCAGAAATCTGTTATAAACACTTCTGTTAAATTTTAAAAAGAATGTTTTAAGTTTATTTATTTTGAGAGACAGAGAGAGTGGAGGAGGGGCAGAGAGAATCCCAGGCAGGCTCCGTGCTGTTAGCACAGAGCCCCATCTGGGGCTCAAACTTATGAACCATGAGATCACGACGTGAGCTGAAACCAAGAGTAGGATGCCCAACCGACTGAGCCACCCAGGCACCCCTCTTTTGTTAAATTTAAACATCACAAGTTAGATAAAATTGTCACTGATTTTTTTCATGGGTATCTTTTACATTGTCAGCTGATTCCAATTCGTTGATATGTTGTCAGCTGGATTTCTGCTTGGAATCAGCTGCCACCTCTTGGTGTCTCAGCTAAGAATGACTATCTCAGTCCCCCCTGGAAATCCACCACCACACAATGAATTATTATTCAGCCTTAAAGAGGAGGGAAATTCTGACACCTGCTAAAACATGGATGAAATCTGAAGACACTAAGAGAAAGAAGTCAGCCCCCAAAAGACAAATACTGTATGATTCCACTACATGAGAATCTTAGAGTAGTAAAATCAGAGAGACAGAAAGTGAAATCTTGGTTGGCAGTGGGGAGGGGGGAAGGGGGAGTCACTGATAGATATGGAGTTTCTGTTTTGCAAGTAAAAGAGTTATGAGATGGACAGTCTTGATGGCTGCCTAACGTTATGAATATTTAATGCCACTAAACGGTTTACTTAAACATGGTTAAGACAAGTAGATTTTACATGACATGTATTTTACCAGAAGAAAAAAGTTTGAAAAAAAAAATCCACAAACGGATTCTCTTACAGTTCTGGAGGTGAGAAGTCTTAAATAGGCTGGCAAAGCGGCGTTCTTTCTGCAGGCTCTAGAGGAGAACCGTTTCCCTGCCTTTTCCGGCTTCTAGAGGCTTCTGTGTTCTCTGGTTTGTGGCCTCCTTCTGGCAAGAGCACTCCTCTGACCCTTGCTTCCTCACACACCCCCTGCTGTAACTCCTCCTACAAGGAGCCCTGTGATTATATGGGGCCCACCTGCTAATCCAGGAGAGGCGCCCCGTCCTAGGAGTCGTCACTCATCACACCTGCAAGTCCTTCGCCACGTAACAAAACAGATTCCCAGGTTCTGAGGATCAGGGCGTGGGCCTATTTGGGAGGCTATTATTCTGTCGGCCACAGTTGTCTGCAGAACCTTCCACAGGAGTGCGTGAAGGCAGAGGAGCAAGGACTTCAAACAAAACAGAGAGACAGCCAGATGTCTGGCAACAGGTTTCTGGTTAAACAACAGCTCAGACATTCTGTAGGACAGTACGCAGCCATAAAAGGAATGAACTAGATGACGTGGAAGGATGTCCGTGGTGTATATTTGAGAGAGACAGATTTCAGAAATTCAAAATTCATTTGTTCCACAAATATTTTCAATGTTTACCATGTGCCAGGAACTGGGAACACAACAGGTCAATTAGACAGGAGGAGTTTACAGTCCCTTTCCATACGAGAATGACATACCAAAATGCGGGTGTGCATGAAAAAAAAAATCTGGAAAGTAAACACTAAATTGTTAACAGTGAGCAACTCGGGAGAGGAAAAGCAGCAAGTTTTCTCTGTTTATTTGGATGAGGGAGGGAAGGAAAGGAGAGAATGGGGGAAAAAAAGAAAGCAAAAGGAAGGAGGGAAAGAAAGGCAGAGCAAAAGAACAACCTGATTCGTGTTAACTTGGAGAAGGGAAGGCACGTGGGGCACTGAGCCAAGTATCTAGCGGAGCAGAGCGTCCCTCCCTCCCCCAGCGGGAACTGGCAGCTCCCGCGGATACAATTCTTCACAGCCTTCCTATGGCACCCGGCCCTGTGCCTGTCTGTGGCAGGTGATCAGTGACATATCGTCGACAAGCCAAGTCACAAAGGGGAGCACCAGTAAAGGTGTAGATGAAGCCTAAACAGGACAAGCGAACAACCTGCCAGGGTTCATCTTTGACCCCCTATGGCAACAGGCACCTCCACCGAGCCTCAGCTCCATACCAAGATTCGTCTTCCCCCATTTGTAACCGTTTCAGCTCAGCCCCTGGGATTTTCTAGTTTATTCAAAGCAGGGGCTCTGCAGTTCGAAGAACTGGGTGGAAAGTCAAGGTCACTATTTCAGCCATGGTGGTCTCCATGATGAACTTGTGGTGTGCTATTTTTTGCCCTGAACTGTAGCCTCCGAGCTGGCCTTTCTGCTTTCTGCATGTGTGTCTGGGGCTGGTGTTTTGCGGGGTGCAGGGAAAACGGGGGTGGGGGGTGAGGCCTGGGGTCCAGGGGCCCGTGTTCCCCTGGGAAATACTGTTTCAAAATCACACACCTGGCAAACGGGCTGTCCGGGAACTCAGCCCAGGAACAAACAAAACAAGCTTGTGTCTCTTCATTTTACTCTTGGTTCTCACTGTTCTAGGAAAAAGGCACTGGACTGGAGTATCTGAGACAGTCACATGTTTTACTCGGAAAACAAGGAACCTCCGATTTTCGTGGGGGAACAGTGAGAATTACCACTTCCCTTTAGTGCTCTAAAGCATAGCCTGGAACAAGAAAAACCTCATTTCAGTGTGTTGTGTCTCTTGGAACACCTTCCTCACCCTTCTTAGACATGTAGTTGCATAAAAGTAAAACTGCTCCCAAAACGGAGTTGGGTTCAGCCTGCCCAGCCCTCTGAGACATGTCCCTGCCTGCTTACAGCCCTGTCCTGTCTCCTCCCAGGTCTCCCTAATGCACTTCCTGGCACCTTCCTGCCCCAGGCCCTTTGAACTAGCTATGCCCTCTGCCTGGAACACTCCTGTCCCAGATGTCCTCATATTTGTGTCTTTCCTTTAAGTCTCTGCTCCAGTGTCATCTTTTCAGGGAGCTTCCCTGACCACCCCCTTTAGAATTGCAACTCCTAACCCTGCTTAATTTTTCTCCATAGTACCTGTCACTTGCAAATATATCACTTCCTTATTTTGCTTATTATCTACCCTTTTTTAATGTTAAACCCCATGAGGGCAGGGAATTTTGTCTGTTTGCTAACCATTGTAAACCCAGTCATAGAATAATTATTGAATCTGAATCTTTATAGAGGAGTTTTGCATTATGTATCTCAAATCTTATAAATATGTTAGTGATCCCACCCAGCTAGTCCACACCTAGAAATTTATCCCTGGGAAGTAATCACAGATGTGTGCAAAGATATAGTTAGACATGTTGCAAAAGCAAAACACTGGAAATAATAAGAGCTGACATTTAATTAGCACTTATCATGTGCCAGACCCTGTTCTAAACATTTTACGCGTATGAACTCTTGAAACCTCTATAACCAACCTGTTATTGTCTGGATCTTACAAGCCAGGAACCAGGCAGAGGGACTGAGATATAAGAAATACAGCCATGAGGGGCGCCTGGGTGGCTCAGTCGGTTGAGCGTCTGACTTCGGCTCAGGTCATGACCTCACGGTCTGTGAGTTGAAGCCCCGCGTCAGGCTCTGTGCCAACAGCTCAGAGCCTGGAGCCTGTTTTGAATTCTGTGTCTCCCTCTCTCTCTGACCCTCCCCCGTTTATGCTCTCTCTTTCTGTCTCAAAAAAAATAAATAAAGGTTAAAAAAAATTTAAAAAAAAAAGAAATACAGCCATGATTTATATGGTGTGTCTGACTCAAGACCATACTCTTAACTACTCTATGGGTTAAATGAGCTATGCTCCACCCATATTGAGGCAGTCATTGCAACCATTTAAAAGGATGGTGTTGAGGCACCTGGGGGGCTCAGATGGTTAGGCACTCAGGTCATGATCCCAGTATTGTGAGATCTAGTCCCGTGTTGGGACCGATGCTGAGCATGGAACCTGCTTCCGATTCTCTCTCTCTCCCTCTGTGCCCCTCCCCAACTCTCAAGCACACTCTCTCTCTGTCAAAGAAAAAAAAAAAAGAGGGAGAAAACATTTTTAAATTAAATGATGGTGTAGACAAAGTATTTTTTGGTGGGGAGAGGATGAAATTATATACAAATTATGTATTCATACACATTGTAGGGAAGAAAACGGCTTTACCAGATTCTCAAAAATGTTCAAGAACCAGGGTTGTAGAATAATTTTTCCACATACATAGATTCATGTGAATATATCTTACACATGGCTTGTCAATATTGTTTTTAACACAGTCTTTAAAAAAATTCTTTTTAGCTTCCTTCCTTCCGCATAAGCTTTTCTTTTCTTGCTCCCTAGCCATGTTAACAAGCTCGAATGTCACCAAGGAAGAATCTTAAATAACTGGGAAAGATCTCTGTGATATATAGTTAACTGCAAAAGGCAGGTTTCTAAAAAAGGTGTACATTATGACCACATTTTTGTAAAAATTCGTGTGTACATATATGCACGGTAAAAGGACTCAAATAGATTATATGTTAACAGTTGTCATTTCTGGGTAATGGAATTATGAGTGATTTGATTTTTTTTTAACATTTATTCATTTTTGAGAGACAGAGGCAGAGTGTGAGTGGGGGAGGGGTAGAGAGAGAGGGAGACACAGAATCTGAGGCAGGCTCCAAGCTGTTAGCACAAAGCCTGATGTGGGGCTTGGACCCACGACCTGTGAGACCATGATCTGAGCCGAGGTCAGGCGCTCAACCGACTGAGTTACCCAGGTGCCCCAGAATTACGAGTGATTTAAAATTTCTGGTTTTGTTTGTTTTCTTTACAGTTTTTGTAAGAACATGAATTATTTTTGTAATTAAGAATTATTTAACATCCCCAAAGGCAAGGGAATTAAAAGCAAAAGTGAATTACTGGGACCTTATGAAGATAAAAAGCTTCTGCACAGCAAAGGAAACAACCAACAAAACTAAAAGGCAACCAACGGAATGGGAAAAGATATTTGCAAATGACATATCGGACAAAGGGCTAGTATCCAAAATCTATAAAGAGCTCACCAAACTCCACACCCGAAAAACAAATAACCCAGTGAAGAAATGGGCAGAAAACATGAATAGACACTTCTCTAAAGAAGACATCCAGATGGCCAACAGGCACATGAAAAGATGTTCAACGGCGCTCCTTATCAGGGAAATACAAATCAAAACCACACTCAGATATCACCTCACGCCAGTCAGAGTGGCCAAAATGAACAAATCAGGAGACTATAGATGCTGGAGAGGATGTGGAGAAACGGGAACCCTCTTGCACTGTTGGTGGGAATGCAAATTGGTGCAGCCGCTCTGGAAAGCAGTGTGGAGGTTCCTCAGAAAATTAAAAATAGACCTACCCTATGACCCAGCAATAGCACTGCTAGGAATTTATCCAAGGGATACAGGAGTACTAATGCATAGGGGCACTTGTACCCCAATGTTTATAGCAGCACTCTCAACAATAGCCAAATGATGGAAAGAGCCTAAATGTCCATCAACTGATGAATGGATAAAGAAATTGTGGTTTATATACACAATGGAATACTACGTGGCAATGAGAAAGAATGAAATATGGCCGTTTGTAGCAACGTGGATGGAACTGGAGAGTGTGATGCTAAGTGAAATAAGCCATGCAGAGAAAGACAGATACCGTATGGTTTCACTCTTATGTGGATCCTGAGAAACTTAACAGAAACCCATGGGGGAGGGGAAGGAAAAAAAAAAAAAGAGGTTAGAGTGGGAGAGAGCCAAAGCATAAGAGACTGTTAAAAACTGAGAACAAACTGAGGGTTGATGGGGAGTGGGAGGGAGGGGAGGGTGGGTGATGGGTATTGAGGAGAGCACCTTTTGGGATGAGCACTGGGTGTTGTATGGAAACCAATTTGACAATAAATTTCATATATTAAAAAAAAAAAAAGATAGTGTTTGGGAATCAGGGGAGGCAGTGCACTGGTGGAAAGGTAGGATTAACACATAGAGTTGATAGCACAAATAAAGCTTCCTTATTCATAAAAAAAAAAAAAGAATTATTTATTTATTTAATGTTTATTTTTGAGAGAGAGAGAGAGAGAGAGAGAAAGCAGGAGCTGGGGAAAGGCAGAGAGAGAGAGGGGACAAAGGATCCAAAGCGGGCTCTGTGCTGACAGCAGAGAGCCTAACTTGGAGTTCGAACTCACGAACCATGAGATCATGCCCTGAGCCGAAGTCGGATGCTTCACCGACTGAGCCATCCAGCCTCCCCAAGACTTTTATTTTTAAAGAAAAAGACAGCTTTGGGGAAGATAATTGGGCAGTAGGTATCAAAATTTCAGTGTGCAAACCCTTTGATCTAGCAATTCTACGTCCAGGAATGGGCTCTATAGAAATCTTTGCATGGGAGTCTGGATTCAGGTCCATTGACAGTCACTGCAATGTTGTGAAAATCTCTAAAAAGCCTAAAACCTTAATTGAAGGTGAGTGGCTCAATAAAACATGGTATCTTCATACTATAAAAACCACGCAGCTGTAGAAAAGAAAAAAAAAAAAAGCCCAAGTAGATAGATCCCTGCCAAGACACGGTGCTAGGTCAAAAGGGAAGTAGCAGAACGGGATGTAGAATGAGGTCCAACGTACAACGAGGACGTGCACAAGAGTGTCAGGGCGCTGACACTGGAAGAAAGCCACCTGTTTGTTGAAGGTGGGTGTCTCCAGGAAGGCACCGGGAGCTGGGCTTGGGGGTGTAGGAGGTGATGGAGGAGGGGACCTTATGTTTTGTTCTGGATGGTTTGACTCTTTCACAAGTCTGTATACGCATGAACACGTATTATTTATGTAATCAACTAAAAAGCACACAAACTATGAAATTGTTTTAAAGTAAAAAAGCCTCCGAACTCCAAAACGCCCCACCATTGGCTGCTCGAGGGCTCCATTTCCAAGCTGACAGGAAGTTTCGGGAAGGGCCTTGAATCTTGGTTACCCTCAGGACTAGAAACAGGCTCAGTCACCGGCAAAGGGTGAATGGTTTTATAAAAGGTGGGACAGCCCTCCATACAGGCTTGTGCCCCAGGCAAGAACAGTGATGGTGGGGACCTGGGGCAGCGTGGAAGCCAAATGACAAAAGTCAAGTGGGACACTGCACAGCCAGGTGGAACACACACATGCCAGGGGAAAGGGAGGAGGGCCAAGGCGGCTTTGTTAGCCACAAGGGATCATATTATCTTGGTCCAAACCTGTTTCCTCCTGGGGCTTTCTAGAACCCAAAGGGTTATCCCGTGGACTCCACTGGTCTCTCCCTCCCCCCAGTCAGTGGTCACCATACCCTCTTCACTTATTCTCTGTCCCCCCAACTGCTCCTCTCGCCCCAGGCACCTTCACCTCTCACTCCATTATCACAGTGGCCTCCTGACTGTGTCTTCTGTTCCCCACAGCCCTCCCTCCCTCCAGGTGTTCCTGCCCCCCCCCCGGGGGCCCCGGCAGCCAGAATGGTTTTCAACCTTTGCAAAGGTAACTCAGGCCACTTCCCTCTTTCCCCGTTGCTTCTATAATTGTACCTTCGCCCTGGTCTCCAAGGCCCTGTGTGGCCTCACTTTTGACCGTCTCTACAAGTGCCTCTCTGCCCATCTCTTCATCACTGCGTTCCAGCCTCACCGGGGTTCCCGGTCTCCCCCACCAGCCAGCATAGTTGGAGGTCTTGTGCTGGGCGCTACTCTAAGCACATTACACACAACCCATTTAGTGTTCCTCAAAACCCTACAGGGTAAGTAGGACTATGAGCCCATTTTACAGAGGAGGAAAGTGAGGCGCCGAGGTGAGGACCTGCCCCCAAGTTGGGCAGCAAAAAAACCGGCAGAGCAGGGATTTGAACCTAGGCAGCCTCAGCCCAGAACCGCGTCCCTTCACTAGTAAATGGCCCTGCCCCAAACCACGAATGAGATAAAAACCGATCCCTTACTTACTTTGGGAAGACTTGAATTGGCTGGAGGAGCAGCCGGACTTTGCACTGCTGGTGCTGGTGGCACAGCCCACGGGACCCCCCCCAACCTTCCACCGTCTGAGGGACATGACTGGACCTGCGTTTGCCTGAATCTGTGATAGAACAGACCACACAGTTCTGCTTTTTTGTTGACTCTGAAGGTACTGATTCCATGAACTCAGTTCCTTTCTGTAACTCTCCACAGGGTCTGGCTGCCCGAGGGGGACCCAGCAGAGCTTCTGTTTGCAAAACTAGGGGGCCCAACGCCTATTTGGGTGCTATTTTTATTAAAACCCCATTAACTTGTTTCTATCAGAGCAATTAAGGTGTCAAGCCCTGATGTTCTGCATGGCTGTGGAGGAGGAGGTTTTTTTAAGTGAAGCTGTTTTGTTTGTAGGCAGAGAACTTTTTCTTTTCTTTAATTTAAGTTTATTTATTTTTGATAGAGAGAGAGAGGGAGCGTGGGTGAAGGGCAGAGAAAAAGAATCCCACGCAGGCTCCGCTCTCTCAGTGCAGAGCCTGACGCAGGGCTCGAACTCGAGAACTGTGAGATCATGAACTGAGTCGAATCTGGTCAGATGCTTAACTGACTGAGCCACCCAGGCGCCCTCCAGGACTTTCTTTTCTAAAGGCGGTCCAAAGTCTCAGGCTTGTTCTTAGCCCCGAGGTTTATTTTCTTAGCAGGTAATCTGGCAGCAGCTTCCATAGCTGGTCTTGAGCTAACTGGGGTTGAAGATAACGTCATTTCCCTTCTGTGTGCCGGGGGGGGGGGGGAGGGGGTTGTGGACGTGCGCGCTCGCTGGGGCTTGCGGGCCTGATTTTTGTAACTTGAAACCTGTTTAAAGGCTTCCAACCAGCTGCAGCCCATGTTAATTCCTTTTACACCTTATAAAAGTTTAAGCACCGCCCCGCGGCCCCAGGAGGCCGAGTGTGAAGTTTCACTTGGCAGCGCTGTGGAGATGCATTTCTGTCACTACCTTTGCACCTTGAAATCAACTACACCCACGTGAGCCGGCCCTGTCCTCATTCCACACGGGGTGGGTGTGGGTGTGGGTGTGGGTGTGGCCTGCGGTTGCACTGCGCTCCCCATGCTTCTGCATCTTAACACAGGAGCACCTTCTGGAATTGGACGGCCTGCAATTTGACCATTCAATAAATGAGCATTTCCTGGGTACAGTGTTCTGTGCTTTGTGTTTTGGGGGATTCGGTGGGTCCGGGGTGGGGTCTGAGAATTTGTATTTGTAATGCATTCAGGTGGTGCTGATGCTCTTGACCAGGGACTACACTTTGAGAACCAGGCTTTTGGATTTTGCTTACGTGTCACTCCTCCGATGCAGGAACACATACGCACCCTGATTTGGAAGGGCGCTCCTGCCCTAGGTTCTTGGGCAATCTCTATGGCCTCTCCTGGACTCCTGAATGTGATGTACATTATAATGTCCCCCCCCCCCCCCCCACCTCCTACCTATCAGCTCCATGTACAGGGTGGTGATCTGTTGTATTTACCTTTCAAAGGATCTGGCCCCTGCTTCCTACCCCTGCCTTCCCCCTACTTCCCTTTCCGTCATTCTCCTTCTTGCCCTCCATGTCCCTGTCACCCAGGACTGCTTTCCTTCCTCAGGATAGGCCAAGCTACAGACCTCACCCTTTCCTGCCCCAGGACCTTGGCACTTGCTACAGGCACTGCCTGGAACATTCTTCTCTGGGCTCTTCACTTGGCAGGCTCCTCCTCATCCTTCCTCAGAGAGGCCTTTCATGAATATACATTTCAAGAAGGTCCATCCCACTATTCCCCTTCACATGCCCCTGAATTCACATGACAGATTTTGTCACAATAAGATGTAACCCTAAGCAGGACGGGTCACCATTCCACTCTCCAGTGTAGACCCAGCACCCAGCACTGGCCCAGAGCGGACCCTCATCAGAGGAGGGAATGAATGGGGTTTCTGCTCTCAGCGAAATCCACAGTGGAAGAGGCCAGAAACCAGCCAGCCATGCCCCATAGGCTCTTCTTTCTGCAAACCCCCCTTCCACCAGGCTGACCAGGCAGCACTTTGTTTTGAGCGAGGAGTTGGGGCAGGAACGGAGGGCAGGGGAGTTTTAGGAACAGCCAGAGTTGCAGATTAGACACGTATAATCAAATCCAGAGAGCTGCACTGTGTTCCATCAATTGAGATACCAGATTAAGCAGGCCCAGGGCCCCTGGGGCAAGATGCCACGCAAAATATCTTTTCAAAAATAGCAGCTTGCAATCTCAGGAATGAGCATGAATTGTCAAAGACGCGAGCAGTGTTTTGAAACAGAAAGAGGAGTCCTATTTATATTGCAGATAGTAGTTGTCTGACATAGGCATATCTTGGGCCAATTTCCCCAGAGGAGACGCTCCGGAGCCGTGGCGTGGGGATGTGTGTTGGAAGGGCCAGAGCCGAAGAACGAGACAGCAGAACGAGACAGCGGGCGTGGGCCGGCAGGAGGGCTGTCCAGGGCTCCTACTCACTGAGGAGACAGCAGAGCAGTTAGAGTTCAATGCTCAGAATCAGCTGGGCCTGGGGGCGAGCCCTGGGCTCAGCACTTTTGCTGTGTGACAATGAGCCATTACTTAACCTCACTGAGCCGCTTTCTCAGGAAAATGAGGGGAAATAGCAATTTATCCCTCAGGGTTGTGGTGAAGAGTAAATGAGATAATGCTCACAAAGCCGGTGTCACCGAGCCTGACACAGATTAAGTGCTCAATAAATGACAGCTACCATTAGCTACAGCATTTAAAAATTTTTAAAAATTTCTTAATTGCAGTAAAAAATATATAACATAAAATTCACCATCGGGGCGCCTGGGTGGCTCAGTCGGTTGAGCGTCCGACTTTGGTTCAGGTCATGATCTTGCTGTCCGTGAGTTCGAGCCCCGCGTCGGGCTCTGTGCTGATAGCTCAGAGCCTGGAGCCTGTTTCAGATTCTGTGTCTCCCTCTCTCTCGGACCCTCCTCCGTTCATACTCTGTCTCCCTCTGTCTCAAAAATAAATAAACGTTAAAAAATTTAAAAAAAAATTCACCATCTTAACCACTTTTAAGTGTATAGTTCAATAGTGTTATGTATATTCACACTGTTGTAAACAGATCTCTAGAACTTAAAAAAAATTTTTTTAATGTTTATTTATTTTTGAGAGAGACAGTGGGGGTAGGGGGAGAGGGGCAGAGAGAGGGAGACACAGAATCCAAAATAGGCTCTAGGCTCTGAGCTATCAGCACAGAGCCCGATGTAGGGCTTGAATTCACAAACCACGAGATCCTGACCTGAGCTGAATGAAGTCGGACACTTAAGTGACTGAGCCACCCAGGTGCCCTTCTAGAACTTTTTTTTAAATGTTTATTTATTTTGTGGGGGGGAGGGGCAGAGAGAGGGGGACAGAAGATCCGACAGCAGATGATACGGGGCTTAAACTCATGAACCGTGAGATCATGATCTGAGCTGCAGTTGAACACTTAACTGACTGAGCAACCCAGGCACCCCCAGATCTCTGGAATTTTTTAATCTTGTAAAACTGAAACTCTGTGCCCTCGAACAATTCCCCATTCCTTCTCCCCCAAGCCCCTGGCAACCACCGTTGTACTTTCTAAGAGTCTGACTACTTTAGATGCCTCAAGTATTTGTCTGTCTGTGACTGGCTTATTTCACTTACCACAGTGTCCTCAAGGTTTATCCAGAATTCCCCTCAGAATTCCCCTCATTTTTAAGGATGAATAATATTCCACTGTATGCATATACCACATTTTGTTTATCTGTCCGTGCATAGCTGGACACTTGGACTGTTTCTAGCTCTCGGCTATTGTGAACAATACTGCAGTGAACATGAGTATGCAAAGATCTCCTTGAAATCCTGCGTTCAATTCTTTGGGGTATATGCCTAGAAGTAGGATTGTTGGATTGGATCATGTGGTGATTCCATTTTTAATTTTTTGAGGAAACTTCAAACTGTTTTCCACGGTGGCGACACCATTTTTATATCCACAGCAACAGTGCACAAGATCAGAGTTCCAATTTCTCCACATCCTTGACAGCACATGTTATTTTCTAGTTTTTGTTTGTTTGTTTCTTTGTTTTCGGATCGTGGCCATCCCAATGAGTGTGAGGTGATACCTCACTGTGGTTTTGATTAGCATCTCCCTAATGATTAGTGATGTTGAGCATCTTTTCATATGCTTGGTGGCCATTTGTATGTCATCTTTAGAAAAATGTTTATGCAGTCCGTTGCCCAATTTTTGATTGGGTTGATTTACTTTTGAGTCGTAGGAGTGGGTTATATATTCTGAATGTTATATCAGATACATGATTTTCAAATATTTTCTCCCATCCTATGTCTTCCTATTCACGCTGGTGATGCTTTCCTTTGATGTACAGAAGTGCTCAATGTCTGATATAGTCCTATTTGTCCATTTTCGCTTCTGTTGCCTGGACTTTTGGTGTCAGATTCAAGAAATCATTACCAAATCCAATGTCATGAAGATTTTCCCTATGTTTTTATTCCTACGAGTTTTATAGTTTTAGGTCTTATGTTTAGATTTTTAATCCACTTTGAGTTAAATTTTGTACATGGTGTTAGGTAAGGGTCCAGCTTCATTCTTCTGTAGGAACACTTTTATACTGAGGAATTCTATCACCTCTTTGTGCCTATTCTCCCTTCTATCAAAAAAAAGTAGGTTAAGAAATTTTCTATTCATGAAAAGATACAACAAAGAAAATTACAAGACAAGCCACAAACTGGGAGATTCTTTGCAACACAGATCACTGATGAAGTATTAATATCCAGAAGAGTCCTATAGATCAGTAAGAAGACAGACAACCCCGTGGCAAAATAGGCAAGACACATGAAAAGACATTTCATAGAGGAGAAGGCATGAACGGCCAGTGAACATATATAAAGAGAAATCAACCTCATTAGTGCTGAGCAAAATGCAAATCAGCATCACAGTGAGTTATCATTTTATACCCATTAAATGCGCAAAGGTTAAGAACTCTAATAATAAGGACTCTTAAACATAGCTGATCGAAGAGCAAGTCGGTACCTTTTGGCACTATCCTGTGACATTGAGCACTCACAGAGCCTACAAGCCAGCACTTTCACTCTTAGGTGAAACTCACTCCAGTGAAACCCTCAAATAAATGACCCAGATGTGTCGTAGAGCATGCACAGTGACAATGTTTGTAATAGAAAAAAAGACAGGATGCGAGCCAGATGCCCAGTGATGAGAAGGCTTATGAAAATTCTGGCATGTTCCCCCAGTAGGATACCGTTCAGCAGTAAAAGGAACTCCAATAGTGTGGTTGAAAATTCAAACATAAACTGAATAAAAGAGGCAAGATACATGCAGCATGGTATTTTACAAAGTTCAAAACCAAACCAAAATACTATATTCACTAGATATATACAGCGAGGGGGTAGTGAACACAAATTCCAGGATAGTGGTTACTCTGGGGTGGTCACTCCTCCATGCAGGAGAAACCTAGAAGCATTGATTATGGTCTAGACCTTAAATGAGTGGACGTTCATAGGTGTTCATGTTGTAATACTTCATAATCTAAAGAAAGGGCACATATATTCTTTTATATGTATTTACATGTGAATATAACATGATAAAAAGTATTTCTGGGGTGCCTGGGTGGCTCAGCTGGTTGAGCAAAGGACTCTGGCTCAGGTCATGATCTCACAGTTCGTGAGTTCGAGCCCTGCATCGGACCGTCTGCTGTCAGGCGGAACCCACTTGGCATCCTCTGCTCCCCCCCATCTCTTTGCATCTCCCCTGCTGTGCTGTCTCTCAAAAATAAATAAGTTAAAAAATAAATAAATAAAAAGTATTTTTTTACAGGGACACCTGGCTGGCTCAGTCAATAAAGCATGTGACTCTTGATCTCAGGGTTGTGAGATGGAGCCCCACATTGAGCACGGAGACTACTTAAACAAACAAACAAAAAAACAGAAGTATTTTTTACAGCCTGTGCTAGTTACTAGTTGGTCCTCATGGGCCCCTTCCGCTGTAAGCTACGGCATCGCAGCTACTAGTTTAGGGAGATCTGATAGGAAACACTCCATTATTCCATCACCTACTTATTTGGGAAAGAATTTGGAGAAAGCAGATGTGTCACTGCCTTTGAGGCCCCCAAAACAAATTCTGGGCACAAAACCAGACTGGAGGTTGGAGACTGGTAAAAGACCAGGAGAGGCCCCCCCCCCCCCCCGGGGCAGGAGGAAAGACCCACCTCCCCCACCACCTCCAGGACTGTGAGAACTGTTTAGCCCGCGCCTTCCTGCACTTTGGTCCAAGTCAGAGGATGAGTGGGTCATCAGGCAGCCATCTACCAACCATTACATTTCTAGAAAGAAACGGATGGGATCCCACTAAAGAAAGGGGTCTCAAGGAGAATACTATCAACAAGTCACCCCTACATTAGTTCTCTTTTTTTTGGCTTCCCCAAGTTAATGATCATCTCTGGAGCCTGAAGACATAGCCTCTTTCCTGAGAGATCTGTCCTGGTGCAAGTCCCCACGGAACCTTGTCACACAGCTCGTGGACGACATCAAAGGAGGGGGGTATGCTTCAGCTGTAATTAAGCAAGGCAATACAGTCATCTCTATTTAACTCAGCTACACACTGTCCTCTTGACAAATACAAATACATAACCTGACACATTTTTTCCTATGGTTTGTTTTACTTGCAGTGGCGGAAAAGCCTTTTAAAATCACAACTGCCTTGGGGCGCCTGGGTGGCTCAGTTGGTTAAGAGTCCCACTCTTGGTTTGGCTCAAGTCATGATCTCATGGTTTGAGTGCAGAGCCTGCTTGGGATTCTCTCCCTCAATCTCTCTCTCTCTCTCTCTGCCCCTTCCCCACTTGTGCTGTCTTTGTCTCTCTCAAAAAATAAACTTAAAAAATTAAAAAAAAATCACAACAGTCTATGGAGATAGCAGTCTTTCAAAATGGAGTGAGATTTTCAACTTTTATTAATGTCTTTTAAAAATTCCTTAGGGGCTCCTGGGTGGCTCAGTCGGTTGAGTGTCTGACTTCGGCTCAGGTCATGATCTCACAGCTCGTGAGTTTGAGCCCCATGTCGGGCTCTGTGCTGACAGCTGAGCCTGGAGCCTGCTTTGGATTCTGTGCCTCTCTCTCTCTCTCTCTTTCTCTCTCTGCCCCTCCCCCACTTGCGCTTGCTTGCTCTCTCTCAAAGATAAACATTAAAAAAAAAATTTTTAAATAAAAATTCCTTAAAAATTGGAGAACTTAATTTTCCTTGCCAGCCATACACAAACATGATGCATCATGTTATATGGACAGCTCCCCCTAAAAATCTTTGAAATGATGTAGACAGTCAGCCCGTAACATCCTCTGAAATGTTGGTCAAGGTCTGGGCTGGCTCAAAACCTGAGAAAACCTTTCCTGGACTTCTCGGTTATTTGAAAAGAGGCACATTACTTAATATTTACCTGGAGTCTTGGGGGCACCTGTGCGGCTCAGTTTAAGCGTCAGACTCTTGGTTTCAGCTCAGATCATGAACTCGTGGTTTCATGAGTTTGAGCCCCACGTCAGGCTCTTCGCTGGCAGCATGGATCCTGCTTGGGATTCTTTCTCTCTCCCTCTCTCTCTCTGCCGCTCCCACACTTGCACTGTCTCTGTCTCTCTCAGAGAAAAGCAATTTATCTGGAATCTTGGATAAAGAAGTGAACATGAAATGCTAAGTTAGAGAGTAACAGTGTCTTTTGAGTTTTTTCAATGTTTTGCTCCAGAGCCAAAGCCAAGTCCTCTTGTTCCCATTAAGATAAGACCACCCTCTGGAACAACCGTTCATCTCTCCCATCCGATGACTGACAAATGCCTTTTAGTCCTGGTTTCTGTCACCAGTCTTCAAGCATCAACACGTATCTTTGCCACTTTCGCTTCAATAAATCTCTCCTCTCTGCTCTGACCTGTCTCCCTGGTTACATTTGAATCCATATTCCTTAGCTGCTCATTTGGTTTTCTACACCCAAAGAAAAGAAACCGTCCTCGGGGAAGAATTTCCATTGCACAAAGGGAGTCACTGACATTGTGTAGGAACCAAATAAACTGTCTCAAGGGTGACACGGGAGCAGAGAATGTCACAAAGACTTAAAACTCTGGGCTTTCTTTCTTTCTTTTTAATTGGCCTTAGGTGGGAGAGGTTTGCAAGGATTAGCTGGTTCTGTGCCTTCCCATTATGGATTCTGAAACACTAGCAGTTCCCAGGCACTATTTTCAGAGCTGTCCTGACACTTGTTAATAATGTTGGTGTATAAAGCTGTGCTCCTTTTAAACTCCTTTAGAAACAAAGAAAATTAGCTAGTATGTGCCAGAAGGGAAAGGGGAGAAAATCCTGTTCTTGCTGTCAGAGAGAGAATGCTAAAAGCTGTAAGTAAAACTAAAGAGGCCTTTTCCCATCAGATTCAAATATTGGGGAGTGAAGTTTTCAGGTGAAAAGCAAATACTCTGCCTTCTTGATGAACTTACTGGCAGCTTGCTCCTGGGCAGGGCCTAACATGCCCCTAGTTGGGCCCAGTTACCTACATCAATGCAAGGAAACATTTCTAATAAGATAAACTCCTGAAATTAACATAGGGAAGACTGATGTTTTTTGGCTTTCAAAAATGATTGCCCCCTAAAAGCAACATAGGATTTTAAATTGCATTCTGGAACAGGAAAAGGACATTAATGGAAAATCTGGTGAAATCTCAAGAAAACCAATGGTTTAGTTAACAGAGTTTAATAAATGTACCATGGTTATGTAAGATGCTGGGGAAAGCTGTGTGAAGGATATCGGGCAACTTTCTATACTAACTTTACGACTGTTGTGTAAATCTAGAACTACTCCCAAATAAAAGGGTTTAATGAAATGATGCCCCTTTAGTTGACTTGTCTCTGATCTCTGAAGAGCAGACACACAAAGGAGACCTCTGGCTTCTGGGGACAGCCTCCTCTGTACCTTCCCTTAGACTACAGCTCGGGCAACCAGAGAGCATACTGGGAAAGGGAATGCTGGTGTCCTAAGTGAGGCTGTGAGACAAGTAAGCAGTGTCTCAAAAATGAGCTCAAACAGAAGCAGGCTGGGCCTGTCACCTTTGTTAATCATCTGCTCTTAGTAGGCGAGGCTTACCCTTGATGCATATCCATTTTATTCACTATTCATTAAGGATGAGGGGGTTTATTGTTCATTCAAAATAGTGACATCAAGAGTTAGCAAGAGAACTCCAAATTCAGACACTTTTCTTTAGGTATGGGGTACTGAATTGTCTTTTAGAAATTATTTGTGTGTATCCGATATAAAAAATTTGTTTATTTTACCCATACTAGATAAGGACTATAAAATTAAGGTTCTTAGAGTTAAGTATCTATCCTACCTTTGTTCAACAAAGTTACTAAAGGATACGTTTTTCTCTCTTTTTTTAATGTTTATTTTTGAGAGATTGAGAGAGAGAGCGCACTCGCGCAAGCAGAGGGGCAGAGAGGGGGACAGAGGATCTGAGGCAGGCTCGGCGTTGACAGAGTAGCTTCAGTGCAGTGAGCCAGATGTAGGGCTCAAACCCACGAACCACGAGATCATGACCTGAGCCGAAGTCAGAGCCTCAACTGACTGAGCCACATAGGTGCCCCTAGATTTTTCTCTTAAACACAGATATCCACTTTCAGAAACACACATACAGCCTCTGCGTAGTTATTTGCTTTTGCTAAGATGTGTAAAATATTATGTTTGTATTTAAGCATTACTGTTTCAAGCATAAAGATGAAAACGCCCTTCTGGGGTTTCTTGAAGGATAGTGGAACAGAAGAGAACACATTTGCTCATTCAAAATAGTGATATCCTGAGTTAGCAACAGAACTCCAAATTCAGACACTTTTCTTTAGGTTTGGGGTATGGAATTGTCTTTAAGAAATTATTTCTGTGTGTATCCAATATCTGTGTATACCAGATCACTGGGATTAAGTGATCTTTTTAACAAAAGGATGGTGGAGTGGCCTTTTTCTTGGAGGGTTTTGAGCTGCAAGTGAACAAGATGGGATTTATTTTTGAATAAGACCATTCTGGCTACTGTGGAGCTAAGCCTTAAGATGGGGGGCGAGGAGGGTGGCTGCAGGGAGGCAGTAGGGAGGCAACCACAACCATCCAGGCAAGACTGGAGGTGGGGAAGAGGTTGGTCAGATTCTGCAGGTGATTTGAAGGCAGACCCAAAAGCGGTAAGTAAGGGAGGGCCAGGAAGGCACCCAGGTTTTTGTCCTGTGTAATAGGGAGGGATGATGATGTCAGAAACGGAGAAGAGAAAAATTACAGGAGGAGCAGACTGAGTCAGATTAGCTCAGTTTCAGCCATGTTAGGTCAGATGTTGACACAGCAAGGTCAAGTGGGTGGCTGGATACAAATCTACGGTTGGAGGGAGGGATCTGAGCTGGAGATCAGACTTGGGGTAGTCAACAGCACACAGATGGTATTTAAAGCTTGAGATGGGACGAGATGCCTGCCGAAGTGGGAATGGCGAGGAGAGACCCAAGGACTGAACCTAGGGCTGTCTCAAGTTCAGAGGTCGAGGAGAGCAGGAGGAACGGACCCAGGAGACCAAGACTTGCCCCACTTCTCTGACAGCCCAGGTCATCCCAGGGAGAAACCTGAAAATGATGATGTCTTTGTAAGTCATGAAGTCCAGAGTGACCTGGTAACAGAGCCTTAAGGGGAAAGGGCACACGTATCCCCCCCTTGATTTTAAGAGCAATTTGGTACTTGAGTTGTTTGTTGACTCATTTGGAAAAATTCACCTCTTTGAAGGGACCAAAGAGTGATCCAAAAGCCTGATTTGGGGAGGATTGCAGGGGGACAGGGGTAGTAATGGACAGGCTTGAAGGCAGACTTGTAACTGGAAATAGGATTCAAAAGCTACTTGTAATCTGTTCAAAATTTAAAACAGAATGAATTCTGCACATTGCATACCCACGTATTCCTGGCATGTGGCTCCTGTGCATTTTTTTTCCCCCAATAAGAGAAAAAAATGGCAGCAGCCTGAGGACTGACTTTAAACACAAAGCTATCTGTGAAAACAGTGAATCCCAAAACTGAATAATATACTTTTCTCACTCTATGAATCATCTCTGGGGCCCTGGCTAGATGTAAATGCTGTGCTCGCCACGAGGTCCTACCTTTCTGGGACCCATCTCGTTCCTACAGGGAATGTAGCTCATACTCTTGAGTCTGGTGCAAACAAAAGAGCAGCCACGGAAACACGGATTTAGTTGGGCATTGTTGTTGAATACGATCACAGACAAAATTCTCTGATAGCTCTGATTGTCTGTAGTACTCGAGTTACAGAAATAGTTACTTGTACAGAATGTATTCATGTGCTAAGTGGGTCATTTATTTAGCACCAAAATCAAATTATAAAAACATCGGTTCCATCTTAAAACATGCATTTCAAAAGCTGTTCTGGCATTCCAAGTTTGCATCGAGACATCTGCACAATCTGAATACCCAAACCCCTCTATGATTTCTAATGACAAAGACCATTCTCAGTCATTATGGGAAGCTGGTGTGGAGACAACTGCCCGTCAGATGGTGTCCCCCAGGGAACGATGTTTCTTACTCAGCCCGAGGTTTCTGCCTTGATCTCCAGGAAGAGTTTTGAGCTTGCTTAAACATGCTTAAACACATTCTTGGTAAACGGTCAGGAATCCTCTAGGTCATAATGCCGCAAAATTGACCAAAGAGGAAGAACATGGTCAAGGTCTCCTGCCACTTACATTTGCCATGTTCAGCTTCTCAAACAGGGCTCTTCCTAACCAGCAATCCTAAAGTCCAGCTTTCAAAATAAGACGGCTTGGTTAACACCCTTTAATAACTACTATGCAGCCCCAAATGACTCCATGACAGCTTTTCTAGGGAGGGAATGGATTGCTGGGCGGGTGGCTCTAAAGATCTCAAGGCGAAAGACAAGCTCAGGTTAACCATTTCCCCTCCAGGCCGACCACAGAGTTTTGTGAAGCCCCGTCCCCAAAGCCCTGACTGCAGAGGAGGAGAACAATGCTTTCTCTTTAGTAAAAGCCCTACCATTCATCTGTCTTATCATTTTCCTTCTTTATTCTTGGCAACTGTTTCTGGAAATTGGGGTGACTCCTCGCAGGCAGGACGCAGGAGACATTCACAAGTAAGGCCAGCATCCTGGAGGTGCTGTCCTCGGAGCAGCCATAAGGAAGATGCAGCAGTTAAGTTCAAGAGAACATTTGTGGGCAGATGGCCCATTTGTACCTGTCCTTTGGAGCAGCGAAAGTGGACATCGGAGGGTGTCACACTCCCGGATACAAGGGATCCCAGTTCCAATTGCATTATGATGCATGTGGTAACTGTATTTTACAAAAGACTTTGGTTTCTCCCCGGCTATGGGTCAGCAGGGTGGGAGAGTCTTATAAGCCATACAGGCCAGGGACTTCCTGCACCACGTCCTTTCCCAAACAGATGGCACCGCTCCCGACACTGTTGTGGGAAATAAGCCATGACATGGCCCTTTACAAGGTCAACGAGGCTCTATCAAGGACACACAGAGCAGTAACTCCACAAGGAGCAATTCTGTGTTCTTCTGACCTTCAGTCTTCCATATCCGTGAATTTTCTCTTCTTGTAGTTCTGAACGAGGTTGGAAGCTGTGATCTGAGAAGCCTGCCCCTTCTCCCAACACTGAAAGTCATTCAGTCCTTTCTGCCCTGTTTGAAATAAGCCCCTCTCCATCTCGTCCAGCCTGGCTACCAATGCTGAAGTGTCTTCATTGTAAGTGTTCTGGGAGGAGTCCATAATGCGGCGGAAACGTCCAATGAATGTCTGAAGGAGAAGGAATGAGTGAGAAAAATCAGATCCATTTTTCCCTGAACATTTAAATGTCATGAAGGGCAAAAGTTTGGTCTAGGACTCAGTCAGAAGGAGCTCTCAGGTGACTTTATCACTCGAGGAAGTGATTTCACATTGCCATGCCTCAATTTCCTCATCTGTGAAATGGACGGTTATGAATATCCAACAGGTTGTTATGGTAGCCAATGAAGGAATACATGTAGGACATCTAGCAACTGGCTGGCAAGAGTAATCTGCTCAAAAAGCGCTACCCATTAATTTGAGCCCTGCATTAGGTTCTGCGCTGACAGTACGGAGCCTGCTTGGGATTCTCTCTCTTCCTCTCTTTCTGCCCCTCCCCAGCCCCCACCAAAAACATTTAAAAAAATTAAAAAAAAAAAAGGGTTACCCATTATTGTTATTACTAACAAAGGCCACAATAATGTACTGTGACACGCACAGGTAAGTTTGGACCAGAAAAGACTCCTAATCTAATTGAGTGCATTTTATATCTTTTTCAGTGTGAGAGCAGGATAGAGACACAAATGACTGAGGGTTGTCATTTTACCACAGGGCCCTGAGACCAAGCCACAAGCCCCTGCCTCAGTTTCTTCAATTGCCTCATGGAGTTATCACCTTACCGATGGGCAACTTTATAGAACTTGAAAGCAGTGATGGAAAAAGAAAAGATATAACTCACTAACAAAGGGCACTGTTCCAATTCAAGGACATGTCCTGGAGACACTGTAAGACAAATAAATGGACTTTCCCCATTTTTAGCTTTCTGCTCAAAAGAGTTTCATAAGCTCAAACTGTCTCTAGTCTATGTATTGATTTCTTTATCTCAGTGGATGGCAACAATGTTTTTCTTTACTATTTACATCAAAAACCATTCCAGTACACGTTAGGCCAAACAACCCTTGAGCCTGATGGAGGGTGTCTATATAGTCCAGGGAGGAAACGTGTCTTCAGCTGAAGTTCTTATAAAGCTAGAAATGAGGAAGTAAAATAAGAGGTAGAAAGGGTAGCTTCTCCTAATATTAGCAAAAAAAAAAAAAACAAACAAAACACCAATTATGGGGGTGCCTGGGTGGTTCAGTCAGTTAAGTATCTGACTTTGGCTCAGGTCATGATCTCACGGTTTGTGGGTTCAAGCCCTACATCGGTCTCTGTGCTGACAGCTCAGCGCCTGGAGCCTGCTTCGGATTCTGTGTCTCCCTCTCTCTCTGCCCCTCCTCCGCTCAGGCTCTGTCTCTCTCAAAAATAAATAAACATAAAAAAGGTAATAATTATGAGACGTTAAAATAAAGTTATGTCGTAAAGGATGGTAATATGGGTATAACATTGTTTTGTCTGTGGAAAACAACAGTAATAGCTACCATTTGTGAAATGGCACCACCTAATCTCACTACGATGCAATAATTTTGGCACTATTGTTATCTCCATTTAACAGGTGAAAAATGGAAGCCTATAGAGGTCACGCAGTTCGTACATGGCAGAGCCATGGTTTAGCCCCAGAGCAAGGGACGGGAACAAATAACACATGTACTCCTAACGGGAGCCCTCAGACCAGTCTTGGGGCTGGGCCGGGCTGGCGTATTTAAGTGCCTGTCACCTATAGTCAACCATCATCTCTCTTATTTCCAGGCCTTCCTGTGGCCCCAACTCTTAACAAACAAATATGAAGAGCTGCAGACAAGTCATTTTTAAGTAAATATATAATCGGCAAATGCAGTCTAACTGTAGGCCGCTGTGGAATAACTAATAAACTGAGCGTATACATGATACACTTCCCTGGGTAAGGGTGGAGGCTGGTGGCTCCTAAGGCGTGTGTGGTGCCATAGGGTTTTCACGTCAGTTACTTGCCTGCAGGAGAGACTGGGAGATGTCTGCATTCTCTGGACTGTCAAAATGCAGGAGTTGGGAGCCAAACCCATAGAAATGCGGCCCCAGTTTGTGGAGGTCCACCACGTTGGCATCGGCGCTGAACACGGTCCTCCAACCTTGCTGGTAGATCTTGGGAAGGTCCACAGAAAGGATCCGCCGCTTGTGGTCAAAAAGTCCCTTTGCCAGCCACAGGGGGAGTTCGAGCTTTGAGCCCTGCATCACACAGGAATGTAGGTTTTAAAAGCAAATAGCGTAATAAATGTGTGTGGCAATACACAGAAATATAGGTTGCCCGAGCAGGCATCTGCTGCCTGTTCTGTTTGGGGGCGTGGCTCCCAAAAGCAGAAGAAGGTTGTGACTTGAAGAGATGAACTGCATGGGCTGAAGTTTTACATCATAATGGAATGGTGAGAACAACGGTTTTTGTTCAACAGAAGCACAGTACGGAACAAAAATGTGGTACAAAGGGGAAGTTTTCTAACTCACATAAATAAAAACTTCCAATTGCAGATTCTTCAGAAATATAATAAATATTTCTGGGGGCGCCTGGGTGGCTCAGTTGGTTGAGCATCTGACTTCGGCTCAGGTCATGATCTTGTGGCTCGATGAGTTCAAGCCCCGCGTCAGGCTCTGTGCTGGCAGCACACAGCCTGGAGCCTCCTTCAGGTCCTGTGTCTCCGTCTCTCTCTGCCCCTCCTCCGCTCACACTCTCTCTCTCTCTCTCTCTCAAAAATCAATGAACATTAGAAAAATACAAAAATAAGCATTTCTGCTTTCTTTAAATATTCCATACCTGTTCCTCATACACACTCACTGGAGGCCTACTACGCACTAAGCACCACCAGGTGCTGGGCGATATATGGAAAAACAGCATCAGCCTGAGCTCAGGCCACAGCCCCTCTCCATCCCACTTCACAGCTTCAGAGAGGACAGTAAAGATACACATGTCTCTATATTTTTAAAGCCTTAACAGAACTGGAAAATACAATGAGGTGGCATGACAGACCAGAAATGAAGAGAAATATCCAAAAAAAAAAAGGCCAAATATAACTGAGTTGAAGGCATCTGCAGACAGAAAGTGTGCAGAAAGTTAACACAGCAACCCTCAGACCACCCTCCTTAGAGGGGCCTGCCTGCAGAGTTGATCCTTGGTGGGTGTCCTGGAACTTGGGTTTCAGGAGGGTTCCCACTCTTCTCAGAGTGGATAGGAGTGCCTCACTGTGCTTATGCAGTTTGCACAAACAATGTGGCTTATGCTGAATACCTGCTTTCCTCCTGGGAGTCTGGAATCTTGGAATGTGTTCGGTAGAATGCCTGTGTAACTAGCCCTCAGTACGACCATGGGTACTGAGTCTCTAATGAGCTCCCAGGTACACATATTTCACCCATGCTGTCATAATGCGTTACTGGATATTCCAGTGCATCCTGTGCGACTTCGCCCGGATGGACGGGGCTCTGGGAAGCTTGTGTCCAGCTTCCTGCAAACTTCATCACACACACCCTTTTTCCCTTTGCTGTTTTTGCTCTGTATCCTTTTACTGTATTAAAATTTAAACATTAGTATGACTAGATGCTGAGTCCTGTGAGTTCTCTTAGTGAATCATCAAACCTGGGGCTGGTCTTGGGGACCCCTTGAACAAACCGAAATGGAAAGTTTATCACTAGAAGACACAGACTAAGGAAATCTTGAAGGGAGAATGAAAATGATCCCAGAAAGAAATATGGAAACGCAGGACACAAACTAAATAGTAGGAAGGAAAAAAAACCCACAAATATATCAATAATTGCATTAAATGTAAACAAATTAAATACAACTGAAAAACTGTCAAACTGAAAAAAAACAAAACCTAACCATACGCTGCTTAAAAGACACATATTTGAAGTATAAAGACACAGAAAGGTTGAAAAAAATGCCATAAAAATAGTAATCAAAAGAGAGAAGCAGACTAGAGATAAAACGGACATTTGACAATAATAAAAGGGTCATTATATCCACAAGAAAAAGACAGATCCCTGTCTAAACTGAGAGAAGTAAAAGGAGAACTGGTGAATCTATAGGCATAGTGGAAAACTTTGGTCTATCTCTCTAGATAAATGAGGAGCAGGAAAAAAAAATCAGTAGGAATATAGAAGATCTCAGCAAAGCAAACAGCAAACTTGACCTAACTTCCAATACTTACCACACACCGTGACTTCAGAATACACATCTGGCCAAGTGAATATGGAATGGTTAAGTTGATCTTATGCTGCAGTATAAAGCAAGCGTTAACTTACAAAAGACTGAAATCATTCAGGCTATGTTCTCTGACCCTGGTGGAAAGAATTAAGCTAGAAATCAAAATCAAAAAAGATGAAGAGCTAAATACTAATATACGTGGAACTAAGCACTGTAACCCATGAGTCAAAGAAGAACTCACAATAGAAACTAGAAATTATTTTGAACACATGGCTATGAAAATAAAATACAACAAATCAAAACTTGTGGAACGCACTGAAGCTGTGCTCAGAGGAAATGTATAGCTAAAAACATGCATAAGGGAAGGTTGAAAAATCAATGACCTGGGTACCCAGCTCAAACTGCACAGGCAGGGTTGGGGGGAGTGGGGGTAACAACAGAAAATTAAGTCCAAAGAAGGTAGAAGGAAAGAATTAATAACTTAACGACCTAGAAAACAACAGTACAAAAGAGGAAACTGACAGAGCCCTAAGTTAGTTCTTTTAAAAGAACTAACTAATACAATTGATCAATTCCTAGCAAGACTAACGAAGAAAGGGAGCATAATTTCTCCATATCAAGAATAAAAACCAAGACATCAATATAAATCCTACAGATGTAAAAAAGATAGTAAAAGGATATTTTGAACATTACACCACTACCTTTGAAAATTCAGATGAAATTGTCAAATTCCTAGAGGAGAAAACAATGTACCAAGAGTAACACAGGAAGAAAATAGCAAGTCTGAATACTCGTTTATCTCTGAATGACATTAAATGTTGTCATTACAAAGCTTCCCGCACAAATCTCCCACAAAGAATTCCAAATACTTTATGTAGACACTCTACCCTCAAATAAGTAGAGTATAAGTCCTATTCCTTAAGTGAGGCTGTGATAATGACTCCTTCCCAAAGAGAACAGTATGGAAAGGTGGAAAAAGGAGTAACTTCATAGTGAAGAATCCTGACAAACACTACCCCAGCCGGGTGTTCGAGGTTCTTATCAATGTGATAAGTCATGCTAACAGTATGCGCCCTTGATATGATGTGACCTCTGTGATCCTCCTCAAAACCTATCACTGCAGTCTAACCACAAGGAAAAGTTCAGACAGGGTGCCTGGGTGGCTCAGTCCGTTAAGCATCGGACGTCCACTCAGGTCACGATCTCACGGTTCATGAATTTAAGCCCTGCATCAGGCTTCCCGCTAACAGCGTAAAGCCTGCTTGGGATTTTCTCTCTCTCTGCCCCTCCTCTGCTTGTGCTGTCTCCAAATAAATAAGTAAATAAACTTAAAAACAACAACAACACATCAGACAAATCCCAACTGAGGGACATTCGACAGATTACCTGATCAGCACTCCACAGAACCATCATGGTCCTCAAAAACAAGGAAAGTCTAATAAACTGTCACAGCCAAGAGCAGCCTAACTAGATATGATACTAAATGCAATGTGGTAAACTGGATGGACATTAGGGGGAAGGAAGGCAATATGAATAAAGTACCGGCAGTGCATCTCTGTTTACCAATGTGTAAGAGGACAAAAATCCTTACCTGTTATAACGAAAAGTCAATAAACAATGTCTTAATTTTTTTAAATCAAGAAAATAAGCTTAAGACTATTATTTAAAAACACAGGGGTAAATCTTGAGGATACTATTTTTATTTTCTTTTTAGTGAGAGAGCAGGCGAGCAGGGGAGAGGGGCAGGAGACAGAATCCCAAGCAGGTTCCACGCTCAGCTTGGAGCCCAATATGGGCCTTGATCCCATGAGACTGGGATCACGACCTGAGCCAAAATCGAGAGACCGAGCCTCAGCTGACTGAGCCACCCAGGCGTCCCTTTAACTATTTAAAAAGTGGACAGACCAGTGATCAGAAACCCCGATCCTTAAGTAGTCAGTAGTAACCAATCCTTAAGCTTTCAACATATGGGAAGGGGGGAGGGGGGAAGACACTGCTCACTTTGGGCAGTTTCAAAAATGAAACCAGCGGCCTGACGACCTAAGATAAATTTAGTTTCACGCTGGGGGCGAAGGCTAAAAAAACACTTCAGAGAACTGAGACCTGAGACCCGCCGATACAACTCCTTAAAGCGTAGGGCCGGGCTTCCCCCTAAAACGACAAATCCCGCGGGGCAGCGCGCCCGCGATGCAGAGCCCAAGGCCGCGAGGCACAATGGGAATTGTAGTCTTTCTCGGGGGATCTGTCCCTAAAGGCTTACCTGAGGAATCGTGTGGTCAGTCTCGGCACCTCCGCTCCGCTCCGGGAAGAAAGCCCCGAGGCGAGGCATGGGGGTCTCTGTGCGCACCGGGAGCTTCTCGTGGGACATCAGGATGTCGTCCAGCGACAGAAAGTTCTCCTCAGGCCCGAGTGCACCCGACTCCACCCGGAAATAAGCCTCGGACATGGCGGCGGCGGCGGCTTTAACTTCTCCGCTTCCACTCGTGTGAGGCTAGGAGTCCGGGATGTAAAAAGCAGGAGAAAGCGGAGGCAGGCCCGGGTTGTGAAGGGTAAGGAGGTCGCTGCGACAACTAGCCGGAATTGAAATTTTTCCCGCGCCGGGGACGCGCCAGACTGGAGCAGTCGATCCAGGCAGGTCGGCCCAGGCAGAAGCAATAGACAGTCTGCGGACTTGGTCCCACGTGATCAGGGGCGGGGCGCATTTGGAACCGCGCTCGAGATTTCCACCTGCAGGGTGTAAGCTGGATGTGGGCACCTTAGCAAGGAGCTGGAAATGCCCGTTGAAGTTGCTGGATGCATCTGTACTAGATTGTGTTCATGTGGCCCTTTATATGTTTATATGAAATTAAAAACGCTTTGCAACACGTTTGGGGGCTTATATAAAAAGACATTACTGTGGCCTCCGTCTCAGGCCTGATCAAGTCAGACCTGTTTACTGTAGTTTTGTCACTGTATCTGTTAATCTTCGTGCTTGAAAGAAACATGAAAACAAAACCTCCAGCACTAGCCCCAGATAGTTATGGACTATTTGTAGTATTTGGCGTTGATAAGGGAAGGAGGAGGAGGAGCACTAGACTACCCCTGGCTCCCAAAGGTCCTGAGTTTACTTCAGGGCCTTACCATCGACTGGCAATCTCCTTTCGTGGCTCTTAATTTAAATCCTTAAAAGAGGAAATCTAATTGGCTCAGTTTGTCTTTTTGAACAAGGTCACAACAGTCATACGTTGCCAGCCACCCTATAGATTGGATGGGTGCCTGTTGCTTGTGTAGTTGTGGGAGAGGGGTAGGGAAGGGATCATGGTTATGGGAAAATTAATGAAGAGAAACCTCACTAGAATGGAGTCGGGAGGTTAGCAGGGGTAGCTCTCATGCCCTTACCACTCTTTGTTAATTGCAAATCCAACAGGGAAAGAGGGAACTTGCACCCGGATACAATTTTACCACCTGGGCAAGAGGAAGAAAGGCTTTCCTCCAAAGGTCCAGCCATGAGAAGCCACTATACTTTGAACTCCTACTATTTTACTCCAGTGAATTTCTTGTTCTAACAGTCTTCCCAACTCCCCTACCTCCTCTGTAGAAGAACCAACTCTCCTTTGTTCTCTGGACTTGTCTATGGTTTTGCTGTAGTTTTCTTGCCCTGGATGGCAATTCTCTGCTATTCCCGGATAAACCTATTTTTGCTAGTAAAGTAACTGGCAGTTTTATTTTTAATATAAACAGTTACATGTTACCAGATTTGGGGGTGCTATTCAATCATGGCTATGAGTGGTGGAGAGTGTTGAGAAATACGGTGTAGAACTTCATACAGAAGGGTCTTTTCTGGGGTTACAGCTATAAGCAAAGGGTTCATGGGAAGGAGATGTGTATCAGTCCATCTTTCTTATTCCCTGCTTTTTAGGATACTGTGACATCTATCCCTTGTAGGGTGGGCTAATTCCTAGAGTAACAAACAACTTGCCTGTGAACACACCTTACATTAACCAAACAATCGAAAGCCTATACCCCCAACCACCTCCTTTAACTCTCACGCACCAAGCCAACAGTTACCCTGCCTTAAATCACCCCGGGGCCAAATACTGGATAATGAGAGACCACCCTTATAGCCCAGAGTCCACTAACATTCAAAGTACCCCATCCTAAGCTCACTCAAATTTGCCTACTATGCCTCACCCATTCCTTCCCACAGAAACCACAATAGAAGCTCTGGGTCATGTTCTCCTCTCCTTTTGCTTCCTTACTGACCCTGTGCGGCTTTGGATGGAACGATGTACTTCCTTTTCTTGGGAACTGGGAGCAATAAGACTTCTTTCGATGGCACTGACCACTCTGTCATTACTCAGTCACCCTTACAAATGAAATCCTGGTGTAATCAAAACAAGAGGCCATGGGGGATTCAGGGCCAAACTGTGCTTTCGCCTTGGGTGCTAATGAGTTGAGGCTATTCCACAGGAAATAGGAGAAGAAAATGTAAGATTTTTTTTTTTTTTTTTTTTTAGCATGTGATAACATAAATCTGAGCTTTAAGAAGAGAATTCTGGTAGTGGGGAGAAGAAAGGGGAGATTAGATGCAGGGAGGCCAGTTTGGAAGCTGTTCAGTGGGCAATTCCTAGCAACTAATTGGAAAGAGAAAGTGAAGGGTAGAGAGAGGTCAAAGATGATTTAAGTTTTTTACCTGGTTGACCAGGTGGATGGAGATGTCACTAACAGATAGATATACAGAGCACAGGAATATGGGCACTTTGGGGTAAAAGATGAGTTTGGTCTGGTACTCATGGAGTCCAGGAGCCACTAGACAGGTCTGCAGCTCTGTGGAGACACCAGTCTTGAACCTTTAGTTAGGCATCTATGGAGAGGCGGTTGCAGGAGAGTCCTTTCCTTTATCATATTTGAAATGTTCAGTTTGCTGCACTATCCAGTATAAAAGTAAACATAAATCATAGTCAAAATTTATATTTTGTTGAAATGGCTGTAGGGTCTGGATACAGTCAGGAATAGAAATGTGTTCATTTGTCTAATTGAAGGCAGTGAGGGTACTTTACTGACAAGGTGCAGTAAAGCTGTTTTTTATGTTGAAACAGTTAAGATGGATCCTTAATAACATCGGTGCCAAGAAAGGCATTATTTTTGTGCAGAGACCATTGGCTCTAAACCTAAACACCGCAGCTATTTTAATAGTAAAGTAACAGGCCAGTGTTTAAGATAAAATCAGATTACCTTGTTTTTCTTCTGTGATGTCTTGGCTCACCATGAAACTTATTCACTGCTTGTATACTTTTGCTCTCTTTAATCTGCCCTCTTCTTGAACTCCCGAGTGAGCCAGAAAAAGTGAAATTAAAGTTTGAGCTTCTGATGCTAAACAATTGCATTAATTCATCTGACAAAAGTGGTACATAATTTATCCAGTATAGACCTGTTTGTAGCCTAAATTTTAAGAGCCAGGAATGTTCCTTTTCTCATGAAATCTTGGGTTCCTTACCACCCAGCCAATCAATGTACCAGAATTGCACTAGACAGAATTTCAGCATATTTATGATATTCAGAGTGTGTTCAGTATGTTTACAAAATATAGAACTTCGGGATTCCAAAGGTGTCTGCTGGATCCCTGAAAAAAAAACCACTAATTTTCCCAGTGCAGTTATTTCAAGATTGCAGCACTGTGGTACGCACACAGACTTCAGATAAGCAAAACCACAAAACAGCTTTAAATCTGTTCTTTTGAGTACTGGTGCTTTCTAAATTTCTTCCACTGAGTGGGGAGGCTGTGATGTAAGTGACAGAACTCCAGATCCGGGGGATGGGGGAGGATCTTTGGGGGAAGGAAAAAAAAAACAAACCAAAAAACCAGAAATGTGTTGGACTCCATCCTTCCAGTTGCTTCCTAGGCCAAAAGTTTTAGGGTTTTTCTCGATTCCCCTCCCCTTACCTTCTATAACTGTTCCATCAGCAAATGTTCGCTCTGCCTTCATAATATTTTATTTTTTTTATGTTTACTTTTGAGAGAGAGAGCGCGAGTGAGCGAGCGAGCATGAGCGGGGGAGGGGCAGAGAGCGAGGGAGACACAGAATCCCAAGCAGGCTCCAGGCTCTGAGCTGTCAGCACAGAGCCCCACGTGGGGCTCGAACCCATGAACTGCAAGATCATGACCTGAGCCGAAGTCAGACGCTTACCCGACTGAGCTACCCAGGTGCCCCCGCCTTCATCATATTTCCAGAATTTGATTATTTCTCATCACTGTGGTCCAAACCAACATCTCTTACTTGGACTTTTGTAATAGCTTCCCGTCCAGTCTTGCTTCAGCCCACGACCTCCTTATCGTTCTTTGAGAGCCCCAGACACTCATTTCTTAGGGCCTTGCACTGTCTGTTCCCACTTCCTGGATTGCCTTTCTGTTGGATTTCCGCATGGGTGGTCCCTTTAGGTCTTTATTCAAGAGTCATCTTCTCATTCAGGCCTTCCCTCACTGCCCTATCCAAAATTTTAGCCCTCCCCAACTGACAGCTGATATCCCCCTCCTTTTTTTCCCTCAGCATTTATCACTCTCTTATGTACTATTTGTTTTACCTTTTTAACTTGTTTATTGTCTGTCACCCCTACCTGAATATTAGCTTCATGAAGACAGGGATTCTTTTTGGTGTATTTTTTCATGACTCTATCCCCACTACCTTGTGCATGTCAGGCACTTCCTAAATGTTTGCGGAATGAATTAGTGGTTCTTTACTTATAGCAGTGATATTATTTTCCTTTAAAACATTAACCAAAAAGCAATTTCAAGTAAATAATAGTACGAGTGGTGTGCACATATTACAACAGTCACAAAGGGTAGTAGTGAAACACTGAAAACACTGAATTAAAGTGGTACAAAATGGGGGTGCCTGGGTGGCCTAGTTGGTTAAGCATCTAACTTGGGCTCAGGTCATGATCTCACAGTTCATGGGTTCAAGGCCCACGTCGGGCTCTGTGCTGACAGCTCAGAGCCTGGCCCCTGCTTCAGGTTCTGTGTCTCCCCCTCTCTCTGCCCCTCCCCTGCTCATGCTTGCTCTCACTTGCTCTCTCTCAAAAATAAATAACATTAAAAAAAAAATGAAGTGGTACGAAATAGTTTGCCAACATACAGGCTAGGTCACATAATCTTCTAGAGCCGTGAACTTGTCATTGATAATACTCTGAAGAAAACTCACTGACTGGGCTCCACTAATTTAAAGTTGTTGAAGTTTTGGTAGAATTATACTGAATTTGGCAACTCTTTCTGCCCATGGATCCTGTTCCCATGCTTTCATAAAAACACCTTTTTGCACTGGGGGGAAAAAAAAAGAACTATACTGAATTTTACCTTCCCACCCACTGTAAATATGGAATGTTTAAGCAAAAGGAACGAACAGGATGTAAAATGGCTTAGTCCCCTACCCACAGAACATTTTCAGCAGCCATTTATATTCAGCTGCTGTGTTCCTTCCAGAATCCAACAGGCCTGGGTAGAGTCCCACTTGCACCACTTCAGTTGGCTTTGTGACCTCGGGGGGAGTTATCTGTCTGAAGCTTAGCTTCTGCACCTATAAAATGGGGACAATAATGGTAGGAGTGTAACAAAAGGGCCAATATAGGCAGAGCTCTTAGCTCAGGGCCTGACCCATACATAGCAAGGGCTCAATAAATCTCCTTTTTACCATCACTATTCAGATACGTTAATTCACTGCTGTGTCCTCCGCACCTCAAATAATACCTGGCATGTAGCAAGCACTCCGTGAACATTTGTGAAATAAACATCATCATTCATTATTATCGTTGTCGATCTAGGCTTGGCCACACTTGCCACCCCCCCCCCCCCAACAATTCGCGTTTCCAAATGGACTTGAAGGTGATAGATCAGTATTCTTCAACTTTTCCCTGCAAAGATTCAGATAGAACTTATTTCTTCTGAATTCAAATGATTAAAGTGGGGTTTTTTTTTTTTGTATTTTAAAATTACAGTACTATGTTTGAAATTTTATTATGTAAGGTTAATGGATTTAAATCACTGGAGTTCATTTTTACATAATTTAAATGTTCTTTTGGTTGAGCTATTTCTTGAGGACTGCTCCAAAACGCCTTCAATGAGATCAAAATAAATTGATAGGCATAATGCAACCTTATGTGTGGGTAGTGCCGATTTTAGATTCTTCCCACAGTCTTCAGCAGTACGAGGAGATTGTAAACCCATCTCATATATCCAGAGAGATTCAGTGTATGCATCGCCCTCATAAACTTGGCAAAGGAGCAGCGATCACATCATTATAATCGAGGTACTTGTTTGATCCAACTTTTCTTTTTCTGTGTTCCCAGCTCCATAAAAATACCCCTTCTTCACACTCCTATATTTTCATCTTCTTTTTTGGGTAGTCTTTATTTATTTTAATCCATGATCTGATAGCCAGAGCTTCCCTCAGTCCGAGGTGGGCGGAGTGGCAAGTAAATTCATTAGTTTGAGAAGAGTATGGGGGAAGAAGAGGGATCATTTATTCATCAAGATGCTCAGATGCCTATTAGGTGCCCCGGGGCTCCCTGTGTGGACACGAAGAAGAATACGATGGGTTGCTGCCCAGTGGAGGAAATAGTAACATGAGGTGATAAAAGCTCGGATAGAGCCGTGTCTGATGTGTTCCGGAAGCTCAGAACGAGTGGTGACTTCCCACCTGGACAGAATAGGGATTTACAAAGGCTTTACAGAGCAAGGTGCAGAAGAATGGGGCCATTGGGTGTGAAGAGGACTTTTTCAGCAGGTCCACAAATGTGGGGGTGGGAGGGGAGGAGTCATTCCAGACCCAAGCGTCCACTGTGAGCAAAGAGGTGGGACTGTCAAAGTTCGAGATGAAATTTCTCTCCTTCAAACCGGCCCCTCCTTCTGCCTCCTGTATGCCAGTTAATGGCTGCACTATTCACCTGATTACCTGTATCTATCTGGCAGGTAACAGGAAAATTCAGTTCAAAATGGCTTCAACAACAGGGGATTTCTAGACGCGATAACTGGAGAGTCCAGGACTTCATGGTCAGTTGATTCAGCAGCCCAAAGGTGTCTCTGGGGATCTAACTTTGTTTTGCTGCGCACATGGTCGGCTCTAGTCTATGGCTCATCCACGGGGGTCACTAGATGTTTGCCAGCTAATCTGGGTCTACGGGATTCCTTGGTCTTTTCCGGGGGTAGGGAAGGGAGAGCATTCAGTCTCAGCCTTCCAGTAGAGAGTTCTGACATTCACCCTTACTGGCAAGTTTAGACCACATGCTCACTCCTGAACCAAAACGATAGCCAGAGCAATGGAATGTGTTAATTAATGTAAGTCAGTCAAAGCCCACCACCAATGTTATGATAGGGTGAGCTTCACCAAAGCATGTGGGCTGCACAATGGGAAGGATTGGGGGTCAATTCTGGAGTGACGGTCTGGGTATTTTTAGGACGGGGAAAGCTGGGTAGAAAACAAATAAATGTCCACTACAATCACTACCCAGTTAGGAACGTGGGAGAATTCAGTATTGCTTCCCTCTCACTTCCCTATGTCCAATTGGTCAATACACACTGCTGATTCTACCTTCTTCTTCTTCAATGTTTTATTTATTTTTGAGACAATGCAAGCAGGGGAGGGGCAGAGAGAGGGGAAGAGAGGATCCAAAGCAGGCTCTGCACTGACAGCGGTGAACCCGATGTGGGACTCGAACTCACCAACTGTGAGATCATGACCTGAACCAAAGTCGGACACACAACCTACCAAGCCATCCAGGGGCCCCTGCTAATTCTACCTTCTTATCATTCTTTTGTCTTTTTATCATTCTTTTGTCTGTCCATTCTTTTGCCTCTGTTTGAGCACTCATCATCTTTCACCCATACTCTTAAAATCCCTCCTGACTGGGTTTTCTCTGTCTCTGCTCTCTCCTTGCTCCAAAGTTCCTTTGTACTTGTCTTGCAGTGATCTTCCTGTTATTCCCCAGCTTACAACCCAAATCACCCCCGTGGGTTAAATAATAAACTCTAAACTCCTTGGTAAGTCTTAAATGGCTTCCAAGAACCGTGTTATTAGCTTGCCAGGGCCACCATAACAAAATACTGCAGACTGGTAGCTAAACAACAGAAAATTTTCTCATAGTTCTTCAGGCTGAAAGTCTAAGATCAAGGTGTTAGCAGGGATGGTTTCTCCTGAGGCCCCTCTCTCCTTGGCTTGCAGATGGCCACCCTCTTGCCATGGCCTCACATGGCCTTTCCTCTGTGCACGCACATCCTTGGGTCGCTTCCTCTTACAAGGACACCAGTACTATTGGATCAGGACCCTACCCTTAGGACCTCATTTAACCTTAAAGGCCAGGGCTTGCTTGCATAGCACAGAGTAAAACTGGAAGGAAGTCAGAAAGATTAGCACGGACCCTGCACATGGATGACGTGAATTTGTGAAGCATTCCATGGTTCTCATAGGACCGCCCCACAGGTTACATGCTAATCACAAAGAGGAAAATGAACTCTTACAATGGAGAGATCTACTTGTCACCACTGTATGGAAGTGATCAAGCCTAGCACACTAACGTGGGGCAGCCGCTGTGCCTGTAAGATATCATGCGGTCTGTGTGCTGACTCAGTTATGATTCCAACCTGAATCCAGTCAAGCCTCCAGACTTCACAGGAAATATGGGAATTGGGGGGAGGGGAGTGGTGAGAAAGAGTTAAATGACAACAAGAGGAAACACGTAGATAAAATCAGAATATGGGCCATTCTACAAGGGCACCACTGATAAAACACTGTTTGGGGGAATCTGGTACCTGACTGTAAGACATATTTTTTTATATCCTCAGACAGACAAGATGGTGCTTCATAATCCACTCAGGTGTACAAAACGCTCTCTAAGACTCTCAAGGGCATGCTTTATAGCTCCTTTCAGCTAGACAGCATGCTTCTGATACAGGTATACCTCGTTTCATTGTGCTTTACAGAGATTGCGTTTTTTTAAATTATTTTTTAAATTTTTTCTTTTTGCAAATTGAAGGTTTGTGGCAACTCTGCATAGAACAAGGCTATTGGTGCCATTTTCCCAACAGCATTTGCGCAGTTCACATCTCTGTGTCACATAATGGTCATTATCACATTTCAAAAGTTTTCATTATTATTATATTTATATATAATATTTATATTATATATATTATATATTTAATATAATATATTACATATAATATATTACATATAATATATAATAATATAATTATATTTATATATAATATTATTACATTTGTTACGGTGACCTGTGATCAGTGAGTATGACTTGCTGAGAACTCAGATGACAGCATTTTTTGGCAATATTTTTAAATTAAGGTGGTACAGTTTTTTTTTTGACAGTGCTATTGCACATTTAATGGACTACAGTATAGTGTAAATGTGAATTTTATATGCACTGCGAAACCAAAAAATCCATTTGACTCACTCTCTTGGCGTGGTCTGGAACGGAACCTGTAGTACCTCTGAGGTATGCTGGTACTCCTTAGGATGTAGTCCAACAGAAGCTTCACAAGGAGCCCAGGGTGAGCAAAGGCCTAACTCAAAGGGCCTGATCCTCATGTCCTAATGGGATGAGATTTTGCAGAAGTCTTGGAAAAGGGTGTGTGTATTTTGCAAGTGAGAGAAAAGCAAATAATTTGTGGCTGGAGGGCACAAAGGTCTCATGGCAATTTTTAAGACATAGCTTCAAATTCTTTAAATCTGGATGGGCTCTGTGACTAGTTCGGACAATCCAGCATGGAGGACATGACGCTGTGTGATTTCTGAAGCTAGGTCATAAAAAGTAATGCAGCCTCTGTCTTGTTTACCTAAATACGTGCTCCCAGATTGATTAGATCTGGCCATTAGATCAGAACCTGAGCACCCTGAGGCCACCACGCTAGACAGGCTACATGGGCATGCTCTCGTGGGCGATCCCAGCTGAGCTCAGCCTTCCAGCCATCCCAACCAAGGTGCTCTGCAGACATGACAGTGAAGCCAACTTGGCCCCTGTGCCCAGTCCATCTGCCACCTGAATACCAGCAAGCGGTTTCTGTCAGAGTTCTGTGAAACAACAATTGTCTGACTGGCCCCTGCCTGAATTCATGATTCACAAAATCGGGAGATACAAATAGTTGTTTTTAGGGCTCCTGGCTGGTTCAGTCTGTAGAGCATGCAACTCTTAATCTCAGGGTTGTGAGTTCAAGCCCCACGTTGGGTATAGAGATTACTTAAAAATAAGATCTTTTAAAAATTTAAAAGAGAAATAGTTGTTTCAAGCTACTGAAGTTATAGAATATTTTAAAAAGTTGTATGTGGACAGCTTTGGCTCTTCAAAAAGTCATTGTCACGTAGGGGGGAAAGATGGGTATGTTTGAAGGGCTCTAGCAGCCAAATGCAATAAGTCATCCCTGATGGCACACACTTTGGGGACAACTGGGGAGACATGAACATGGACTACTAGATAATAGTTTTAGGAAATTATTGTTAATTTTGTTAGATACAATAGTGGTATTGTGGTTATGTAGAAAAATGTCTTTATTTCTAGGAGATAATTCCTGAAGTAATTATAGATCAAGTATCATTATGATTGCAATCTACTATACAATGCATCAGCAAAACAATCACACACACACACACACACGCACACACACACGCACACAGTGAATATAGCAAAAGGTTAACAATTGCTTGAATCTAGGTACTAGATATAGGGTTGGTTGTTCATTATACAACCCTTTTAACTTTTCTGTAAGTGAAAATTCTGTAATAAAAAGCTGAGAAAAAATATCAGGGAAAACTAACTTATGAATCCGAGTACGTGGCAGAATAATTAGCACAGGTAGGTATTCAATAAATGTTGGATGAAGTACTTAGGATTGTCAAATTCATCGAGACAGCAAGTCAAATGGTGGTAGCCAGGGGCTGAGGGGAGGGGAGAATGGGGAGTTAATGTTTAATGGGGACAGAGTTTCAATTTGGAAAGATAAAAAAAGTTCTAGAGATGGATGGTGGTGGTGGTACAACAGTGTGAATGTACTTAATGCCACTGACTGTACTATTTATTTGAGAGAGAGCATGCATGGGGGGGGGGAGGAAAGGGAGAGAGAGAGAGAAAGAGGGAGAGGGAGAAGGAGAAGGAGAGGGAGAGGGAGAGGAAGAAAGAATCTCAAGCAGGCTCCATGCTCAGCACGACACGGGGCTCAATCCCACAACCCTGGGATCGTGATCTGAGTGGAAATCAAGAGTCAGATGCTCAACCAACTGAGCCACTCAGGGCCCCCCCACTGACTGTACTCTTAAAAATGGTTAAAATGGAAAAAAAATGGTTAAAATGGTAAAATTTATGTTATATATTCTTTACCACAATTTGAATAAAAAATTTCAGTGTTGGATGAACAATGGCTACCCAAGCCCTAATTTCTGGAAACTGGAAATATTTTCCATGGCAAGTGGGAATTCAGAAGGCCAATGGAATTCAGGTTGTCAATCAACTGACCTCGAGATAGGGAGCTTAAGCTGGATGATTCGGGTCAACCCAGTGTAGTGACCAGGATCTTTATAAGGGATAGAGGCAGGCCACAGAGGGAGTCAGAGACTGGACGATGTTGCTCTGCAGGCTCTGAAGATGGAAGAGGGGGTGATGAGCAAAGGACCGCAGAAGGTGGACACACAAGTCAACATATTCTCAGCCTTCAGAAGTAACAAGGCCCTGCTGACATCTTGGCTTTAACCCTGTGGGATGCATTTAAGACCTATGACCTCCAGAACTGAAACACAACAGACTTGAGTGGTTGTGAGCCGCTAAGTTTGCAATAGTTTGTTACAGCAGCAATAGGAAACTCATACAAATGGCAAGGACAGGTTAGAAGGAATTTTGATGTACAACCACATTTGGTCTTTATTACTATGAAATATTTTAGACACACCAAAAAGTCATACCTAGCTGATTGCCTGTATATCCAGGCTTGCACAACAGGGAAAGAGTAAGCAATTAAAATGCAAATCTGATCATTTTCTCTTTAAAACCATCAGGAGTGCCTGGGTGGCTCAGCTGGTTAAGTGTCCAACTTCGGCTCAGGTCATGATCTCACGGCTTGCGAGTTCAAGCCCCGCATCAGGCTCTGTGCTGACAGCTCAGAGTCTGGAGCCTGCTTTGAATTCTGTGTCTCCCTGTCTCTCTGTCCCTCCGCAGCTCACTCTTTCTCTCTCTCTCAAAAATAAATAAACATTAAAAAAAAACCCAAAAACAACCATCAATAGTTCCTATAGCCTGTAGTAGAAAGCTTAAATCTTTGTTTCTAACTGGGCCCTTGCTTGCAGTTTTGGCGTAATCCTCTGCCTGGCCCTCTAGAAATGCTGAATTTCTGGCATTCTCCTCACTCCCTGAGCTTGTTTGCTCACACCTCAATGCCTTTGCCCATGCTGTTCCCTCTGCTTAGACTGCCATTCCTCCCCTCGGCATCTGGCTAGAATTCACTCCTCCTTTACTTCTTAACTCAGCTCAAAGCCTTCTCTAACCTCCAGATGCAGCCTAGCTGCTTTTTTTATCTGCACTATAGAGCATCCATGGGAGACAGTGATACCTACTGTATTACAAAATTTATTTGGACCCTGCTGCTAGACCGCACATTCCTTGAAGACAGGGGCTTTATTCATTGGCATCTACTATTTACTGGAGGGTCTCAGCTAATGCTCCCTCCATATACATGGAAGAAATGTGTAATGACCCCTTAGTTGTTTTAAAAATACAGTCTGGAGGGGTGCCTGGGTGGCTCAGTTGGTTAAGCACCTGACTTCGGCTCAGGTCATGATCTCACGGTTTGTGAGTTCAAGTGCTGCATGGGGCTCTGTACTGACAGTTCAGAGCCTGGAGTTTGTTTCAAATTCTATGTCTCTCTCTCTCTCTACACCTCCCCTATCCCCCTCAAAAAAAGGAACAAACATTAAAAAAAATTTTTTTTAAATACAGGCTGGAGAATTGGCTTGAAAAAATATATAGTGATATTATCTGACCTTGATATATAAAGAGATTGTGTAGTACTCTTCTGTTTTTGGAAAGTCACCTTTCAGTTGTATAAATCTGATTTCGTTTTAAGCAAAGTCGAGAGAGAGAGAGAGAGAGAGAGAGAGAGCATATGCAAGCTGGGAAGGGACACAAAGAGAGGGAGAGAGAGAATCCCAAGCAGGCTCCACGCTGCCAGCACAGAGCCCGAGTGGGGCTCAAACTCAGGACCCATGAGATCATGACTTGAGCTGAAGTCAAGAGTCAGCCACTTAACCGACTGAGCCACCGAGGTGCCCCTAAGCAAAGTTTAAACTCATCTTAAAAATCAGCAGCTATGACAACAAAATCCTTTTTTTATCTATCAGATTGGCAAAGATTTTATTTTTTTTCTTTTTTCTTTCTTTTTTTTTTTACACATTGGCAAAGATTTTAAAAATTTGAGAAGACAGGTGTGCCTGGGCGACTCACTTGGTTAAGCATCTGACGCTTAGTTTTGTCTCAGGTGATGATCTCACGGTTCATGAGTTCGAGCCCCAAGTCAAGTCCTGAATTGGGCTCCTCGCTGACAGTGTGGAGCCTACTTGGGATTCTCTCTCTCCCTCTCTCTCTGCTTCTCCCCCACTTGCACTCTTGCTCTCTCTCAAAATATAAAAACTTAAAAAAAATATTTTTGAGAAGACCTTGTGTTGAATATGACTGTAAATTGGTTCAACCCCTTGGGAGAGCAATTCAGCCACTCTCAAGATACAAAGTGAACATATTTTTGATGCAATAATTCTATTTCTATGATTTTTTTTCCTGCAATTTCCTGTGCATGTATGAAAAGATATGTACAAGGACACTTATTGAAGCATTGTTCTTAATAGCAATATATTAGAATCAAGTAAAAGCCTACTGATAGGACACTGGCAAAATAAATTAGGGCAATTTTACTATGGAACACTCTGAAACCATGAACAAGAACAAGGAAGTTCCATGTTACTAATGGATAGAATATCCAACTTATATTCTTTTTTATTTAAAAAAGTTTTTTAAGTTTATTTATCTATTGAGAGAGAGAGAGAGAGAAGGCAGGGAAGGGCAGAGAGAAAAATCCCAAGCAGGCGAGAGAGAGAGAGAGGGAGAAGGCAGGGAAGGGCAGAGAGAAAAATCCCAAGCAGGCTCTGAACCATCAGCGCAGAGCTCAGTGCAGGGCCCAGACCCACGGACTGCAAGACCATGACCTCAGCAGAAATCAAGAGTCAGACGCCCAACCAACTGAGCCACCCAGGCACCCCAAGTTATATTCTTTTTTAAAAACCATTGATGATTTTTTTGATAAAGATAATGCCACTTGATAAAGAATGGAAGCCAAAGGTATACCTCTGAAACCATGAACTTTATTTAAAAAAAATTTTTTTTTAATGTTTATTTATTTTTGAGACAAAGAGAGAGACAGAGCATGAACGGGGGAGGGTCAGAGAGAGGGAGACACAGAATCTGAAACAGGCTCCAGGCTCTGAGCTGTCAGCACAGAGCCCGACGCGGGGCTCAAACCCATGGACAGTGAGATCATGACCTGAGCCGAAGTCGGACGCTTAGCCGACTGAGCCACCCAGGCGCCCCTGAAACCATGAACTTTAAACTGTATTTACTCAGCACTGATTTTAGATGAGAGATTAAGTAAAATTAGTGATGTAAGCCAAATGATGCAGGAATCAAATCCAGCGTGCATAATGCTCTTGATAGCATCAAAAGAATTAAGAAATTCTTTGAAGAAAACCAATGATTATGTTAATCAAACACTGGTCACTGATGCTACACAAATTGCAGAACCTCTTGATTTTGACACCAACTTTTCCCCATTAGAAAAAAATAAAAAGGGGGTGCCCGGGTGGCTCAGTCGGTTGAGCGTCCGACTTCGGCCCAGGTCATGATCTCACGGTTGGTGAGTTCGAGCCCCGCGTTGGGCTCTGTGCTGACAGCTCGGAGCCTGGAGCCTGCTTCGGATTCTGTGTCTTCCTCTCTCTCTGCCCCATCCCCACTCATGCTCTGTCTCTCTCTGTCTTAAAAATAAATAAAATATTTTTAAAAATTAAAAAAAAAAGAAAAAATAAAAAGGAGGAAAATCCTCAACTGAAAAATCTCATTACCTGGAAGTTACATTATTAAGAAACAACAACAACTCTGTAAGAAGGCAAGAAAAAGAAATAGAAAACATACAGTTTAGCGAGGAAGAAATAAGACTCCCTATTTGCAGAAAAAATAATGACAACACCAAATGCTGGTGAGGATGCACAGAAATTGGGTTGCCGGTGGGAGTGTAAAATGGTTAAAAGTTTGGCAATTTCTTTAAACTTAAACATACAATTACCATATGGCCCAGCAATTATACTCTTGGCCATCCATCCAAGAGAAATTAAAACTTACACTGACACAATATCTTCTGCGTGAAGGTTCATAGCGGTTCGATTCCTAAGAGCCCTAAACTGAAAACAAGCCAGATGTCCTCCAACAGGTTAATAATGGTTAAATAAACGGTGGTACATTCATACCAGAGGATATTGCTCAGCAAGAAAAAGGAATGAACTACTGATACATGCAACCATTTAGATGGATCTCCAGGAAATTATGCTTGGAGGGAAAGAACCAGTACCAAAAGGTTACTTACCGTATGTTTCCACTTATGTAACATTTTTGAAAAGACAAAATTTCAGCAATGGAGAATAGATTTGTGTGTGTTTGCCAGAAGTTCAGGACAAGGGTGAAGAGGGAGGGAGTCGAGCATGGTTATAAGAGGGCCACACGGGAGATGCTTGTGGTGATGGAGTTGTCCTGTGTCTTGACTGTGGCCATGAATATATGAATCTGCACGTGTGATAAATTCGTGTAGAGCTGAATACACATAAAGCAGTACAAGGAAAAGTAGGCTAATCTAAAGTGTGTGGATGGAATGTATCAATGTCAATATCGTGGTTGTTGATAGTGTAGAACAGTTTTGCAAGATGGTACCACTGGGGAGAACTTGGTAAAGGATACATGGATCTCTCTGCATTACTTCTTATAATTGCATGTGCGTCTACAACTATCTTTAAAAAGCTCAATTTAAAAAAAGGCAAGATAGAGGGGCACCTGGGTGGCTCAGTTGGTTAAATGTCCCACTCTTGATTTCAGCTCAGGTCATGATCTTACGGTTCTTGAGTTGGAGCCCAGTATTGGGTTCCAAGCTCGCAGCGTGGAGCCTGCTTGCGATTCTCGCTTTCTTTCTCTCTCTCTCTCAAAATAAATACCTAAAATAAACTTTAAAAAGAGCAAGATGCAGAACAATGTGCATAGCATGCTACTGTTTTTGTAAAAATGGGGGCTCTCAATTTGTAGATACGCTTGTCTTTGCATAGACTATTTCTGGAAAGATAGTCATAAAAATGGTAACTGGTTTCTTCTAGGAAGGACAAACGGGAACTGAAGGTCAGGGGAGAAGAGAGACTTACTGTTCACTGTAGAGTCTTTTGCACAGTTTGACATTTTAAACCTGTGCATGTATTACTTTTACATTAAAAACTACAAGGAATTTAAAAATAAAGCAAGTTTGAATATTAAATATATACTTTTGTAGCGAAAGCAAAGATGAACATGTATCAACCACCATTTTACGTATTATAAAGATAGGCCCCTTTTAATGGGGGAAATAAGGACTTTTTTAAAAAATTAATTAATTAATTAAAAAATTTACATCCAAGTTAGTATTGCAACATGATTTCAGGGGTAGATTCCTTAATGCCCCTTACCCATTTAGCCCATCCCCCCTCCCGCAACCCCTCCAGTAACCCTCTGTTCTGTATATTGAAGAGTCTCTTCTGTTTTGTCCCCCGCCCTGTTTTCATATTATTTTTGCTTCCCTTCCCTTACGTTCACCTGTTTTGTATCTTAAAGTCCTCATATGAGTGAAGTCATATGATTTTTGTCTTTCTCTAATTTCACTTAGCATAATACCCTCTGGTTCTTTCCACGTAGTTGCAAATGGCAAGATTTCATTCTTTTTGACTGCTGAGTAACACTCCATTGTCTATATATACCACATCTTCTCTATCCATTCATCTGTTGATGGACATTTGGGCTCTTTCCATACTTTGGCTATTGTTGATAGTGCGGCTATAAACATTGGGGTGCATGTGCCCCTTCAAAACAGCACACCTGTATCCCTTGGATAAATACCTAGTAGTGCAATTGCTGGGTTGTTAAGGTACTTCTCTTTTTAATTTTTTGAGAAATCCTCGCCAACATCTGTTGTTGCCTGAGTTGTTAACGTTAGCCATTCTGACAGGTGTGAGGTGGTATCTCATTGTGGTTTTGATTTGTATTTCCCTGATGATGAGTGATGTTGAGTATTTTTTCATGTGTCGGTTGGCCATCTGGATGTCTTCTTTGGAGAAGTGTCTATTCATGCCTTTTGCCCATTTCTTCAATGGATTATTTGTTTTTTGGGTGTTGAGTTTGATATGTTCTTTATAGATTTTGGATACTAACCCTTTCTCTGATATGTCATTTGCAAATATCTTCTCCCATTCTGTCGGTTGCCTTTTAGTTTTGATGATTGTTTCCTTCACTGTGCAGAAGCTTTTTATTTTGATGAGGTCCCAGTAGTTCATTTTTACTTTTGTTTCCCTTGCCTCCAGAGACATGTTGAGTAAGAAGTTGCTGCAGCCGAGGTCAAAGAGGTTTTTGATGGCTTCCTGTCTTACATTTAGGTCTCTCATCCATTTTGAGTTTATTTTTGTGTATGGTGTAAGAAAGTGGCCCAGGTTCATTTTTCTGCATGTCGCTGTCCAGTTTTCCCAGCACCACTTGCTGAAGAGACTGTCTTTATTGCATTGGATATTCTCTCCTGCTTTGTCAAATATTAGTTGGCCATATGTTTGTGGGTCCATTTCTGTGTTCTCTATTCTGTTCCATTGATCTGAGTGTCTGTTTTTGTGCCAGTACCATACTGTCTTGATGATCACAGCTTTGTAATACAGCTTGAAGTTTGGGATTGTGATGCCTCCTGCTTTGGTTTTCTTCTTCAAGATTGCTTTGGCTACTCGGGGTCTTTTCTGGTTCCATACAAATTTTAGGATTGTTTGTTCTAGCTCTGTGAAGAATGCTGGTGTTATTTTGCTAGAGATTGTAGGAAATAAGGACGTTTATTGGGAGGAGGGGGCATGCTCCAGCAGCACGTACCTTTGCGAGAAGGCCACTGGTGTCTCCTAATTTGTAAGTTCAGAGTGGGAGTGGGGTCACTGCACCCCCCATACTGACAAACCACCGTTTGCCAACATTCTGCTGCTGGCTGTAAAGACTTCACTTTAAGCCACCACGGTTCAGCCCCAGGGGAAGCTTTTATCCTCTGAAATATCATTATACATAACTTAACATTTAAAATCAATCATCACTCCCAGCTACGTAGGTGTTCTTATGTATTAACATGTTGAGTTGGAACGTGTGCTGAAGGTGAAGAAGGCCCACGCTTCCCGAAGGAACCAGGAACGCCCCTCTGATGATTCTGATCCCTTGTAGTGAAGCTACTTATGGCTGTTTGATCCTTAGAAATAAGACCAGGTGTCTGTTTACTCAGTTTACAATGATCAATACCACATCATCACTACTGAGTTCTTTTAATTTTTTTTATCACTGATTATGTTCACCTAATATTTTGGTGAAACCTGTTTTCAGGAGATAAAGGTTTCTATTTATCGACAACAGAAAAATCAGCTGAACAGTCTGTAAAAATATGCTAACAAAATCCTGCATCCCACACTACCTGTAGACAAAAAGCCAATATTGCACAGATGAAATTTAAAATGTGAGATTTATGGGCACCTGGGTGGCTCAGTCAGTTGAGCGTCCATCTCTTGATTTTGGCTCAGGTCATGATCCGAGGGTTGTGGGAACAAGCCCCATGTCTGGCTCATGCTGAGTATAGAGCCTGCTTGGCATTCTCTCTCTCTCCCCCCACCCCTGTCCCTCTTCCTCTCTCCCCCCTCTCTCTTTCTAAAATAAATTGAAAAAATAAAAAATAAAATGTTAGATGTAAAGTATAAATGTATGATTTCATTGCATGACGAGCAGATCAAATACTTATTTCTTGGAAACTTCTCTTTCCCTTCCCCCATCTCCAATGCCATCAAAGATCTAAAATATTTCAGACCTGAAAGATGCTCAAATCTGTCAGTGTTTAACAGGTGGGGAACCAATGCAAATAGAACATTACACCTCCCCAAAACCTACTGTTCCTGTTCTTACCACACAACAAGCTGCATTACAGACCATGAAAAACAGAAGCTCTTGTTGGTTATACTGACAGTAATACCAAAGAACATGTTTAATGTCAGAAAATGAGCATTCAGTTTTCACACTGCACAACCAATGCCCTGGGAAAAAATATATATAGAAAAGTGATGGCTTTGACAGCTCCTTAAGAAAGAATGCACAAAAACACAAGGGAAGAAACCAACCTCAGATTTACTGAAAATGCATGGTTTTAGTAGTTTCTTGTTAATGGAAAACCCTCTTAGCTTCATGAGAATTAGATCTTTGATGCACTTTATTTGTAAATAAGGCCATGTTTAAGTAAAACCAAATCCTCTGGTAAGAATGTGTAAGAGAAAGTTATCTCCATCGTCCCCTTTGGACACGGATTCTGTCATGGAGGCCTGGACACTCCACTGGAGGCCTCTGAGAGCCACCCCTGTCTAGCCTGCTCAGTCCTCCGAGGCTGTGTGGGAGGGGCCACCTTTCCTAGAAGACCAAAATCATGTTCTGAGCCAACAGAGCACCACTAGTGGTGATATTCCCACTTGCTTGTGCTGAGGTCCTGGCTTCCAGTGTGCTACCTGGGTTCCTGTCTAGGGTGGGTTCATGTCCCAGTTTGTCTGGGAGTGAGAGGTTTCTTGGGACACAGGACATTTTTTTAAATTTATTTAATTAATTTTTTAAGTTTACATCCAAGTTAGTTAGCATATAGTGCAACAATGATTTCAGGAGTAGATTCCTTAATGCCCCTTACCCATTTAGCCCATCCCCCCCCTCCAGTAACCCTCTGTTTGTCCTCCATATTTAAGAGTCTCTTATATTTTGTCCCCCTCCCTGTTTTCATATTATTTTTGATTCCCTTCCCTTATGTTCATCTGTTCTTTCTTAAAGTCCTCATATGAGTGAACTCATATGATATTTGTCTTTCTCTGACTTATTTCGCTTAGCATAATACCCTCTAGTTTCATCCACATAGTTGCGAATGGCAAGATTTCATTCTTTTTGACTGCTGAGTAATACTCCACTGTATGTATATACCACATCTTTATCCATTCATCCATCGATGGACATTTGGGCTCTTTCCATACTTTGGCTATTGTTGATAGTGCTGCTATAAACATTGGGGTATATGTGCCCCTTCAAAAGAGCACACATGTATCCCTTGGATAAATACCTAGTAGTGCAAATGCTGGGTCATTAGGGTAGTTCTCTTTTTAATTTTTTGAGGAACCTCCATACTGTCTTCCAGAGTGGCTGCACCAGTTTGCATTCCCACCAGCAGTGCAAAAGAGATTTTCTTTCTCTGCATCCTCGCCGGGACACAGGACTTTTAGTCATAAAACTAAATACTAAAGACTAACAACTTAAACATAAGACTGGAAACTGTAAATCTCCTAGAAGAAAACATGAGGGAAAGCTTCATGACTTTGGTCTTGGCAACGATTTCATGATATGACATCAAAAACTCGGGCAACGAAAGCAAAAATAGACAAGTAGGGCAACATCAAACTGAAAAGCTTCTGCACAGCAAAGGAAACAATCCACAGAAGGGAATGGCAAGCCAAGGGATGGGACAAAATATTTGCAAACCACAGGAGAACCACAATGGGACACCACCTCACACCTGTTAGAATGGCCCTTATCAAAAAAACCAAAAGGTAACAAGTGTTGGCAAGGATGAGGAAAAATTGGAACCCTCGCACACTGTTGGCTAGAGTACAAAATGGTGCAGCTGCTATGGAAAACTGTATGGAGGTTCCTCAAAAAATTAAAAATAGAACTACCATATGATCCAGCAATTCTACTGCTGGGTATATATCCAAAAGAATTTAAATCAGGATCTTGAAGATACAATCTGCAATCCCATGTTCACTGCAGCATTATTCATGACAGCCAAGATACGGAAACAACCCAAATGTTCATCAACAGATAAATGTACAGAGAAAGCGAGGTATGTACATGCAATGGAATATTATTCAGCCTTTAAAAAGGAAGAAAAGCCTACATTTTTCAACAACATGGATGGACCTGGGAGATTTTATGCTAAGTGAAATAAGTCATCACAGGACAAATACTACATGATTCCACTTAGGTGAGTATATAAAATAGTCAAACGTATAACATTTATTTATTTTTGAGACAGAGAGAGACAGAGCATGAACGGGGGAGGGTCAGAGAGAGGGAGACACAGAATCTGAAACAGGCTCCAGGCTCTGAGCTGTCAGCACAGAGCCCGACGCGGGGCTCGAACCCACGGACCGTGAGATCATGACCTGAGCCGAAGTCGGCCGCTTAACCGACTGAGCCACCCAGGCGCCCCATAGTCAAACTTATAGAAGCAATAAATAGCATGGTGGTTGTCAGGGAATAGGGGGATGGGATTATAGGAAGTTTTTGTTCAATGGGTATAAAGTTGCAGTTATACAAGATGAGAAAGTTCTAGAGATAATACAACAGTGTGCCTGTAGTCAACAATATGGTGTTATACACTTAAAAAGTAAAGAGGGTAGATCTCGTGTTGAATATTCTTTTTTAAATTTTTTAATGTTTTTTAAAATTTATTTTTGAGAGAGAGCACAAGTTGGGGAGGGCAGAGAGAGAGAGAGGGAGACACAGAATCCGAAGCAGACTCCAGGCTCTGAGCTGTCAGCACAGCCCAACGTGGGGCTCAAACTCACGAACTGTGATATCATGACCTGAGCTGAAGTTGGATGCTTAACTGACTGAGCTACCCAGGTACCCCCTTTATGTTTTTTATTTTTGTCGTGTTGAATATTCTTAACACACACATGTACACACACAGAAAAGCAATGGGACACAAGGAAGGGGTTGGAGGTGATAGATATGTTTATTTCCCTGCCTGTGGTGGAGATGATATCATAGATGTACTCATATATCCTAACTCATTAAAATGTATGCATTAAATACCAGTGATTCTTTGTGTATCAGTTATACCTCAATAAAGCTGTAAAAAAGGAGGTAAGATATATAATTTTTAGGAAGGCCCTTTGGCCAGTGCCCTGCAGCAGATCTGTATAATCTTGATGCTTTTGATATGGAAATCTGCTTAACGCTAAAATATAAGATGAAATGAAATCTTCAGTCCCTATTTTTTTTATGTTTATTTATTTTTGAGAGAGAGACAGACAGACAGAGCACGAGAAGGGAAGGGGCAGAGAGAGAGGGAGACACAGAATCCAAGGCAGGCTCTAGGCTCCGAGCTGTCAGCACAAAGCCCAGTGAGGGGCTGGAACCCATGAACCGCGAGACGGTGACCTGAGCTGAAGTCAGACGCTTAACCGAATGAGCCACCCGGTGCTCCTTCAGTCCCTATTTTAAGATGAAAATACTAGAGTTTCTTTTAAAAAGTCAGTCCCATTCACAATGGCCAAAAGGTGGAAGCAACCCACGTATTCATCGAGAAAATAAATGCAAAAACAAAATGTAGTAGGTCATAAAATGGAACACTTTCAGCCTTCAAAAGGAATAAAATTCTGACACCTGTTACAACATGGATGAACTGTAAGGACGTTATACCGAATGAAATAAGCCACACACAAAAGAGCATATACTGTATGACCCACTTTCATGCAGTACCTAGAGTAGTCAGATTTAGAGAGATGGAAAGCAGGATGGTGAATGCCAGGGGTTTGAGGACTGAGGAGTTGTTGAATGGGTGCGGAGTTTCTGTTAGGGAAAATGAAAACGTTCTGAAGATGGATGGCAGTGACGGATGCACAACAACGTGAATGTACTTGACACTGCTGTATCACCTACTGTATGCATCGTATACAGAATGTATCTAATGCCACCGTACACGTAAACTGGTTAACATGGTAAATTCTCTTATGTATATTTTACCACCATAAATTTTTTTTTTAAGTTAGAAAAGAAAACTGAGCCAGGGCTAGGCAGACTGGGACGGTGGGCCATCCCTGTCTTGCACCCTTGTGCTTTTCCCCTCCACACCTCTGCCATATAGTAAGTGCATTTTGATTCACCTGCTCACTCAAACCACGGTCCCATAGGCAGAGGATTCCTGGTCTCAGCCCTTATTGTCTGAAAGGGCAGGTTTGGAAATACCAGATCCCACTTTTCTCTAGTCCAGGATATAGCCGATTGGATGGGTTGACCCTTGGTCCAAACACAGCAAGACTCATGGTGTGTTTTGAAAAGATGAGCTGGACCAGTCAGATTCCTCCCTTGATTATTTTCATTAATGGACACAAAATGCAGATGCAGTTGGTACTGGACTCTGCAGAAGAGAAATAGAGAAACAGAGTATGGCAAGAAAGGTCTAAGAGAGACCCTTCCTTGAGGTTTGCTGAGTCAGCCTTCTTTAGATTGCCAGCGGACTCTATTCTCATGATGCCTTCTTCTACTTGAGCTACTTGGACAGGATTTCTTCTCCCAATTTCCCAAAAGTGAGTGGAACTCACTGAGAAGCCTTCTGTAGTCAGAATCACTTGATAAAATTGGATTTTATCTGCATAATTATAACAAAAGTAAGCCTGGGAAACTCACACAGCCTAGGGCAGTGGTTTTCAACAGGGGGTGATTTTGCTTCTCAGGGGATATTTGCTAATCTTGAGACACATTTCTGGTTGTCAGAACAGGAGGGAGAAAGTGGATAGGTGCATGGGCTTCTAGTGGGTGCAGGCCAGGTATCTGCTAAAGATCCTGCAATGTACAGGACGGTGGACCACAACAAGGAATTACCTGTCTCAAAATGTCAACAGTGATGAGTTTGAAAACTCTGCTGGAGAGGAATGAAGCTTTTAAAAAATAAGCACAATCTATTCAGACCCTAATTTCCTAACTTGAAATCATTTAAAAGTATCTCCAGCCTCCAAGACAGAGGCAATGGAGGACATGAGTCATTCTTGCTCGTTCAGAATCTATTCACTATTGATTTGTCCTTAGGGAACCACCCTTCCCCGCTCTCAGTCCAGGTAGTTTCTGTGAGGTTGACCCGAATGACCACAGATCTCAGGCTGGCCAATCAGAATATCATTACCCTCCCTGCCCACACCCCCCCCCCCCCATCTTCAGTAGTGATGGAGGTGAAGAGAGGGGTATGTGACCAAAACAGACCAATCCTGGGACCAGGAGCATGCTCTTCCAGTGGAGGATGCTGGGAAGGTAACTGAATTGCTGGCCACCTGGAGGGGAGCACCTGGCTAGCTGGGAGCCCTCAGAGACAAGTGAGCTGTGAGATGGGGTGAGGCACTAGGTCTGGCTATGCCCAAGCCACCCCCTGCAGTTTTCAGTGGTGTGAGCTGGTATATTACAATTTTACTTAAGCTACTTGAAGTTGGGCTTCTCTCACTTGATATTCAGAGAGAGAGTGGCTCAGACAATATCTCTACCATAGGTTTGGCAGAGCATAGGAAAGACTCCTATGGTAACATGTAGAGTGTGTGTATGTGTGTGTGTGTGTGTGTGTGTGTGTGTGTGTGTATGCAAAATTATATAATATAGATACTATTGGGGCACCTGGGTGGCTCAGTTGGTTAAGCTTCCAACTCTTGACTTCACAGCCATAAGATTGAACCCCGTATCGGGCTGTGTGCTGATGCTGTGCAGCCTCCTTGGGATTCTGTCTCTCCCTCTGCCTCTCTCCTGTGCTCTCTAAACAAACAAACAAACAAACAAACAAACAAACATTCAAAAATAGATAGATACTATTTGGAGACTTGCTTTATTGTTTTCCCTAGCTCCCTTTTTCTCTGCCTGTTCTTGCTCTCTCTCTCTAATAAACATTTAAAATATATATATATATTAAAAAATATATAATATTATATATATAATATAATATTTTATATATATATATATATATATACACACATATATATAGACTCCAAATAGTGTCTCTCTCTCTCTCTCTCTCTCTCTCTCTCTCTCTCTCTCTCTCTCTATATATATATATATATATATATATATATATATATATATAGCATATTTGGAGTCTTGCTTTATTTTTTCTCCCCAACAGGAGATCTATATACTTACTTCCACCCTACCTATTTTAGTCCCTGTTGGTTTCCTCCCAATAACCTCTCCTCTCCCAGCTGAATTCAGTCATTATTGGCCTCAGCCCTTTCTGTCTGTGGTTCCCTTCATACCAGTGCCTACCTGCTGGACCCAGTGAACTAAAAGTCAGCTCATGCTTACTGACTACTACTAGGTGCCACACACAGTGCCAAACACTGCATACACATGACCTCATTGGATGTGCATAAAAACCCTCCGTGTAGGGACTATTACTCTCCTCATTTTACATATAGGAATTTGCTTAACACCTCACAGTTCATAAGAAGTTGACTTAGGATTCAAACTCAAGTTGGTCGGTTCCTACTGGTTATGCTCTTAACCGCTACTCCACATTGCCATCTAGTTATTTACAAAGATTAATTACTGGGGTGCCTGGGTGGCTCAGTCAGTTAAGCGTCTGACTCTCAATTTTGGCTCGGGTTATGATCTCACGGTTTGTGAGTTCGGGCCCTGCATCAGGCTCTGCGCTGACTGCTTGGAGCCTGCTTGGGATTATCTGTCTTCTCTCTCTCTGTTCCTCCCCCACTTGCTCTTTATCTCTCCGTCTCAAAAAATAAATAAACATTAAAATTTAAAAAAAAGATTACTTGAGCCAGGAAAAAACAGTCTATGGAATTGAATCAATACATTTTTGAGACATTTTGTCCTACAGAGACTTAGATGTGAAGAAAGTTACAACTTTTTTGTGTCTATGAACTGGTGTTCATAATCTCAAGGCATTTTCCAATCAAATACAGGTTCCCAATATTTCCACAAAAGGAAATTTAACTTTCATAGTTCTGGTCTGATCTGCCAGCTGTATGCCACTGTGCAAGCTTTTAAATCACTGTTTAACAATACATAGGCAATGCTTAGTAATACATGGTGGCAAGCGGCTCCGTGTCTGCATTTCTGAGTCACGGCCAGATACCCATAAAGCCAAGTGACATATGCTCTAATGGGGTCTGACTCACTTATATAAGCTCATTAACTTGACAGGGCTTGATTTCATAAAATTGAAGAGGACTCTCCAAACTTTTATTTTTTTTTTCAAATTTATATATAACAATAATAGGAGTTCAAAATTATCCCTATAGCCTCATGTGACTTTGGTTTAGTCATTGCTTAACTGCTCTCTTTTTGTCTCGGGTGAAATTTCTCAAAAGTGCAGCATACCATACCAGGTGCCAACCATTGGCTCCCCAGTCACTTCTCTATGCCTTGCAGCCCAGTTCTCTGGCTTCTGTTCCCTCCATGTCACTGAACTTACCCACCATCTCCTAGATCCAATTGACCCTTTACAGATCTTACCTGGCTTCGCTTCTCGGCAGCATACTATTTGCCACTCCAGTCTTCTTGACATTCTCTCTCTTCTTTTTTTCTTTTTTTAATTTTTTTTAACATGTATTTATTTTTGAGAGACAGAGAGAGACAGAGCATGAGTGGGAGAGGGGCAGAGAGAGAGAAGGAGACACAGAATCTGAAGCAGCCTGCAGGCTCTGAGCAAGCTGTCAGCACAGAGCCTGATGCGGGGCTCGAACCCACAAACTATGAGATCACGACCTGAGCCAAAGTCGGATGCTCAACCGACTGAGCCACCCAGGTGCCCCTACATTCTGTCTCTTCTTGATTTCAAGACAGCATGCTCCCTTGGAACTTCCCTTGCCTTTCAGCACTAATCTTTAGTCTCTCTTCCTGGCTGCATTTTTCCTCCTCTCTTTCATAGAGATATTCTGTCCTTACTCCCCTGTCTCTAGTCTAAGCACCATCTTCCACAAATGTATCCTCTACGCCACTGCCCTGGAAACCTCTCTAATGGAAACTGAGTAAATCTTGGGGTCTCCCAATGCCCATCTCAGCTTGGTGAGGCATTCAAAGAAACACACCCCAGTAAATTAAAAACACTTCTGATGTTCTCTTCTACATCTTAAAGAACATCCAGAGAGGTCTTATTTTTAATCCTAGACACTGCCTCCCCAAATCTTCTTTCCCTATTATGCAGCTATTTAAAGAGTAAGGTAAATTTATATGCAGTAGCCTGGTAAGCTAAAATTATTAGTATACTCTTAAATTAAAAAAAAAACTCACAAGTTACAAAGATGTAGGCTAAAGTTCCATCTATGTTTCCAAAAGGTATATGTGAGTATATATAGGGAAAAGTTCAGCATGAAATGCACAAAACAGTAGGTGGTGACTTCAGGGCAAAGTGATGGTAGAGGGAGTGAGGAAGATTAGAAGAATGGAGGTTTTTAGACACACACACACACACACACACACACACACACACATTATGGATCATTTACACTATTTTGTGTTAATATTTTTAAAAAATTCTCTGAGATACTAGAAGCTTTCCTACTAAGATCCAGAACAATGCAAGAATATACCCCCTCATTACTCCTTTTTAGCATTATACTGGATATGCTAGCTAATGCAACAAGGCAAGAAAACTAGATAAAAGGGAAGAAAGAAAGAAAATGGTCTCCATTTGCAGCTGACACGATTGTCTATGTAGAAAATCTGAGGGGTGCCTGGGTGGTTCAGTTGGTCAAGTGTCTAACTCTTGATTTTGGCTCAGGTCACAATCTCATAGTTGTGAGATCAAGCCCCATGTCAGGCTCTGTGTTGGGCATGGAGCCTGCTTAAGATTCTCTCCCATTTTTATAAGTAATTCATTCACTACTTGTTGAATACATATTATGTAAACAAACAAACAAACAAACAAAAATAAGATTCTCTGTCTCCCTCTTCCTCTACCTCTCCCTTGCTCTGTCTGGCACAAATGCACCCACTCTCTCAGATAGATAGATAGATAATAAAATGTTTAGAAAATCTGAAATATTACCCCCCAAAACTCCTGGAGCTAATAAGCAATTATCATAAGATTACAGGATACAAGACTAATATACAACAGTCAATTGCTTTCCTATATATCAGCAATGAACGAGTGGAATTCAAAATTGAAAACAAACACCATTTGCATTACCAACTCCAAAAATTAAATACTTAGGTGTAAATCAGGCAAAATATGTATAAGATCAATATAAGAAAAACTACAAAACTCTGATGAAAGGAATCAAAAAAGAACTAAATCAGTGGAGAGATATTCCATGTTCATGGATAGGAAGACTCAATATTGTCAAGATGTCAGTTATTCCCAACTTGACCTGTACTTTCAATGTAATACCAATTAAAAATCCTGGCAAGTTATTTTCTGGATATTGATAAAACTGATTCTAAAGTTTTTATGGGCAGGCAAAAGACTTATAATAGCAAACACAGTATTGAAGGAGAGGAACAAAGTCAGAGGACTGACACTGCTTGATTTCCAGACCTACTATGAAGCTAAAGTAATAAAAACAGTTTGATATTGGCAAAAAAAAAAAAAAAAGATCGATGGAATAGAATAGGGAGTCCAGAAATAGACCCACATAAAGATATTCAGTTAATCTTTGACAAAGGAGCAAAGACAAGACAATGAAGCAAAGATAGCCTTTTCAATGGATGGTGCTGGGACAAGTAGACATCCACATGCAAAAAATATGAATCAAGACACAGGCCTTACACCCTTTACAAAAATTAACTTAAGATGGATCACAAACCTAAATGCAAAATGCACAACTATAAAACTCCTAGCAGATAGGAGAAAAGTCTAGATGACCTTGGGCACGGTGATGATGTTTTGGGATACAACAACAAAGGCATGATCCATGAAAGAAAGAATTGATAAACCGAATCTTATTAAAGTAAAAAACAACTGCCCTGCAAAAGACATGAGAATTAGAAGACAAGCCACAGACTGGGAGGAAATATTTTCAAAAGACAAAGACTGGTATCCAAAATATTTAAGAACTCTTAAAACTAGGCAATAAGGCAAAACAACCCAATTTAAAAATAGGCCAAACACCTGACATTTCACCAAAGAAGATACATAAATGGCAAATAAGCATATGAAAAGATGCTCCACATCATACATCGTCAAAAAATGCAAACTAAAATCACAATAACACACCACACACAGCTAATGTAAAAAACTACAAACACCACCAAATGCTGGCAAGGATGTGGAACAATAGGAACTGTCATTCATTGCTGGTGGGAATACAAAATGGTGCAGCTACTTTGGAAGACAGTTTAGCAGTTTCTTATAAAACTTAACATACTCTTACCATATGATCCAGCAATCACACTCTTTGGTATTTACCCAAAAGAGCTGAAAACTTATGTCCACACAAAAACCTGCATGCAAGTCTTTATCTCAGCTTTATTCATAACTGCTAAAAATCTGGAAGCAACCAAGATGTATTTTAGGAGGGGAATGGATTAACTGTGGTACAGCAGACAAAGGAATATTGTTCAGAGCTAAAATAAAAAAAATATGGCTATCAAGTCATAAAAAGACATGGATGAATCTTAAATGCACAGTACCAAGTGAAAGAAGCCAATTGGAAAGCTGTATACTGTATGATTCCAACTATATGACATTTTAGAAAAGGCAGAACTATGGAGACAATAAAAGGATCAGTGGTTGCCAGGGGCTCGAGGAAGGGAAGGATGGATCGGTGGAGCACAGAGGATTTTTAGGGCAATTAAACTACTCTGTATGATATTATAATACTTAATACGTGTCATTATATGTTTGTCCTAACCCACAGGATGTACAACACCGAGAATGAAACCTAATGCAAACTATAGACTCTGGGTGATAATGATGTGTCAGTGTAGGTTCATCAGTTATAACAAATGTATCACTCTGGTTCAGGATTTTGATAAGTGGGGAGGTTGTGCATGTGTCGGAGCAAGTGGTATGATAAATACCTGTACCTTCCATTTGATTTTGCTGTGAATCTAAAACTGTTCTAAAATATAAAGTTATTTAAAAAAAAATCCCTGTGTATCGTTTGTATCGTTCTCTACACCTCCCCCCGCCCCCCCGCCTTTTTCCTTCTTTTGCCTCTCTTCTTCTGGTCTTTGTAAGTAAATTGCACATCTGTAGACCTTACCGCTCCATTCCTCTGATCTGGAGCACCAGCCCCAGAATGGGACGAGGGAGTGGGAAGGGAAGTGGGGACGTTTCTTCCTTAACATTGTTGCCCTGGTAAAACCAAAGTATTGCTCCCTGCTTTAAAGTCCTCCTGTGGTCACAGGAGAATGCTCATGACATTCAAGACTCCCCTTGACCTTGCCCTTCTCTGCTGAACTTTTCTTTGGACCATGCTGCCATTATGCCTGGCTCTCAGAGCATCTCCTCCCAACTTCTATGTAAACTTTTACATGCTTTCCTCACTCAGTGGGGGAGCTTGAGGAGTCGGGGATTCAATCTATCCTGTCTACATCTCTTTGGTGCCCAACGCAGTCACTGGAACACAGTACAGGGATGTTCTAAGGACAAGAGCAAACATGTGTTGAGTGCCTACTGTATATGTGGGCTTTAAACTAGGTTAACATGGTACCAGTCCCCCCCCCCAGTCCTCCTCGCTTAAAAAACAACTCTGCCCTGGTCATGCAGAGGGAATAGCCAGGGGTGATCGCTTTCTACATCAAGAAACCCTACTCCTGAACCACAGACGCCCAAACCAGGGATGAGGAGCTGGCTCCACGTAGAGAGGATAGCAGCCTGTGTTGGGCCCAACTGAAGAAGCCCCGCCCGATCGAGGGTGGGTGCAATTAGCTGTGCAATCAGATTCTCCCCTGGGAACTTCAGCTGGGCCCTACAAGAGGAGGAGACTTGTAGCAAAAGCAGGAGCTGAAAAGATGCACAGGAAGAGATCATCAGGCACTGATTGCCAGGAATAAAGAGAAACTATAGAGGAAAGGAGGCGACACAGGGTAGGGCGGGGACTGGGAGTGGCAGTGACCTGAGCAAGAGAGCAGGGAGGGGACTCTGGGGATAAAGAAACACCCACAGCAGAGGGCTGGCAAAAGAATCCGGTCCTTTGAGATGGGCTGTAGTCTTTCTACTGCAAAGGACATCAGTGTCCATCAGTCCAGTTGGTGGCTGCTTCTGTGAGCTACTGCAGGGGTAGTGCCTGGCTGAGTGTCCAGTCTTCCCCTTCGCTGAAGCCTTCAGGATTTGCCCCCAATTACCTGCCTGCATCTGTGTTCTTCTAGAGCCTAGCTGATAGGGATGCTCTATACTACCACCTGGGTTAATTACAAGAACATGGAGACCCCCAGGGGTGAAGTGACCGCCCCCACAACCCCAAAGTGGTGGAGCTAAGCTGTGGACTCAGGTTCATTGACTCCAGAATTAGTGGTGGTGCAGCTCTATCCAGGCATTCCAATGTCTAATGCCTCCATTGATAAGGCAATGAATAAAGATGACTCAATTCTAATTCTCTTCCCAGGCTATGCAATGCAGACTCTTATTCAACACAAGCTTCGTTTTTTGTAAGTCATATGTTTCCCTTTACGAAAGCTGGTAACTCTTCATTAATCTTCCTAATGACTGTTCCAGATGGTGTCCCGAGCTCTGTGGGTATGTAACCTGCTCAGTTTCAATTTGGTAACGGTGATAACAAGAGGGAACTAGGAAAGAGAACACTACATCATAATTATGGTGGTTGAATATTGGAATATTCAGTTATTGCTTTGTCTGCCCTGAACCTTCCTTTCCCACTCTTTTCTGGAACTGGCTTCTCTGCCCACTCCAGCCATATGGTTTGGATGAAAGCTGGCCATGACAGATTCCCCATCCCCGGCTAGAGTTAATTGGGTCAGGGATGGGTATGCAATCTTTCCTTCTCTCCTGCATCCTGGGAAAATCATGCTGCCCCCATTCTGTCCACCTCTAGTTGGTTCACACATGGGCATTTCCAAAGCCAGGTCAGTCAGAGCCTTCTCTGAGTTTACCAATCTGGGATAAACTAAGAAGGATGTTTACATGTGTGGGAAAGGTTGACTCTCTCTCCCCCACAGATGAGGTGAACTCTATAATTTTTTTATTGTGGTAAAATACACATGATATGAAGTTTACCACCTTAATCACTTTAAGTATACAGTTCAGTAGTGTTAAGTGCACACATTGCTGTGTAACTAATCTCCAGAACTCTTCCCATTTTGCGAAATGGAAACTCTTGTGCCCATTAAACCATAACTTCCCACCTCCCCTCTCCCTCAACTCCGGGCAACCACCCTTGTCCTTTCTGTCTCTGTGTATTTGACTATGCTAGCCACCTGGCAAGAGTGGAATCACATACACGCTACCGTATTGTAGTTGTTGATTATGCCAAAAGAATGATTTAAAGAAAAGGACCTTTACTGAGTTGAAATTGCTTACAGTTTATAAACACCCTAAATATATTATAGTCTGATTATTTAACCACTGTTGGATTATCAGCCCAGATTTTACTGTTTGGAATTTCCCAAGTTTGCCACGGTAGACAGCTTCTTCATTAATCTTCATCATGACTGCACCAGATGGCGTCCAAGCCTTGTGGGTATGTAACCGGCTCGGTTTCAACTTGGTGACAGTTCTGTTGCAGTGGCTGAAGTGGTCCTCCACCGGAAGGGGGGATTTCCCCCCCAAAGGGACATCTGGCAATGTCTGGATTTTTGGTTGTCACAACTGGGGATGGGTGCTCCTGGTATCTGGTGGGTAGAGGCTGGGAATGCTGGAAAGCATCCTCCGATGCACAGGACAGCCCTCCACAACAAGGAATTATCTGGCCCCCAATGTCCATAGTATTGGAGTTAAGAAATCCTCATCTACACAGCGGTAGCATTTCCCTGCTCCACGCTGACTGTAATTTTCCAATCAAGGAATCAGAGTGAACATAACGGAATGGAAAAGTGCCTCCTTTCCCTAAAGGAGATCTAGGAAGGTTCTAACAGCTTCACTCTACTACCAGAAAATATTTCTGAACAGTATGTTAAAAAAAAAAAGTTTCCCGTTTAATGGTTCCAAAACTTGACCTTACATGATGCTTTAATAAACTCTTCCTACATCTTACATGTTTGGCATTTCAGAGCGGAAACCATAAATTGTACCAGTATTCTAGCTTTTTGGAGAAGGGATGGTCAGGACCCCTTTTAGTTATTGAGAAAAAGCACCATCAGAGAGATGCCTGGGTGGCTCAGTTGTTTAAGCATCTGACTCTGGATTTCGGCTCAGGTCATGATCTCGCGGTTTGTGAGTTGGAGCCTTGCCCTCGGGCCTCATGCTGACAGTGCGTTGCCTGCTTGGGATTCTCCCTCCCTCTCGCTTTCAAAATAAATAAACTTACCAAAAAAGAAAAAAAAAAGCACCTTCACATTCTTGACTCTCAGGTGGTCTGGAAGATGGATATAATCCACAAATTTATTTGCTTGCAGCAAATATCTCCATGTTAGCACTACCACATAGCAATGAATCTGAAATATATAGGACCCAGGAAATCCTGTCTAGTTGGCAGCCGACATCCTACGATAGAAATCCTCAAAATTCCAAGCAAGGGTATTACTCTGATTTCTTGAGGGCAAAAGAGGAAATAAAACCAGGAATTTCAGACATTATCTAAGAGTTCTAATTCAGAAGTAATCAAGACTAGCCTCCAGAATCTAGGGGATCATGACTCAGTGAATCCCTGAGTTTGAGTTAGATGCCTTGTGATGTAGTGAATTTCCCCATATGATGATGTTAGGGATCTTGTACCAAGTTACTCAGTGACCATCTTGTCAGTTAGGATTCTTGTTATTTTCAGTTTCAGAAGACCCAAGTCCAACTGGGAATATATTGACATAACTGAGCAGTCCTGGGGGAGCTGGGTTCGGGACCTTAAAGGGATGTGCTCAGACCTCCACCTCTTGGTCTATTGGCTCTGTTCTCTTTGGGTGTTGGCTTCATTCCCAGTCTTTCTACTGAGGCAAGTTGTCTTTGGTTCCACCCTCCCACCCTCAAGTTCAGCAGGAAAAGAGAAGGAACTCCCATAACTCCCCTAAAACTCCACCCAAAGCCACAAGGCCCCTACTGGGCATGTGCCATCCTCCAGTCTGGCTCCTGCTTTGGTGGGGAGGGTGAGGTCAAGTGTACCCAAGCACAGGATAGAGGGTAGGGAGGGGCGGCCCTAGGGGCAAATTTGCTATTATCAGCAGGGGAGAAGTTGATGCTGGGCCATCAAGAGAGCAAATGACCACCACTAGTGTGAAAACATATAGAACCAGTCATGAAACAGAGCAAAACAGGGGCACCTGGGTGGCTCAGTCGGTTGAGCGTCCAACTCTCGGTTTCCGCCCAGGTTATGATCTCACGGTTTCATGAGGTCGAGCCCCACATCTGGCTCTGTGCTCTGTACATAGGATTCTCTCTCTCCCTTTCTCTGACCCTCCCCTACTTGTGCTGTCTCTGTCTCTCTCAAAATAAATAAACTAATAATTTTTTTTTTAATTTCAAAGTGTGTGTATGGTAGTTTTCCTGGTCGTCCTTAGCAATATTTCTGTGACTCAGTGAAGGCAAGTACAGCTATTTGCCCATCCTGGGGGAGGAAACTCAAGCCCTACCTGGTGTGTGTGATATCCTTGGTCACCCCAGGGCAGTGACCTGACTAGAAACCATATCTGGTGACTCTGACATTGCGTTCTACTCATTCTGAGGTGCTCTGTTTATAGACCATTACGTGGAATTTTTTTTTTAATTAAAAAAATTTTAGGGCACCTGGGTGGCTCAGTGAATTAAGCCTCCAACTTCGGCTCAGATCATGATCTTGCAGTTTGTGAGTTTGAGCCCCAAGTTGGGCTCTGTGCTGACAGCTCAGAGCCTGGAGCCTGCTTCAGATTCTGTGTCTCCCTCTATCTCTGTTCCTTCTTCGCTTGCACTCTCTCTCTCTCTCTCTTTCAAAAATAAAGATTAAAAAAAGATTAAAAAAATTTTTTTTAGTAGCAATGGCTAAGTTTCTGCTTCAGGTAGGTGAAAGAATCTATATCACGGACACTTCGAGCGCTTTTGGAAATCATTTTATGTCCAGAGTTGGGGCTAGAAGAGCTCGGAGAATGTGATGAACATGTAAACAGTATGTACTGCACTTTCATATCATCTGTGAAATCAGAAACGTCTCGGTAAATCACAGAAACCCTAGAATCTTTCAAGAGATGCTCGCCCCCTGCCCTTGGTTTTCATTTGAGCTGTCCTTCAAGGGCAGGACTCTCAGGAGAGGTTGCCCTGGACCCAGAGGGCACTGAGGTTTGTGGAAGGGAACAGCCACTAAGTCACCACCCTGGAGGTAACTGTTTGCCTTGCATTGTTTTAGGGGTTAAAATCTGAAAGGGGCCGCTGGATCGTGCCTTTGTGATTTATTTGGTGGTGCTCAGAAAATTTCTTGCGTCTGTTTCTAAATTTAGAGCTAGCAGCTGTCACTGCTTTGTTCTAACAAGTCGGTAAATTTCCATTCCCCTGGCTTATTCGTATCCCCTTTATATATCGCCACTCATTTTGCTAAAACTTCTAACTTGGTCTTACCACTTTTTTTAGCCCCAAGGAAGGATATGGATGTCATATATTCTATCACTATTTCTGTAACTTAGTCACTGCTTAAAAAAGAAAGGTTCTCTCTTTCAGACCTAAAGTATCACCTCTATTTCACCTGCATACACTCAATGTGTATAATAAAAACATTGTTACATTATTTGATAGATGGAGTTTTATCACCTCATGTTTTACACGCTGTGACCTTCAATGCTTCTTTATCTTCATAGTAGGAAGGTTGCTTTTTCCTTTTTATTTGTTCATTTATTTTTTAGGATTCCCTGGGTGCTACTAGAATTCCTTGGAGGTGTTTTAAAGGTGGTGCCATAACTTTATTTTTCTATTTTAATTTTGCAGTGTCTGAGATTTGCTTCAATATAATCCACATGGTGTGGGACTCAGTCGGAAGAGCATGTGACTTTAAATCTTGGGGTCCTGAGTTTGAGCCCACATTGGGTACAGAGATTACATACATACATACATACATACATAAACTCTAAAAAAATAATAATAATAACCCAGATGGTAGAGAAGGGGATACGGGCCAATAAAACAAGACTGGCTGTGGAAACTGTTGAAGAGGCTGGTGAGAACATGGTGGTTCATTATACTACTCTCTACACTTAAAAAAAATTTTTTTTAATGTTTTATTTATTTTTGAGACAGAGAGAGACAGAGCACCAGTGGGGGAGGGGCAGAGAGAGAGGGAGACACAGAATCCGAAGCAGGATCCAGGCTCCCAGCTGTCAGCACAGAGCCCCATGTGGGGCTCAAACTGATGAATGGTGAATCACGGCCTGAGCTGAAGTCGATGCTTAACCTACTAAGCCACCCAGGCGCCCCTCTACTCTCTATACTTTTATGTATGTTTGACATTTTCATAGTAAAGTTCTTTAAAATTTTGCAAAAATATGATTTCTAATTATTTCTAATAATCTGCCTTTTAATAAAGACAATGCTGATAATACAAAGATTGCCACCTATAGGTGGCAAATATATTACACTTCCTTTTCTTTGACTTGGATAGGTCACAACATCAAAGAGATAGGAAAAATTTATTATAATCGTCATCTCCAACCTAGTAAGTGATAACTCTAAAATGTTACTGCCATTCTAACATTAAACAACTCAGGCAACAACAGATGTTGGTGAGGATGTGGAGAAAGAGGATCTCTTTTGCATTGCTGGTGGGAATGGAAGCTGGTGCAGCCACTCTGGGAAACAGTATGGAGGTTCCTCAAAAAACTAAAAAGAGAACTACCCTATGACCCAGCAATTGCACTACTAGGTATTTATCCATGGGGTACAGGTGTGCTGTTTCAAAGGGACACGTGCACCCCAATGTTTCTAGCAGCACTATCAACAACAGCCAAAGTATGGAAAGACCCCAAATGTCCCTCGATGGATGAATGGATAAAGAAGGTGTGGTATATACATATAATGGAGTATTACTCAGCAATCAAAAAGAAGGAAATCTTTCCATTTGCAACTACGTGGATGGAACTGGAGGGTATTATGCTCAGTGAAATTAGTCAGTCAGAGAAAGACAAAACTCATAGGACTTCACTCATATGAGGGCTTTAAGAGACAAAACAGATGAACATAAGGGAAGGGAAACAAAAATAATATAAAAACAGGGAGGGGGAAAAACAAAAGAGACTCACATATATGGAGAACAAACTGAGGGTTCCTGGAGGGGTTGTGGGAGGGGGGATGGGCTGAATGGGGAAGGGGCACTAAGGAATCTACTCCTGAAATCATTGTTGCACTATATGCTAATTTGGATGTAAATTAAAAAAATAAAACAAGCTAAAATAAAAAAATTTATAATCACCCTAAGAAAATGGAAAATGCAAATAAAAAATAAAAATATCCAAAAAATAAAAAATAAATAAAATGTTACTGCCATTATTATTATTTTACCAAAACTCCTCACTCCATTTGTGTGAGGTACAACTCACACAAATTTTATTTTATGACAATCTCTCAATTTTATGTATCAGTAAGACTATTGTTTGAAAAAGGTCAACCTACATTTTAATATAAAGACTCAGGATTTTTAAAAGTTTGAAAATCCCAAACCAGAATATAATTAAGAATGTATATTTGACACTTCAAATGTGTTTGGTGATTTGAGAATGAGTCTATATTTTAAGTTCTCGTGTCTATATGAGCTTGCTCTTTTCATGTGAGCCCATAGAAAAGTTTTCAAATTGGGGGAAAATGTAGAAGAAACTTTTAAAAATCCAATAGAGTAGACATAGGTAACTTTATGGACACCATAAATGAGTTGCAAAGATAAATACTTTTGGGGTCAGGCAGAATGTTCTGGAAATCATACTTGAAGCTTTTGATAGTCCTAATACTAGGGTAAGCACCAAGTTGCCATCAAAGCATAATTCAAGCCTCTCTTCCTCTCCTGTGATTAGTCACATGTTCACAAAATCACCCTTTGTTTTCTGAGGTATAAATTTTATTCTACGTCTTTGTTGTATGTATGTTTTTCAGATAAAATTTATAATATTTGGCCAGTTAAAACTCCAAGAGTAACAATTTTTTTCTGAGACTCCTGACATTTCCCCCTCATTAATTATGTCTGTGGGACCATGTCTGTACCCTTCTGCTTCTTACAGGTATTCTGAGAAGGACAGAGACTCACCCAGCAATGAAAACCTCTACCATGTTTTTATTGTAACTGAACCTACTGTAAGCCAAAACTATTGATTAACAGAGGACACGTATGTTCACATCTTGCAGGAAAACCTTGTAAGCAGCTGACTCTGGCTCTCATATTACCTATCCGGGCACAACACAGACATAACATTCAAACATTCCTAGTAATGGCCACACAACCCCTAATCAAAACGATACTTACTCATTCAATTCACCTGTTATTTTAAGAGAATGAAAAAATGACACTCCCCACTTTAGGATGATGTCCAGTTCTAATATTTTAGGCTTAGAAACCATTTTGGGGGACTGCACTGCACTCTAAAATTGTTAGTTTGTTCTTGGATAAGACACTAAAAGTATAGACAGAAAGAAAAATAAACTATACTATATCAAAATTAAAAACTTTTGTGCATCAGAGGATATCGTCAAGAGTGAAAAGGCAACCCATGAAATGGGAGAAAATATTTGCAAATCATACATATCCAGATTATTGAAACAACTTCTACAACTCAACAACAAAAAACCCAAATAACTTGATTTCAAAATGGGCAGAGGGGCGCCTGTGTGGCTCAGTTAGCTGAGCGTCTGACTTCTGCCCATGTCATGATCTCACGGTTCGTGGGTGTGAGCCCTGCTAATGCAGGGCCCTACTCTATGCTGACAGCTCAGAGCCTGGAGCCTGCTTCACACTCTGTGCGTCTCTCTCTCTCTGTCCCTCCCCCACTTGTACGCATGCTCTCTCTCTCAAAAATAAATAAATAAACATTTTAAAAAATAAATAAAATGAGCAGGGGGGCACCTGGGTGGCTCAGTCGGTTAAGCATCCAACTCTTGATCTTAGCTCAGGTCTTGATCTCGGGATTTTGAGTTCTACTGAAAATTTAAAAAAAATAATAAAATGGGCAGAGAAGGAATAGACATTTCTCCAAAGAAGATATAAAAATGGCCATTTAGGGGCACGTGGGTGGCTCAGTCAGTTAAACATCCAACTTTGGCACAGGGCATGATTTCGCAGTTCATGAGTTCGAGCTCTGCGTCGGACTCTGTGCTGACCGCTCAGAGCCTGGAGTCTGCTTTGGATTCTGTGTCTCCCTCTCTCTCTGCCCGTCCTCTGCTCACACTGTGTCTCTCTTTCTCTCTCTCTCAAAAATAAACACTAAAAATTAAAAAAAAATAAATTAAAATGGCCATTTAGTACAACAAAAGATGCTCAACATCACTAATCACTAGAGAAATGCAAATCAAAACCACCATAAGACACCACTTCACTCTCATTAGGATGACCATTATAAACAAAGACATAAACAACAGAAAACAACAAGCGTTGGCAAGGATGTGGAGAAATTGGAACCCTAGTGTCCTGCCAGTAGGAGTGTAAAATGACATAGCCACTATGGAAAAGAGTATGGAGGTTCTTCAAAAAATTAAAAATGGAATTACCATATGATCCAGCAATTACATCTCTGGGTATACACCTGAATAAATTAAAAACAAGGACTGGGATAGATATTTGTACATCCATATTCACACCAGCATTAATCACAACAGCCAAGAGGTGGAAGCAACCCAATCCATCCTAATCTGTCCACTGGTGGAGGGATGAATAAACAAAATGTGACATAAACATACAAATGGGATAGTACTCAGCCTTAAAAAGAAAGGAAATCCTGACATTACTACCGTGTGGATGAAAGACGTCATACTAAGTCAAACAAGCCAGTCACAAAAATATAAAAACTGTACCATTCCACTAACATAAACCACTAAATTAGTCAAATTTATAGAGACACAAGAAGTAGAATGGTGCTTACCAGGAGCTGGGGAGGGAGGAATATAGGGAGTTATTTTTTGATGCGTACAGAGTATCAGGTCTGTAAGATGAGAAAAGTTCTGGACATAAGTGTATAGCGACATGAATGTACTCAATACCACTGGACCATACACTTAAACATGGTTAAGATGATATCTTTTATGTTATGTAAAGTTCACAATGAAAAATAAAGTCCATCAGCTAAAAAACTATTTTGAATAAAATTTGAAAATTAAAAACGTGTTATGTTGTCAAAAAAGGAATTTCTTTTTTTGAAATTTTAAAAATTATATTTATTTATTTTTGAGAGACAGAGCACAAGTAGGGGAGGGGCAGAGAGAGGAGACAGAATCCGAGGCGGGCTCCAGGCTCTGAGCTGTCAGCACAGAGCCCGACGTGGGGCTTGAACTCACCAACCGTGAGATCGTGGCCTGAGCTGAAGTTGGACGCTAACGGACTGAGCCACCCAGGTGCCCCACAAAAGGAATAATTTCTGAGAGAGAACTTAAAAAATAAAATGCTATCTAAAAGCATCATGTAGATTCTTACCAGTGCTGAAGCTGTTCTTTTCAATAGTCTTTGGAATTTGTCTATGGGCCTAGCACGGTACCATGTACTGACTTGGATATCATCGCACAGGAAACATTAGCCTGACCTTTGAGGACAACCTTGCTGGGAAAATTAAATGTTGTATATGAAGTAAGAAACAGGAAAAGGCTGTATGTGACGAGATATCCAGTGAGTGTCACAGAGAACAAGTTTAAGAGAGAAGAGGAAAACTTCCAGGAGGCCTGGTCACAGGGAGAAAAAGGGCTAAAAGTCAGAGGTAAGAAAAATCCTGCCATTGCTTTGAATTTTTCAATCCAGGCTTCAATTCAGAACCATCCCTATTCAATCAAACAAGGAATACTTATTGGACATCAAGTGTGAGTAGAGAGGGAATTATAGACTTTATAGAAATGAATATAACACGTTCTCTACCCTCAAAAAGGTTAGACTCTAATAAAAAAGCCAGGGTATTTATGCAAATAATTATTATTTTTTAAATTCTCTTTCATTCATCAGATTATAGCCATAAAAAAAACCCCCACAGAATATTCTGCAAATTCACCATTCCTGTGGTTTTCACATCACGGGAACTAAGTTCTATCAGTGGCCCAGAGAGAACTTTCTGGGGACTTGGTCATGAGATGTTCCAAGGCGATTTCCTACATGCACAGTCGCACCAGGTTGGTCTTAGGCACTTGGGATGCAAAGGAAAAAACTCCTAACCAGACATCAGATCTGCTGCCTCTATCCCAGCTGTGTAAGTCAAGGTGACCCAGGCAAGTCACTAGCCCCGCTTCTGTAAACGAGGGAGCTGGTCTGAGTTCTGTCCTTTCCAAGGACAGGCTTCCTTGTCAGGGGCAAAACAGAAAGACAGCCACTGTGGTTTTCCTTGAGACAACAAAATGGAGCTCAAAGTTAGGGGAAAGGCAAAAGCAGGAGAGAAGGCTCCCCCAAGCAGTGGGGAGTAGCCCCATCCTGCCAGCGAGGTGGAAACAGAATTCTCTTGCAGGAGAAAGGTTTGAGTGAGACAAGCACACACTCCATCCCAGTGTTTCTACTTGCTCAATACTTATTCCTAACTTCATGGACATCATACAATTGCATTTCCAGGTGAGCTTCCGAAAAACTCATCTGTGCTCTGAGTAGTGATGCCTGTTTTCATCTTCCCAAACAAATGAGTTTGGAATACCTCTAATGTGTGTAAATCCAAAAGGGTTGTGTGTTGATCACCTTTTATTTATTTTTAATTTTTTTTAATGTTTATTTATTTTTGAGAGACAGAGTGTGAGCAGGGGAGGGACAGAGAGACAGATACAGAATCCAAAGCAGGCTCCAGGCTCTGAGCTGCAAGCACAGAGCCCCATGTGGGGCTCGAACCCATGAACCACGAGATCATGACCTGAGCCAAAGTCGCTAAACTGACTGCTAAACTGACTGAGCCACCCAGGCTCCCCTGATCATCTTTTAAAAACGAATTTTGATGGGAATGCAAGCTGGTACAGCCACTCTGGAAAATAGTATGGAGGTTCCTCAAAAAATTAAAAATAGAACTACCCTACAACCCAGCAATTGCACTATTAGGCATTTATCCATGGGGTACAGCTGTGCTGTTTCAAAGGGACACATGCACCCCAATGTTTATAGCGGCACTGTCAACAATAGCCAAAGTATGGAAAGAGCCCAAATGTCCATCGATGGCTGAATGGATAAAGAAAATGTGGTATATATATACAATGGAGTATTACTCAGCAATAAAAAAGAATGAAATCTTGCCATTTGCAACTACGTGGATGGAACTGGAGGGTATTATGCTCAGCGAAATTAGTCAGAGAAAGACAAAAATCATAGGACTTCACTCATATGAGGGCTTTAAGAGACAAAACAGATGAACATAAGGGAAGGGAAACAAAAATAATATAAAAACAGGGAGGGGGACAAAATAGAAGAGACTCCTAATATGGAGAACAAACTGAGGGTTCCTGGAGGGGTTGTGGGAGGGGGGATGGGCTGAATGGGGAAGGGGCACTAAGGAATCTACTCCTGAAATCATTGTTGCTCTATATGCTAACTCATTGGGATGTAAATTTTAAAAAATAAAAAATTAAATTAAAAAAATAAAGATTACATGAAAAGAAAAAAAAAACGAATTTTGATTACAGTTTTCTCCTTTGAGGCTTGGATTTTTTGAGCTTTCATTTACAATTCCAGTTTACAAGCAGTGACTTTTATCTACTCAAATTGACCAAAACGGGGTTTAAACACCACTTCTGTAAAGAGCTTTGTCTTTGCCGATCTCGAAGCGTCATCCCCCTCTGCCTCTCTGTGCCACTTGACATCCTGGGTCTTCATGAAATTACTGGTTTTTAAGTGGGTTTTGTTTGTTTTGAGAGCAGCAGAGAATTTCTATCAAATAGCACCTTACCTTTGATCTCCGACACAAAAACAAGTACCCTTCTCCGTCTCCTGGGTTCACACCCCGTCCCGTCCATGAGATTCTGCAAGGGAAACCGAAAAGCAGCTGAAACCCCAAGTTTTGGTGAAGCAGAAATAATGTTCTAAATGCTGCCACCCAGTGAGGGTGACAGCGGCAGACAGACATTTTCCTGCAAGGCCAGTCAGCCTGTTCAGACTCTATTTTGAGAATTCATTTAAAAGAAAGTCCGGGAGCGCCTGGGTGGTTGTCCGTTAAGCGTCGGGCTTTGGCTCAGGTCATGATCTCACAGGTTGTGGGTTCAAGCCCTGCGTTGGGCTATGGGCTCTGTGTGGATAGCTCAGAGCCTGGAGCCTGCTTTGGATTCTGTGTGTGTGTGTGTCTCTCTCTTCTCCTCCCCCACTCATGCTCACACTGTCTCTCTCAAAAATAAACGTTAACATTAAAAAAAAATAAATAAGTGGAAGGAAGGAAGGAAGGAAGGGAGGAGGGAAGGAGTGAAGGAAGGAAGAAGGTAGGAAGGAAGTTGAGATACTAAACTACCTTGGAAAATGAGGCAGATGAAAAGGCCATCTGACATTAATGGAAAAAAAAAACCCAACCCACCAAGATTGTAATTCTAGTTTTAATTAGTTGAATAATACATTTTCAGAAAGTTGACAAAAGCAAGCAATTCTGTTTCTTTTTTTAAAGCAGTTCCTCCTAAAAGCAGTCATGAGAAAGCAGAGAAAGCACGTTTGCTTCTGACACTTTCTTTTGCTATTGCAAATACCAGCTGTGCCAAGGAGTCCTCAGCCGAGAAACCTTTTCAGTTTACTTGGCCTGAGTGCCGCATCTAGCTGCCCGGTTGAGAAACCGCGAAGGTAGAATGTCGCGGGCAAGATCGCCGCCTGCCGGCCTAAATGATCACCGCACGAAAGTGCCAGAGTGGCATTTGGTTGGCCAGGCGGCCTGCGGATGGAAATGTTTAACTGTGCGAGTTCCCTGGCTCGACTTTCTTGGACGATGGATGGGTGATAATATGTGTGTGGTCACCTCAGGAAAGAATGAGAGCCCAGAACTTACCCACGTGAGGAAAGAGTGTTCCCATTTCTGCTGCCACTCTCTTGGAATCCTCTTAGCCTCTGGAACAACTTGTGTTGTCCAAAATGAATGATGTTTTACAAGCTTACCTTGTGGAATAGAAGCTCTAGAAAGATGCAACTTTATGGATTTATTAGTTATTACATTTGAAAGAGCAATCTAAGATCAAGTGGGATGTCATTGGCGATCAATTTCAGCCAGCACAACTCGTACCCAGCACGGTGCTGAGTGTTGTGAACTAGGGATGTTCCCCGGGTCCTTTGCCTCCTACAGACCGTACAGTCTAGCACTTAGCTTACATCACGTTCTATTTTTTAAGCACGCCCAGTAGATATCCTTTTTAGATCCTTCTTACCGCTCTGAGTGGGTGCAGCATCTGTGCCGATCAGTAGGTCATTCCTTTCCCAAAATACACTTTTTGAGAGAATATCCATCATTTAGAACCACATACTTTGAAGTCAAACAGATCTAGGTTTGCATCCCAGATCCATTACTTAATAGCTGTGTGACCTTGGGCAAGTTGATTAACCTCTCTGGGCCTCAAGCTCCTCCTCTTTATGATTTTTTTAAGATTTTATTTTTGGGGCGCCTGGGTGGCTCAGTTGGTTAAGTATCCAGCTTCACTCAGGTCATGATCTCATGGTTCTTGAGTTTGAGCCCCGTGTCAGGCTCTATGCTGACATCTTGGAACCTGCTTCGGATTCTGTGTCCCCCCCCCCTCTCTCTCTCTGCCCCTCCCCCATTCATGCTGTCTCTCCCTCAGAAATAAAATAACCATTAAAAAATTTTTTTTAAATACAGATTTTATTTCTAAGTAATCTCTACACCCAACATGGGGCTTGAACCCACAACCTGAGCTCAAGAGCTGCACACTCTACCGACAGAGCCAGCCAGCCTGCCCCATCCTCATCTTTAAAATGTGGATAATAAATTCTACCTCACATGGTCACTGTGAGGATGAAATGAGATAACATGTGCTGATGCATCGAGCAGGGTTTGACCCATACTAAAAGTAAAATGCCAGAAGTATTTCTACATTTAGATTAAATGTATTAAAGTGGTTTTGCTTTCTGACTTATGGAATAGGACTTAGGTGACACAAGAGCATTGTCAAATTTTTGTATTTCTCAAGCTCTTTGGAGCCACCTTGACCCCTCATACTGAGGCAAACAAGTCTGCTTCCCTAGCTGTCAGGGGAGGAAGGTGGCCGTCTTACCCCTGCTGGAGCTCACACCAGGTATGTTTGTGAGTAGTCCCACAGACCCCACGATGTCCCTGAATTTGACACTGGTGCCAGGATCCATACTATTTGGGTTTATCTAAGAAACTGGAACCCACGCACTTCAATTTTTTTGAAGCTGGAGAAGTGCCTTTTGAAAGTGGTCAGTTTTCTGTATCTGGAGTTTGATCCGTTTTAGGGCGGCTTCCTTTGCTTGGGGAAAATCTCCAGGATGGGCCTTTTAGTGACACAAATATGAACAACTCTTGGTGACAACTGTGTGGTCACCTGATAGCGAAATACCGATGCTTCACACTGGGATGTCCTGTGAATGTGACTGGTGGAGGTGTCTCTGACCTAATATGTCCTTACGGAGTCAGAGGGCTTTGGGCCGTAAAGATCAATCAAGACTGCACCATCGGTAAACGTGATGATTTGTTCTTGGGGGATAGGAGTGCCCAAGAATCTCCCACAGGAGATCAGGAGCAGGGGCTGGCCCAGGCAGGAAGGATGAGCAGCTTCTGGGCCTCACCTGGAGGGAGCCCCAGAGGAACCAGCCCGGACTGCTGGGCTGGGGCAGGGAGGGACCTCCCTCGGAGGGGAAGGGGTTGTTCCTGCACTTAATAAGGCGCACGTTGGCCATTGGCCGAGGCACTCCTGAGGCTGACAGGTAGGCTGGCCTGTCGACGCAGAGGAAGGAGATGCCAAGGCAGAGAGAGGGCCAGGAAGAGAGATTCCTTAAGTGGCGAAATTAGACTGTCCAGAGCAAGGCCTGGGAATCTATTCAACTGGTGTTCCAAATTAGTGACTTACAACCTTGGCTGCATGTTAGTATCTTCAGGGAGCTTTCAAAAACTACAGACATCCAGGGGTACCTGGGTGGCTCAGTTGGTTGAGTGTCTGACTCATGATTTTGGCTCAGGTTGTGATCTCACGGTTTGTGAGATTGAGCCCTGTGTTGGGCTGCATGCGGGCAGCACGGAGCCTTCTTGGGATTCTCTCTTACTCCCTCCCTCTCTGCCCCTCCTCTGCTTGAGTGCTTTCTCACACTCTCTCTCTTTCAAAATAATAAACTTAAAAAAACAAAAAACAACTACATATGTCCAGTATATACCCAAAAGGACTGAAAATAGATGTTAAACATTTGTGTACGAATGTTCATAGCACTATTCACAGTAGCCAAAAGGGGGAAACAAGCCACATGTCCAGCGATAGATAAGTGGATAAACAAATTGTGCAATATCCGTATGATGGACTATTATCTTGCCTTAAAAAGGAATAAGGTATTGACACATGCCCCAACACGGCTGAACTTTGAAAGCATTATGCTAAGTGATAGAAGGCAGATACAAAGGTCCCATTTTGTAGGATTCCTTTTATGTAAAATATCCAGAGTAGTTAAATCCGTAGAGATAGAAAGCAGATTTATGGTTGCCAGGGGTTGGGGTAAGAGTGAAATGGGGAGTGACTGGTTAACACATACAGGTTTTATTTTAGGGCGACGAATGTGTTTTGGAACCAAATAGAGGCGGTGAATGTGAATGTACTAAATGCCACTGAACTGTTCGCTTTAAAATGGTTAATTCTATGTTATGTGAATTTCACCTTAATAAAAAAATTACGACATTTATAAAACATACAAGTGCCCAGGCCCCACTGCGGACTAGTTAGACCAGGGCCTCTGGACTTGGGGCCAGAGGTGGACACGCTTAGAAGCTCCGAGGTGGTTCCAGGTGCATCCCAGGCTGAGAACCCCACTCACAGGGGATTTGCTGCTATCTCTCAGAAGTGTAGCACTCGGCTCATACCTGGTCCATCTCCATGTCTCCAGTCAGGTGTCCCCTCCTTCGGAAAGCTGTCTTCAAGGATGCTCCCTCCTCCTGCTCTGCCAGGCTAGGTGACTTAGGTGACAGTCTCCTTCCCCTGAAAGCCCATGGCTTCTTCCAGAGCATCTCTCGCACCTGGTTGCCAGACTCCGAGCTTTCTGAGGGAGGCACCAGGCCTTCTTTCTGACTTGGTTTCCCCAGGGCCTAGCCCAGGGTTTGGCACAGAGGGGAGCCTAGAAACATGGAGCGAATAAGTGAACAGATGAGTAGTGGGTGAGTGAACGGGAGCCTGGCTCACCTGCATCTTGTCCCCCCCCCCCCCCACCGCCACTGAGCTTGCCCAGAGCTTTCCCAGCACAACAGCTGAAGGGTCCTTTGGGAGGGCTTTAGTTCCTCCTACAGGTGTATTCCTGCAAAGTTGAGTAGCTTCGGTGCTGGCGGCTGAAGCTGTTTCCACCTGAATTGTCAGGAAGCGAGCTTCTCGAGCTTCTCGTGCTCTGCATGTTGGAACCACCTGGGGAGCCAAGGCCCCTCAGCATCTGACTCAGCCGGTCTAGGGTGGGACCAGGGAGGTCACAGAGGTTTCTCAAAGCCCCCAGATGATTCTCATGTGCAGCCAATATCACAAACCACCGCATGAATGCTTGATTGCTGCATTCTTGAATCATTTTCTTCCTAAAATCCCAGATCGTTCAGAAAATGACCATCATGTTCCCTTACTTGGAAACAAGAGGATGTTTAGCACAAGCATGGCAGATGCCTTGAATTTGCTCTCGAATTCAATGCCATTTCTTTGAGTGTTATTACCTTCAGGGTCAGACAGCCTGTGGGGGTGATGATTTGTCCCTCGTCCACTGGCTGCGCCGGGCGGTCCCGAGGGGCGAGCGAAGAGGCTGGGTGGCAGCCAGCGAGGCAATCGCTCACTCTGTCCATGTCCACGTGGTTTTAATGCTGCTGAAGTGAGAAGGCTCCCAGGACTTGAAAAGGCTGCAGGATTATCTTCCCTCCCTCATCTGTAAACAGAGAGAGAGCAGGGGGAAGACAGCCTCATGACCTGATATTCCAGACCTCTCCCCTTCCCTCGGCATAGTCTATGGAAATGCAACAGTACATTCCGTAATTACAATGAAAAACGGTTTTTCACTCCATGTGTTCGTTTTGTTAGAATTATCGTACTTTTCTGTTGAAGAAACAAAATGCCTACACTCCTTGTTTTTGTTAAATAAGCTTAAATATTTGTTGTTCGGGGTGCTATTTCGCTGCTGGTGTTTGTTGTTTCTCTTAATATAATGTGACAAAAAATAACTCACTTAAATATGCATGACTAAGTCTTAGGTATGATCCTGATCAATGACTTCACAAATGCTGGTTTGGATTTTTAAAATTAGTATTGTGCTAGAGTACACAAAATATAAACTTGACCGTTCTAAAGCACGAATCTGCGGCGTTCAATAGATTCACAGTGTCATGCAACCAGCTGGCTCCATCTAGTTAGAAGCACTGCATTTCAGAGATTTCTTATCACCCCTGCACCCGTCAAGAGGTCACCCCCCCATTCCCTCTATCCAGAATAGACAAATCCAGAGACAGAAAGCAGAATTGTGGCTGTCAGGTGCTGGAGTGGGAGTTCCTGGGGACAAATGGAGAGTGACTGCCAAAGGGCATATTTTTTTTTAATGGTAATGAAAATATTCTAAAATTGATTGTGGTAGTGGGTCCATGAGTCTGTGAATATGCTAAAAGCCACTGAATTTAAAATTTTAGGTGGATGCATTGGATGGTATGTGAATTATATTTAAGAAAAAAACCAACAAAACACTAATGTCTAATTTACTGAGCTTTGACTAAGCCTTGGACTTGGGGTATTTATTGGTTTGCCTCTTTGAGTATTTTCCTAGACTAGAGTTTTGACTCTGGGGAGTTTAATAAAATGGCCAGCTCTCTCAGGGAACTCCCAAAGCAAAAACCACATTCCTTCTCCCTGTTTCTTGGGAAAACTAGGCTGCCTGCTGTAGTTTAGATTTCTTTATTATTCAGTAAGGAGCGTGGCAAGACTACCCATTTTCCTCTGAGCGCAGCTCTATCCATGGGTTTTGAAGGTGGTGTTTTCACCAGCATTATTTCCCCAAAAGTCTATATATTTATTTTTTGTCCAAGGGTAGTTTGATAGAAAATGCTGACATCCTCAAATGGTTGATGTTCTGCGTCTACTTTTTATTTCTAGGTTTATTGTGTTATGATCAGAGAATGTGATTTGTACTATTCCTAATTTGTTATGTATAACGGATTTTCCTTCGTGTTCATTTTTCTTTCTTTTTTTAGAGAGAGTGTGTGTATGAGCGGGGGCAGAGGGAGAAAGAGAGAGAGAAAGAATCCCAAGCAGGCCCCATGCTAAGTGCAGAGCCCAATGTGGGACACAATCGCACGGTCCTGGGATCATGACCTGAGCCGAAATCAGGAGTCAGATGCTCAACCGACTGATCCACCCAGGTACCCCTGGGTTCATTTTTATATAACTTTTTCCATTCATACTTGAAAAGAAGTCTACTCTTTTCAAGGGATACAGTTGAGAATATTAGTGACTGGTTATATTGTTCTTTTAGTTTATTGATAAGCACATATATTATTAATAATCATGTTAATAAAATTTTTATAGTATAAAATACCATAATTATTTAAGTAATTAACTATATTATTGTTACTATAATTGTCTTACCTTTTTGCACTATCTAGTCCAGCAAGGATTGAAATAAGCGGGTGAAAGTCCACCAGCACTGTTGTATTTCTGCTGGTTTTGCTTGGTTATTCCTGCAATCTGTCGATACGTAAGAAACAGGAGACTAAAATGAGGTACCTCTTCTCAGCTTTCACTGAGGACCCAAAGTGAGGTGAGACAACACAGCAGATGCCAGCAACCCCACCTCCTCCACGAGGGGCAGGATGGCCTGAGCAGGACGTGCTAAGAGGCTATAAAAATGTAAAGTGTAAGAACTACACTTCAATTAATCTTACAATTAGGAAGAAATGAGGCAAAGCATAAAAATAACTTAGGTGATAGAATGTTATGCCACTGTTAAAATATTAACATATTCAAAATATTTCAATGAATAATGATGTGGCAGAAAGATCATAACATACTATTAATTCTGATTTTATAAAATACATGCATATATAGAAAAAAGGAAGGGCGCCTGGGTGACTCGGCGGTTACACGTCTGCCTCTTGATCAGGTCGTGATCTCACCGTTTGTGAGTTTGAGACCCATGTCGGGCTCTGAGCTGACAGTGTGGAGCCTGCTTGGGATTCTCTCCCTCTCTCTGCCCCTCCCCTGGTCTTGCTCTCTCTCTCTCAAAAATAAATAAACTGCAAAAAAAAAAAAAAAAAAAAAAAGGAAAGAAATACCCCAATTGAGATTTCAGGTACTTTTTCTTCTTGACATTTGTCTGGATTTTAGAAATTTCTTACAATAAATATTGGTTTCTTTTGAAATCATTTTTGTGATGAGGAAAAAGAAACAGTTAAAAAATAGTTTAAAATGCCTAAGTAATCACCTTCCTGTGCTAGCTACCTTTACTCTTCAAACGAAGACCAATACATGAGTGAAAAGCAATGGATTTGGGGGTGATCTTCCTCTTACACAAGGTCCCAGAGGAGGCCGGGGGCCACTGACCTGGCTTCATTAGCCGGCAGTTTGAATAGCAGATTCTGTTGCTCATTTTCCCAGTAAATGGGCAGAATATCTCTAGAGGATGCGTCAAGTTCTCCCCTTTCTCATACACTTATTTGGGGCTGGTGCTGGGACTCATGCAGTAGTTCCAGTTTTATGTTTAATCACGGCTCTGAAATTCAGTTGCCATAGATACAGAGGACCAGGATGATGTCTGATGTCACCGTTGCCATTTGCCTCATGAGCTGGTTAAAACTGACCTTTAAAATTTAAGCTTAATTACCTTTGCTGCCAAAAGCGGCCCCCAGGGAATACGCCGTAATGAATTCATATTTTGACAATCACTTCCTTCTTTCCTCATCATTAAAACTTATTTTCTGGTCTGCCACTGAATCCACACTAGGCCTCTCTGAATTCCACATTTTCCAAATCCATATGAGGCAAAATTCCTTATCTGCACCCTAACTTCTCCCTGGAGAGGAGGGCCTAGATCCAGGAAGAAGGTGGCCTTGTTCCTTCTTTCAACCTTCTACTCTTCCTTTCACTGGGGTCACTTGGCAGGAGCAAAGGAGGGGGAGGGATTATCCAAAGCACACTCCACTCCAACCCTTCCCGTTTCTCTCACTCAACACAGCAATTTCTTGTTCTATAGATGCTCCGGAAAACACCTCTATAATGAAGCTTGCTGTGGTTTGAGTTTTTTAAAGTGTTCTTACCAATTATGGAAAGTATCAGCCATGCTCTCACGCTGATGCCCATACGCACAGTTGCAAAGGCCACAGCCCATAGCTTCAGCTGGTCCACACGCAGATGAACACACATTTTCAGTTATTCATTCTTTGAACAAATGTCCTAGAAATTCAGGATCCAGCAATGAACAAAACAGACCAGGAAACCAGTCTCCTGGAGCTACTTTGAATGGAGGAGGCTGAAATGAAACTGATACCCTCAGAAGCAACTCTACAGTCCCTCCGATGTCAAGTGCTGCGAGGGAAGCATACAGGGTACCATGAGAGCCTATTTCTCCTCTGTGGGGTGGGGTAGGGGAGGGGGCAAAGTCTCCCTGTGGCATTTAAACTAAGACCTGAACATCGGCAATCCAGATTTTCTGTATAAGAGATGATTCAGGACAGTACTCAGGTTAAAGAAAATGATAATTGCTCATGTCAGAAAAGGGGAGGTGATGAATAAGTCTCCTCCAAATGCTCCTTTATCACCAATAGTGGACACGGTAATTGACATAGTCAAAGGGAGCAAGTGCAAAGGTCCTGAGGTCAGTCTCCTAGTGGGGCATTCCAATAAAAGGTCTAAACACAAATTATTGTTATAAACAAGTGGTTCTCAAACTTTTTGGTCTCAGAACCCTTTACTCTATGAGAATTATTAGGGACTCCAAAGAGATTTTGGTCATATAGAGTATATCTACCAAAAATAAACTACCTATTAGAAATTAAAACAAAATTCAAAAACTATTATTTAAATTTTAATTCTTTAAAAAATAATAGACTGGGGCGCCTGGGTGGCTCAGTCAGTTAAGCTTCTGACTTTGGCTCAGATCATGATCTTGTAGTTCACGAGTTTGAGCCCGGCATCAGGCTCTGCATTGACAGTGCAGAGCCTGCTTGGGATATTCTCTCTCTCTCTCTGTCTGTCTCTCCTTGCACTTTTGTGCGACCTTTCTGTCTCAAAATAAATAAATAAACTTAAAAAAATAATAAACCAATTATGAAAAAAGTAGGATATCTTAATGGTATTTTTAGATAATTGTAAGGATCCTTCTTTGTTACTATACCCAAACTCGATCACTGAGAGTTTATCTGTAAAGGTTACAGTGTTTGGGTGCCTAGGTGGCTCAATCCGTTAAGTGTCTGACATTTGATCTCAGCTCAGGTCTTGATCTCAGGGTCATAGTTTCAAGCTCCACATCATGCCCAGTGTGGAGCCTACTTAAAAAAATAAAAGGTTAACTGCAGTGTGGAATCTGAAACCCTATCAATGAATTATTTTACTTTGTTATGTTAAAATCCATTGGTCCAACTTACTCTTTGAATGCATCTTTACCCATGCATGATTTTGTAAAATCATGTTTAGGTCATTTAGAAAATTTTCGTTCAGGGGCGCCTGGGTGGCTCAGTCAGTTAAGCATCTGCCTTCGGCTCAGGTCATGATCTCACGGTTCGTGGGTTTGAGCCCTGCGTCGGGCTCTGTGCTCACAGCTCGGAGCCTGGAGCCTGTTTCGGATTCTGTGTCTCCCTCTCTCTCTGCCCCTCCCCCACTCACGCTCTGTCTTTCTCTCTGTCTCAAAAATAAATAAACATTAAAAAAAGAAATAAAAATTAAAAAAAAAATTTTTGTTCATTGACCAAATTGTACAGATTTTCCAAATTTTTTCATTATATAAAATTTAAAAACCATGTATGTTAATATCACTGCCAAATCTCTTTTAAGTATTAGAAGGCTGTCTATCTCACTGCAGCCAATACAGGTTTTCCAAATGTTAATTTCACCTAAAAGCTCAAATTTTATCATTGCCCATAGATATTTCCATTGTTTTCCTTGACAGCCTCCCTTCATTCATTTTCAAGAAGATGTCTGCCAAACACTCAAGTCTGCATAATCATAGTTTGCAAATCATTCTTTCAAGTAAAAGTGATGTCACCTAATGAATAAACGGCCTAGTTAGGCTGGCAATTCTATCACAACATGCTTTTCCTCTACATAACCAATGTCTTTTTAGATCTGCAGAAGAAATGTTTTCTGCTTATTTCCTAGTTCATCATGAAGAATCTTAAAAAAAAAAAAAAAAAAACCATGTACTCAAAGGTCCAGATTTAATAAAATTAATAATGTAAATGGCTTCATCAAAGACATTACCAAGTGAAAATGGTGCCCCCCCCCCATGAGTGTGTGATGGTGAAGAAACAGGCCAAGTTTGTGTTTAGATCTCTTTTACTGTGTTAGCTTCGAAATCTATCTCAAATCCAACCACTTCTCTCTTTAACCTACTTTTCCCTGCCTGGTCTGAGCTGTTCCAGCAGCTCCCTAACTGGAGTCACGCTGCCACACTGGTGGCATGCTGGGCCACTACCGCAGCCCCCCCTCCCCAACCCCCCCAGCAGCCTCTTTCCCTGGCTGCCCTCCAGAACAGCACACACGCCCCGTCGCGCCTGCTTCATGTTTTCTTCCTGGCACTCCCCATGGACATTGTATTTTTCTGTATGTGGTTTTACTTATTTTTCCTTTTACTACCTAAAGGTGAGCTCAGCAGGCGGGGACTTTATTCGGTTCATGCAACTAGGGCTGCGTCCAGCACATAGCAGCTGCTGAATGAACATTTGTTGAGCCAAGAAGTGAAATCTCAGAGATGCCCATGCCCAATTCTCCCTAACTAAACACCCCAAAGACTCGTCTTTCCTTCTCTTCCTCTCTCCCTCCCTGCCTTGTGTTTTTGGGCCAGGCCCTCTGGTCCACCTTGGGAATATAAAGGCAGACAAAACACAGTCTCCGCCTTCAGGAATCTCACATTTCCATGCAGAGCACACACACGTCCACAAATGATTCTCAAGTGGCTCTGCAGATGGGGGCCCAGGACTTGTAGTGGCAGAGACCTGGGTTCAGACCCTCAGTCTTAACCCTTCTGAGCCCCAGTTTCCTCATCTGTAAAATGGCAGTAATAGTACCTGCTGTTCACATGGGTGGTGAGAATCAAATGAGCTAAAAATATAATGACATGTCTCACATATTACTAATAGATGTTTTAAGTAGTGAAGGTGGAATTTGAGTCTTAAGGACTATATATTAAAAATATATACAGAGTTCACCAGAGTTGGGGACAGGGAGTGGCGGCAGTGTGTGTGTGTGTGTGTGTGTGGCTCTTCCTGGAGGCATTGCTGACATGGGGAGATTTGGTGAGGTGGGTATCCGGAGCTGGGAGTGATGGGATGAGGCTAGAGAGGTTGGCAGAAGCCTAATGGCAGAGGAGTTTGTGGCCTTGCTGGGGGCTTCTTGCCTGTGGGCAGGGAGGGGAGACCTAACCAAAGCACCGCTTATGATGATTGGTAGCATGGTGCTGGATGGATGGCGGAGGCAGGGAGACCACTGAGGCCACAGGATCCATAGGAGATAGTGGGGGGGGGGTGGTGGTGGTGGTTGGGGGCAGGCTAGGAGACTGGGAGTGAGCCTGCATTGGGGGCGACTTTGAATGCCATGGGGCAGACTTGGGCCATAATTACGACCCTCTTCTTGCTTTTTGTCCCAACTGTCAGGTGAGGTATTTGTTGCCCCCAAGTTGCCTGTCCCTCCCGTCTGTCTCAATAAGGTGATGTGGATGAATCCAGGATGTTAATTTCTGCAATGAGGCAGAATATCTTAACAGCCAGGCTGACACTCTCCTAAATTGTTTTGTTTTATAGAAAGGGACATTTGGAGTCCTTCCTTAATTAGTTAATTGGCTGGTTTAGATACATCACATTTTGTTCCAAAAAAAGATCTTCTTGTTCTAACTCTTACTCAGTAAGCGTTTACTGGCCGATAAATGTTAAAGATATGATGTATTTTTTGGAGTACAATAATCTTTGTTAATTATTTATAATAGAACGTTTTAAAAATTAACTCTGCTCCTTTGATCTCCACGGAAGGGCTGGAAATCCAGTGCATCCTGTAGTGGATAAATGTCCCTTACTATATAAAGGTAACCGTGCTTATTCAAGAGAAAGTACACAATTAAATGAAGCTCAAAGCAAAATCTTCCTACTCACCAGCATCCTCACCTTCCTAAGCTACTCCTCAGGGGTGTGGATGTGGTCTGTTAGACATTTTCTAACCAAAACCAGGGGCACCTGGGTGGCTCAGTCGGTTAAGCCTCTGACTGCAGCTCAGGTCATGCATGATCTAATGGTTTGTGAGTTCGAGCCCCACATCAGGCTCGCTGCTGTCAGCACACAGCCCGCTCTGGATCCTCTGCCCCTCCCCCACCTGCACTGCCTCTCAGTCTCTCTCAAAATAAATAAATAAACTTTAAAAAAGAATTAAAAAACCAAAACCAGAAATGAGCTCATGCTCTATACCCTGTTTTGTAACTTGCTTTTCTCCTTCAACAATAGATGGCCACGGCCTTTTGAGGGGTCCAGGCATTGACTTGCACCCCCTTCTATGTACTGGCTGAAGAGTCCTGTCCACGCAGAATTTGTTCTTAAAGGCATCGGTGGCCTTGAGCACCACCATCTCTATCAGAAAAAGCAGACTTCGAAGAGGTCAATACAATTTTCAAGGGATCCTTGAAAAAAAGTTTTTGTAAATCGCCAGCCTGTGGCTGGATGCCATGGGCCTCAGACTCCTGGAAACTGCAAATGTCCCCCAGCAGCAAGAGGGTCGTGGGCAGATCCGGACCAGCAGCAGAGAGCAGTAGATGGTGGGGGCAAGATATAAGGCTGTGTTGCTGGATAAGATTCCTGCTGTAGGGGATCCCAGAGCCCCAGCAAAGCGTGTTGTGGTCCCATTTTCCACTTCCTCTGGGGTTTTGGTCATTGAGAATAAGAAATATGACAAGTTGGGGCGCCTGGGTGGCGCAGTCGGTTAAGCATCTGACTTCAGCCAGGTCACGATCTCAGGGTCCGTGAGTTCGAGCCCCGCGTCAGGCTCTGGGCTGATGGCTCGGAGCCTGGAGCCTGTTTCCGATTCTGTGTCTCCCTCTCTCTCTGCCCCTCCCCCGTTCATGCTCTGTCTCTCTCTGTCCCAAAAATAAATAAAAAACGTTGAAAAAAAAATTTTTAAAAAAGAAATATGACAAGTTGATTTATTTTATGAGGAAAAGTTCCTCCCAGGAAAACAAATCGTTGCATGCACTCAGCATAGTCAGGCAATGATGTTTCTTTAGTGTAATGGGCTAGCTCTATAAAACACAAAGAAAATCCTTTATGCTTGCATATAAAGACCTGTACAAAAATAGTTTCTGCTGGATTATTTGTTAATATTTTAAAAATTGGGCATAATTCCAATGTCCATCAGCAGGAGTATGAATAAATAAATCGAGGCAGGGTTGCTAGAGGGGAGGTGGGTGGGAGGATGGGCCAAATGGGTGATGGGTATTAAGAGGAGCATGGGATGCACACTGGGTGTTATATGTAAGTGATGAATTGGGGTGCCTGGGTGGCTCAGTAGGTTAAGCGTATGACTCTTGATTTCAGCTTAGGTCACGATCTCACAGTCCATGACTTCGAGCCCTGCATCCAGCTCTGTGCTAACAGTGTGGAGCCTGCTTGGGATTCTCTTTCTCTCTCTCTCTGCCCCTCCCTCGCTTGCTCTCTCTCTCTCTCTCTCTCAAAATAAATAAAAAGTAAACTTAAAAAAATTTTAATAAAAAAATAAGTGATGAATCACTGGGTTCTACTCCTGAAACCAATACTGCACTGTATATTAATTAACTTCAATTTAGATAAATAAATTTTTAAAAATGCGAAGTTACAAAAGTTAAATGAATTATAATTTTAACTGCGTTTTAAAGATAGTACATGTGAAATTATTAAGTCCGGATAATCAATAAACTCAAATGCATACATAGGAAAAAAATAAATAAATTGAGGCACATTCATAGGCTAGACCACTTGACAGCAATTCAAATGAGTGGACTAAAACTTATTATTTTTATTTATTTATTTACTTACTTATTTATAATATAATTTATTGTCAAATTGGTTTCCATACAACACCCAGTGCTCATCCCAACAACTGCTCTCCTCAATGCCCATCACCCACTTTCCCTTCTCCCCCAACCCCCATCAAACCTCAATCTGTTCTCTGTATTTGAGAGTCTCTTATGGTTTGCCTCCCTCCCTCTCTGTAACTTTTTTCCCCCTTCCCCTCCCCCATGGTCTTCTGTTAAGTTTCTCAAGATTTACATATGAGTGAAAACATATGGTATCTGTCTTTCTCTGCCTGACTTATTTCACTCACCATAATACCCTCCAGTTCCATCCACGTTGATGCAAATGGCCAGATTTCATTCTTGCTCATTGCCAAGTAGTATTCCATTGTATACATAAACCACATCTTTATCCATCCTTCAGTTGATGGACATTTAGGCTCTTTCCATAATTTGACTATTGTTGAAAGTGCTGCTATAAACATTGGGGTACATATGCCCCTATGCATAGCACTCCTGTATCCCTTGGGTAAATTCCTAGCAGTGCTACTGCAGGATCATAGGGTAGTCCTATTTTTAATTTTTTGAGGAACCTCCACACTGTTTTCCAGAGCAGCTGCACCAGTTTGCATTCCCACCAACAGTGCAAGAGGGTTCCTGTTTCTCCACATCCTCACCAGCATCTATAGTCTCTTTATTTGTCCATTTTGGCCACTTTGACTGGCATGAGGTGGTACCTCAGTGTGGCTTTGATTTGTATTTCCCTCATGATGAGTGACATTGAACATCGTTTCATGTGCCTGTTGTCCATCTGGATGTTTTCTTTGGAGAAGTGTCTGTTCATGTCTTCTGCCCATTTCTTCACTGGATTATTTTTTTCTCAGGTGTGGAGTTTGGTGAGTTCTTTAACAGATTTTAGATACTAGCCCTTTATCTGATATATCATTTGCAAATGTCATTTCCCATCCCATTGGTTGCCTTTTAGTTTTGTTGACTGCTTCCTTTGCAGTGCAGAAGCTTTTTATCTTTTTTTTTTTAAATGTTTATTTATTTTTGAGACAGAGAGAGACAGAGCATGAACGGGGGAGGGTCAGAGAGAGAGAGGGAGACACATAATTGGAAACAGGCTCCAGGCTCTGAGCTGTCAGCACAGAGCCTGATGCGGGGCTTGAACTCACGAACCATGAGATCATGACCTGAGCCGAAGTTGGATGTTTAACCAACTGAGCCACCCAGGCACCCCCAGAAGCTTTTTATCTTGATGAGGTCCCAATAGTTCATTTTTGCTTTTAATTCCCTTGCCTTTGGAGATGTGTTGAATAAGAAATTGCTGTAGCTGAGATCAAAGAGGTTGTTTCCTGCTTTCTCCTCTAATGTTTTGATGGTTTCCTGTCTCACATTCAGGTCTTTCATCCATTTTGAGTTTATTTTTATGTATGGTGTAAGAAAGTGGCCTAGTTTCATTCTTCTGCATGTTGCTGTCCAGTTCTCCCAGCACCATTTGTTAAAGAGACTGTCTTTTTTCCATTGGATACTCTTTCCTGCTTTGTCAAATATTAGTTGGCCACACATTTGTGGGTCCAATTCTGGGTTCTCTGTTCTAGTCCATTGTTTTTGTGCCAATACCATACTGTGTTGAAGTGGGCAAATTCCTAAACACCCACACACTACCAAAACTCAAATGTGAAGAAATAGAAAATTTGAACAGACCCATTACTAGTGAAGAAATTGAATCCTTTATCAAAAATCTCCCAACAAATAAGACCAGATGGCTTCCCTGAGGAATTTTACCAGACATTTAAAATTTTTTTTAATGTTTATTTACTTTTGAGAGGGAGAGAGAGAGACAGAGCACGTGCAGGGGAGGAGCAGAGAGAGAGGGAGACAAAGAATCTGAAGTAGGCGCCAGGCTCTGAGCTGTCAGCACAGAGCCAGATGCGGGTCTCAAACTCACTAACTGTGAGGTCATGACCTGACCCAAAATTGGACGCTTAGCCGTCTGAGTCACCTAGGCGCCCCTCTACCAGACATTTAAAACAGAGTTAATACCTATCCTTCTCAAGCTGTTCCAAAAAAAGAAATAGAAGGAAAACTTCTGGACTCATTCTATGAAGCCAGCATTACTTTGATTCCCAAACCAGACAGAGATCCAGCAAAAAAAAAAAAAAAAAAAAAAAAAAAAAAAAAAAAAAGAACTACAGGCCAATATCCCTGATGAATATGGACGCAAAAATTCTCAACAAGATACTAGCAAATCTAATTCAACAGCAAGCATATAAAAAAGAATTATTCACCATCATCAAGTGGGATTCATTCCTGGGTTGCAGGGCCATTTCAACATTCTCAAATCAATCAATGTGATACATCACATTAATAAAAGAAAGGATAAGAACTATATGATCCTGTCAATAGATGCAGAGAAAGCATTTGGCAAAATACAGCATCATTTCTTAATAAAAACCCTCAAGAAAGTCAGGATAGAAAGAACATACTTAAACATCATAAAAGCCATTTATGAAAAGCCCACAGCTAATATCATCCTCAATGGGGAAAAACTGAGAGCTTTCCCCCTGAGATCAGGAACACAACAGGGATGTCCACTCTCACCACTGTTGTTTAACATAGTGTTGGAAGTCCCAGCATCAGCAATCAGACAACAAAATGAAATAAAAGGCATCCAAACTGGCAAAGAAGGAAGTCAAACTTTCAATTTTCGCAGACGACATGACACTCTACATGGAAAACCCAAAAGACTCCACCAAAAGTCTGCTAGAACTGATACATGAATTCAGCAAAGTCGCAGGGTACAAAATCAACATACAGAAATCAGTTGCATTTTTATACACCAATAATAAAACAACAGAAAGAGAAATAAAGAAATTGATCCCATTTACAATCACACCAAGAACCATAAAATACCTAGGAATAAACCTAACCAAAGATGTAAAAGATCTGTATGCTGAGAACTATAGAAAGCTTATGAAGGAAATTGGAGATGATATAAAGAAATGGAAAAACATTCCGTGCTGATGGATTGGAAGAATAAATATTGTTAAAATGTCAATACTACCCAAAGCAGTCTACACATTCAATGCAATCCCAATCAAAATTGCACCAGCATTCTTCTCAAAGCTAGAACAAACAATCCTAAAATTTGTATGGAACCACAAAAGACCCCGAATAGCCAAAGTAATATTGAAGAAGAAAACCAAAGCGGGAGGCATCACAATCCCAGACTTTAGCCTCTACTACAAAGCTGGACTAGATCTTAAAATCATGTTGAGTGAAAGAGCAAGCAGCAGAATGTTAGGTATGGTGTGAGACTTTCAAAAACACACAGAATGTTGCACATTGTTTATGGATGTGTGTGATCTGTAAGAAAGTGTAAAAAAAAAAACCACCAGAGGTCATGGTGCTGACCTTGGGGAGGCAGATGTGGAAGACACTGCCTGCCGGGACCACATCAGGTCCTTCACCTGCACCTGTGATGTTAATTCCTTTTTTGATTAAAAAAAACACGTAACACAATTTACCATCTTAACCATCTCTAAGTGACCAGTTCAGTCATGGTAAGTATATTCACACTGTCGTGAAATAACAAATCTCCAGAATGTTTTCATTTTACAAAATTGAAACCAAACCCATAAACAGTAACTCCCCACCCCCCACCCCTGGCAACCACTATTCTATTTACTTCTGCAAATTTGACTACTCTAGTCACCTCATATAAATGGAATCATACCGCCATTATCTTATTATGACTGGTTTGTTTCATTTAATGCCATGTCCTCCAGATTCATCCATGTGGTAGCACGCATGATAGTTTTTTGCCTTTTTAAGGCTGAATAATATTCCATTTACAACATATTCTTGACTATTTATCTGTTGATGGATTTGGGGCCGTGTCTACCTCTTGGCTCTTGTGCATAGTGCAGCCATACACATGGGTATGCAAATATCTCTTCAGACCTTGCTTTCAATTCTTTTGATGTATTCTCAGACATGCAATTGCTGGGTCGTATGGTAGTTCTATTTTTAATTTTTTTGAGAAGCATCTATACTGTTTTCTACAGCAGCTGTACCATTTTACATTCTCAACAACAGTGCACAAGGGTTCCGATTGTTCCACAACCTGGCTAACACTTGCTGTTTTGTTTGTTGTTGTTGTTATCATTTATAGCAGCCATCCGAATGGGTGCAAGGTGATAACTCACTGTGGCTTTGATTTGCTTTTGCCTAATGATTTAATAGTAATCATTTTTATGTGGCTGTTATCCATTTGTATATTGTCTTTGGAGAAATGTCTGTGCAGCCCTTTGCTCATTTTTAAGTCAGGTTACTTGATTTTTTGTTGTTGAGTTATAGGAGCTCTTTATACATTCTGGATATTAACCCTTTATCAGATATATGATTTGCTAACATCTTTACCCATTCCACAGGTTACCTTTCACTCTGTTGATTGTATTAATTTCTTTTTAAGAAGGCACAAATATGAAAAAGATGAACTTTTGCTCATGAGTCCTTGTTATATTACTCTTTATGCTTTCATTAAAAAAATTTTTTTTTATTTTTGACAGAGAGAAAGAGAGAGAGGGAGCATGCAAGCAGGGGAAGGGCAGAGGGAGAAAGAGAGAGAATGTTAGGCAGGCTCCATGCTCAGCACAGAGCCCAACACGGGGCTCAATCTCACAACTCTGGGATCATGACCTGAGCAGAAATCAAGAGCTGAACATTCAACTGAATGCACTATCAAGGCACCCCGTATTTAAAATATTTTTAAAATTAAAAAAGAAAAGGTTGGGGCGCCTGGGTGGCTCAGTCAGTTAAGCATCCGACCTCGGCTCAGGTCGTGATATCACGGTTTGTGGGTTCGAGCCCCACGTCGGGCTCTGTGCTGACGTCAAGCTTGGAGACTGCTTCGGATTCTGTGTCTCCCCTTCTCTGCCTCTCCCCCTCTCTCACTCTGTCTGTCTCCCAAGGGTAAATAAATGTTAAAAGATTAAAAAAAAAAAGGTGGTGGGAAGGCTTGAAGGTCAGACAGGTCTGGGCTAAAGTCTTGGCTTAAATTACTTATCTCCTGAGTCTATTTCCTCATTTATAAAATGGAGACAATAAAACTCACCAACCAGGAGTATTGTAAGAATTAAAATAATATACTTAAACCCTAGCAGATTGCCCTGCTGTCCAATAAATGGTGATTAGGACTTCACTGATGCTTGAGGCAGAAGCTGTCTTAGGTCACTTCCCTCCCTCCTGTAAGATTGAACCACCCTACCACCTTATACTTTTCCCTTTCTGCTTTTTTTTTTTTCTCCTCTTCTCTTCTATTCCTCTCCTGCTTCCACCGTATATCCCTGACTTCTTCCCTCCTTGTTTTCCTTTATCCCAAAGTTCCGCACTCAGGCTTCCCATAATGAGGCAGGCTGGTGTAGGATAATAGGGAGTGGTGGGTCCTGTGACAGTCTGGGGCATGGCTGGTATGCAGGAGCAGTCACCCCCGAGCTCCAGGCTGCCATGCTGGAATGTGGGCCCAATGTTACCAGATATTTGGGTAGGGAGGACTTTGGGAAGAAGTCAGAAATCCATATTCTTATGGGAAAGCTTTGAATTTTTTATTGTTGGAAATATTCTAAATTTTATTTATCACTATGGAGTTCAAACTGAATTCTTAAGTGGGCCAGATCTAATCTGCAGAGTGTCAGCCTCTGAGAGGTGAAGGAACCACATACATGGTGCTGGTCAGGGCAGGAAAGGAGTGGGAATGGGTCTCTGTGTATGTGAGTATGTGTGTCTCTATCTATGCACCTGTGTATGTATGTGCACATGTGTGTCTGCAACTACATGTGTATGTAGATGTGTGCACTTGAATCTGTACATGCACAGGTACAGGTGCCCATGTGGATGTGTATATGTGTCCCCATATCTATGTGCCTGCATATGTATGTGCACATGTGCATACATGTGCATGCGTGTGTATGTGTATTTTACTGCCATTTCCAGTGCTAAGTAATGAGAAAGGAGTTGGTCACCCTGGATTATCTGGTAACTGCTGGAGCATTGGTTGTATGAGACCTGGGCCATTAAACTTCTGTCACGTGGGGTCATTACCTTTTCTCTTGGAGACCCAAAGGTGCATCAGAGACCCTAAAGTGGTCTGGAAGGTCTCTAGGCCCAACATTCAAATTAAGCCCAAACATCCTAGTTTCTTCCTGCCCTACAAATCTTTAAAGACTGTGTGCACTCAAACTCATGCCTGCCTTGGACTTTTCTGTCCTTCTGAGTGATAGACAAGATTTTCTGTCATATAGATTGCAAGCTGGCAGTCACTGACGGGACCTGGCCATGGCTACCTCCTTTAAACAGGCTCCTTGCTCCCCAGTCACCCCAGTTCCTACTGCTCTGGATCCATCTCTACTCCAATGCTGACAAGTATCAGCGACATTTTATCATCACACCTGTCATGCTCTTGTCTCACAATAGTGTGAAGTAGTTTTTGTACCCAAGTCTCTATCAAAAATTAGGGAAGGGAAGATCAGTGGACAAGGTTATGTGTTTCATAAAAAATATGAGGGCACATTTCTTTGTGGAAGTGAAGAATATTCCTTTGTGCTTAATAAGTAAATAAAGTGCATCTGTATTAGAAAGATGAAACTTAAGATTTCATTATCAAATAGATCATAGTAAGAACTATAATCAGCATCTATAAAAGATGAGTGCTGCTCTCAACAATAGCCAAATTATGGAAAGAGCCTAAATGTCCATCAACTGATGAATGGATAAAAAAATTGTGGTTTATATACACAATAGAGTACTACATAGCAATGAGAAAGAATGAAATATGGCCCTTTGTAGCAACGTGGATGGAACTGGAGAGTGTGATGCTAAATGAAATAAGCCATACAGAGAAAGACAGATACCATATGTTTTCACTCTTATGTGGATCCTGAGAAACTTAACAGAAACCCATGGGGGAGGGGAAGGAAAAAAAAAAAAGAAGAGGTTAGAGTGGGAGAGAGCCAAAGCATAAGAGACTCTTAAAAACTGAGAACAAACTGAGAGTTGATGGGGGTGGGAGGGAGGGGAGGGTGGGTGATGGGTATTGAGGAGGGCACCTTTTGGGATGAGCACTGGGTGTTGTATGGAAACCAATTTGACAATAAACTTCATATATTGAAAAAAAAAAGATGAGTGCTGGAGAATTAATAAAAATAAAAAGCTGGGGTGCCTGAGTGGCTCAGTCAGTTAAGTGTCCGACTTCCACTCAGGTCATGATCTCATGGTTCGTGGGTTCGGGCCCCATGTTGGGCTCTGTGCTGACAGCTCAGAGCCTGGAGCCTACTTCAGATTCTGTGTCTCCCTCTCTCTCTGCCCCTCCCCTGCTCGCACTCTGTCTCTCTCTCTCTCTCTCTCTCTCTCTCTTTCTCTCTCTCTCAAAAAAATAAATAAATAAAATAAACATTAAAAAAATTTTTTTAATAAAAAGGATTAAGGGCACCTGGGTGGGTCACTCAGTTAAGTGTCTGACTCTTGATCTCAGCTCAGGTCTTTTAATTTTTTAATGTTTGTTTATTTATTTTGAGAGAGATTGGGGGAGAGAGAGAGCGAGCACATGCGCTCGTGTGCAAGTAGGGTGGGGCAGAGAGAGAGGGAGAAAGAGAATCCCAAGCAAACTCTGAGCTATCAACGTGGAGCGGAGCCCGACGCAGGGCTCAATCTCATGAACTGTGAGATAATGGTCTGAGCCAAAATCAAGACCCAGACGCTTGATGGACTGACCCACCCAGGCATCCCTCGGCTCAGGTCTTGATCTCAGGATTTTAAGTTCAAGCCCTCCATGCTTGGCACGAAGTCTACTTAAAAAAAATAAAAATAATGAATAAAAAAAGGATTAAAATTTCAAAAAGGTTTGATTTTGAATGTAAGTAATAACTGTTGTATAACTGCTGTATAACATGTGTTATCCAGTTACAGATTTCAGGGGGGGGAATAACATTGCTCTTCAGTGAGTACAGTTATTATTGTCGAAGAGATCTTCGTAGGCAATAGTCATTCAATCAGACATGTGATAATAACTCTTAGACATAAAAGATACTCCAAGCCGTAGGCCAATGGAGTGGTCAAGTTTTCCTGGGTCAGAAGCAGCAGAAACTGCCTCTGACTCTTACGCAGTGAAGAGGTTTGCTGGTGGGCTGTGAGCTACCACAGAAGAGCCGGGTCTCAGGGAGGACAGGACAGGGAGGAGCCCTCAATATAGCAGCAGGACCAGCAGGGCCTGCTGTTGGCCTGGCTTGGCGGCTCCAGCTGTTTTGGTTTCTCTGTCCTTTGGCTCCAGACTCAAATTCCAGGGACGGGAGGGTCTACTGGGCCTGGCTAAGGTCACAGGTCCACTCCTGGGCCCGCGGGAATAGCAGGCCTATGTGGTGTTACAGCTCCAATTTGCAAAAATGAGGGTTTAGTTAAAAGAGGTTCCATGAAATATAAATACAGCGGTGAAAAATAGAAGCATAAATACTGTAACTCAAGAAAAAGAGCGGCTAGGATTCAAGTGTGATTCACTTATTCTGGGATAAGTGATTCAGAGTGTATGGTGAGTTCAAGTAAGCAGCCAAAAATCTAAGTGAATAAAACCAAACAATGGCAACAAAACAATTCAAAAGTGAAACAGGAAGTACAACAATGACTACCTGGAAATTATACTTTCCTCTACTGTGAATCTATTTGTCCAGTTTCTAATGTGTGGTTTGTCGTAAAGCTCAGTCCCCTTTGGCTTTGAGCATCACTGCAGACTAGGTGGTCTGAAGAGGCTTCTCATTGCAAAACAGTGCAGGGGACACACCCTCTGAGTTATCTTTGCTCTTACAAACTAGAGGAGAATATTCCAAGAAAAGTGAGCTGAGGCCAGAGCTCTCAACAGCTGGGAGAGGATGGGTTGCCTTCAGGTAGGGGCTTCGGTAGTACAGCTGTTTAAATACTGAATCAGTGGAGAGGGTGGGAAGCCACGCCACAGTCCCTGATAGCGATGCCCTCTGGTGACTAGAGACAGAAGTAAACTCTGGAAGAATGTCTAATCTAGACCCACAGGATAGCCATTGATAAAGAAAAAGAAACTGACAATCATTACGCAGGCACGTGAGAAGGCAAGCCGCTTTGTGTGGACATTAGCAGACAAGGGGCACCTGGGTGGTTCAGTCAGTTAAGTGTCCAACTTGGTTTTGGCTCAGGTCATGATCTCACGGTTTGCGGGTTCAAGCCCTGCATCAGGCTCCATGCTGACAACACAGGGACTTGTTTGGGACTCTCTCTCCCTCTCTCTCTGCCCCTCCCGGGCTCTCTCTCTGTCTCTCTCTCTTGAAATAAATAAATAAACTTAAAGGAAAAAAGGAAGTTAGCAGACAAAGGGGTACCTGGGTAACTCAGTAGGTTAAGCAACAACTCTTGATTTTGGCTCAGGTCATGATCTCGTAGTTTGTGAATTTGAGCCCCACTGATAGTATAAAGCCTACTTGGGATTCTCTCTCTCCCTCCTTGCTGCCTCTTCCCTGCTTATGCTCGCTCTCTTTCTGTCTCTCTCTCAAAAAAAAAAAAAAACCAAACATTAAAAAAAAAGAAGTTAGTAGACAAAGCAAAGAGCATATTTAGAGTTCCCTCACCTCTGAAATAGAAGATCTTGAAACCGTCAGATATTAAATGTACAACACATATATATGAAATATTTAGGATGAAGAAATAAAGGATATAGTGACTAAGATACCACCAGAAACAGAGAAACTTTGAAAAATGGATCTTCTAGAAATAAAACTATTTCTTTGTTGAATTTTAAAAAAAGAACCTCCAGAAGATAGTTGAACAGTAAATTAGACGATGAAGAGGGAATTAGTAAACTGGAGGGTATAGCCACAATAATCACCAAGAATGTAACACAGAGTGACTAAGAGATAGAGAGATGAAACCAAGGAGCTTGGGAAGATGGCAGAGAAGGACCCTGAGCTCACCTCTTCCCATGGACACATCAAGGCCACAACTACATTTGGACCAACACACTCAGAAAACAACCTCAAGACTAGCGAAACAGCTTTAGCAGGGCACAGCTAAAGATATAGAGAGAAAACCACATTGAGAAAGGCAGGAAGGGCAGAGACATGGTTGGAACCAAACCACTGTGTGGTGGCCCACAAGTGGGAGGGACATCAAGGATGCCCCTGGAGGAGTTGGGGATCAGGCCCCACATTGGGCATCCACCACCTTGGGGATCTGTACCAGGAAGATGAACCTCCATAATATCTGGCTTTGAAACTCAGTGGGCCTTAGCTTTGGGAGAGCTGGAAGTCTATAGGAAATTGGGACTCTGCTCTTAAAATGCCAATGCACTATATCACTTGGTCTGAGACCCAGCACAGAGGCAGCATTTTGAAAAGTGGCTGGGTTATACATGAAGGAGATTCACTGACTACTGTTAGGGCACGTGCCAGAGGGGCAGGGATCTGCAGGAACTTTCTCCAGGAACAGAATTGCTGCCAAGCACCATTTTATTTGTCCTCTTTTGGCCTAGCTTGCCTGACACTGGCAGGGGTCAGTTCTAACACTCTCAATCTACTTGGCTAACACCACTTGCCCCACCCTAGCATTCCCCTATGGACTCACCCCACCCAACCCACTCACCTTGGTGGGCACGTCTCCAAAGTGCCTCTGTTCGGCCACACCTGGCAGGATGCCTCAGTTGGGACCAGCACCCTTTCAAAGCAAGTCTTGCCCTAGGGAGGGGGATGGCAGCTCTTCCTACCAGCACATCCACAACAGCTGTGGCCAGGCCTCTCCGCCAGCTGCACCAGGGGCCAGCCTTGTCCACCAGTGTAGCTGCAGTAGTTACAGCCCAGGCACAACAGGACGGCACACACAGCCCACACAAGGGATACCCCTGGAGCAACTGAATCTGGTAACCAGGGGTGATTGTGCTACTGGGTCCCACAGGATGCTGTCTATATAACGCCACTCCTTTTTTTTTTTTAATGTTTATTTATTTTTGAGACAATGCGAGAGACAGAGTGCAAGCAGTGGAGGGGCAGACAGAGGGAGACACAGAATCTGAAGCGGGCTCCAGGCTCTGAGCTGTCAGCCCAGAGCCCGGCATGGGTCTTGAACTCATGAACTGCGAGATCATGACCTGGGCTGAAGTCAGATGCTTAACCAACTGAGCCACTCAGGTGCCCCTACAACGCCACTACTTTTAAGATCAAAAGATGTAGCTGAGCTACCTAACACATAGAAACAAACAGAGATCCAGACAAAATGAGGAGACAGAGGAATATGTTCTAAATAAAAGAACAAGACAAAACCTCAGAAAAAGAATTAAATGAAGATAAGAAATTCACCTGATAAAGAGTTCAAAATTATGGTCATAAAAATGCTCACTGGATTTGAGAGAGAAGTGGATGAACTCAATATGAACTTCAACAAAGAGAAAATATTAGAAGGAACCAATTCAGAACTGGAGAATACAATAACTTGAATGAAAAAAACACTAGGGGGAATCAACAACAGATAAGAGGATGCAGAATAGATCAGTGATCTGGAAGGCAGGGTAGTAGAACTCATCCAAGCTGAATAGCAAAAAGAAAAAAAAAGAATTTTTTAAAGAATGAGGGTAGGTTAAGAGACCTCTAAGACATCCGTAAGTGTACTAACATCCACATTATAGGAGTCCCAGAAGGAGAAAAGAGAGAGCAAGGGGCAGAAGACTTACTTGAAGAAAAAATAGCTGAACATTTCCCTAACCTGGGGAAGGAAACAGACATCTAAGTCCAGAAAGCACAGAGAGCTCCAAACAAGATGCACCCAAGGAGGTCCATACCAATACACAAAATAACTACAATGTCAAAAATTAAAGATAAAGAAAGAATCTTAAAAGCAGAAAGAAAAAAAAAGCAACTAGTTACAAACAAGAGAAACTCCATAACTATATCAACTGATTTTTCAGCAGAAAATTTGAGGGCCAGAAAGGAATGACATGATGTATTCAAAGTACTTAAAGGAAAAGACCTACAACCAAGAATACTGTACCCAATACTCTATATTTTTTGAGACAGAGAGAGCGTGAGTAGGGGAGAGGGGCAGAAGGAGAGAGAGAGAATCTTAAGTAGGTCCATGCTCAGTGCAGAGCCCATTGCAGGCTTCGATCCCACAACCCTGGGATCATGACCTGAGCTGAAATCAAGAGTCAGACGTTCAACCCACTGAGCCACCCAGGCACCCTGGATACCATTTTTAACATAAGAAGAAATAGAGTTTCCCAGACAAACATAAATTAAAGGATTTTACCACCACTCAACTGACCTTACAAGAAATGTTAAAGGGACTTCTTTAATCAGAAAGAGAAGGCCATAACTAGAAGTAAGAAAATTATGAAAGGAAAAAGTGTCACTGGTAAAAGCACATATAAAGAAAGTAAAGGTAGTAGATAAATCACTTACTAAGCTATTATGAAGCCTAAAAGACAGACGTAGTAAAATCAATTATATCTACAATAATTAGTTAAAGGATTGAAAAAAAGATATAAAATATGATGTCACGTACATAAAATATGGAGGGGGAGTAAAAATGTAGTGCTCTTAGAATGTGTTCAAACTTAAGTGACCATCAACCTAAAATAGACTGCTATATACAAAGGATGTTCACATGAATCTCATGGAACTACAAACCAAAAATCTATAATAGCTACACAAAAAATAAAGAGAAAGGAATGTAAGCATAAAGGTAAAGAAAGTCATTAAATCACAAGGGAAAAGAGCAACAGAAGAAGAAAGGAACATAGAACTACAAAAACAACCAGAAAACAATTAAAAAATGGCAGTAAGTATATCCCTATCAATAATTACTTTAAATGTGAATGGACTAAATGCTTCAATCAAAAGACACAGGGTGACTGAATGGACTAAAAAAAAGATACATCCATATGTTGCCTAGAAGAGACTCACTTCAGACCTAAAACACATACAGACTGAAAGTGAAGGGATGAAAAAAGATATTCTGTGCAAATGAAGCAAAAGGAAAACTGGGGTAACAATACTTATATCAGATGAAATAGACTTTAAAGCAAAGACTGTAACAAGGGACAAAGAAGGGCATTACATAATGATAAAAGAATCAATCTAACAAGAAGATAAAACAATTATTAGTATATATGCAATCCACCATAGGAGCACCTAAATATATAAAGCAAATATGAACAGACATAAAGGGAGAAATTGACAGTAATATAATAACAGGAGAATTTAACATACCACTTAAATCAATAGATAGATCATCCAGACAGAAACTCAATGAGGAAATTGAACGATACACTAATGAGATGGACTTAACAGATATACACAGAACATTTCATCCAAAAACAGCAGGATACACATGCTTTTCAAGGGCCCATGGAACATTATCAAGGATAGGTCACATGTTAGGCCACAAAACAAGTCCCAGTAAATTTAATAAGACTGAATTCATATCAAGCATCTTTTCTGACCCCAACAGTATGAAACTAGAAATTAGTTACAAGAAAAAAATGGAAAAACCCACAAACATGTAGAAGCTAAACAATATGCTCCTCAACAATGAATGGGTCAATGAAGAAATCAAAGAGGAAATAATAAACAACTGGGGACAAATGAAATTGGAAACATACTGGTTCAAAACCTTTGGGGTGCAGCAAAAGCAGTTCTAAGAAGGAAATTTATACAATACAGGCCTTCCTCAAGAAATAAGAAAAATCTCAAATAAGCTATCTAAACTTAAACATAAAGAAACTAGAAAAAGAGGAACAAAAAAAGTCCAAAGCTAATAAAAGGAAGGAAATAATAAAGATCAGAATGGAAATAAATGAAATAAAGACTAAAAAGGCAAAGAAAAGGTCAATGAAACTCAGAGTTTGTTCTTTGAAAAAGTAAACAGAATTGATAAATCTTTAGCCAAACTCATCAAGAAAAAAAGAGAGAACACTCAAACAAAATCAGAAATGAAACAGAAGTTACAACCGACATCACATAAATAGAAAAGACTACTATGAAAAATTATACACCAACAAAGTGGACAACCTAGAATAAATGGATACATTCCTAGAAACATACAATCTTCTAAGACTGAATCAGAAAGAAATAGGAAATCTGAACACATCAATTACTAGTAATGAAATTGACTCTGTAATTAAAAAACAAAAAAACAAAAAAACCTCCCAACAAAAGTCAAGGACCAGATGGCTTCACAGGTGAATTCTACCAAACATTTAAAGAAGAGTTAATACCTATCCTTCTCAAACTATTCCAAAACATGAAAGAGGAAGGAATGCTTCCAATTTCATTCTACAAGGCCAGAATTACCTTGATACAAAAACAAGACAAAGATACTGCAAAAAGAAAAATTACAGGCAAATATCCCTGATGAAAACAGATGCAAAAATCCTCAACAAAATATTATCAAACTAAATCCAACAATACGTTGAAAAGATCACTAACTATGATCAAGCAGGATTTATTCCAGGGATGTAAGGGCTCATTATCCACAAATCAACCAATGTGATACACCACATTAACAAAATGAAGGAGAAAAATCATAATAATCTCAATAGATGCAGAAAAAGCATTAGGCAAAATTCAAACTCCATTCATGATAAAAACCCTCAACAAAGTGAGTATACAAGGAACACACCTCAACATAATAAAGGCCATACATGACAAACCAACAACTAACACCATACTCAATGGTGAAAACCTGAGAGTTTTCACTGTAAATTCAGGAATAAGACAAGGATATCCAGTTTTGCCACTTTTATTCAACATAGTACTGGAAGTCCTAGCCACAGAAATCAGACAAGTAAAAGAAAATAAAGACATCCAAATTAGTAAGGAAGAAATAAAACCATCACTATTTGCTTATGACATGACACTATATATAGAAAACTCTAAAGATTCTACCAAAAACCTATTAGATTAATTAAATTAATTCAGTCAAGTTGAAGGATATGAAGATTAATATACAGAAATCTGTTGCATTTCTATACACTAATAACTTGCAGAAAAAGAAATCAACAAAATAATCCCACTTAAAATTACATCTAAAAGAATAAAATACCTAGGAATAAGTTTAGCCAAGGAGGTAAAAGATTTATATTCTGAAAATTATTGGACACTGATGAAAGGAAATTGAGGTTTCTACAAATAAATGGAAAGATATACCATAATCATGGATTGGAAGAATTAATATTATTAAAATGTCCATACTTCCCAAAGCAATCTACAGATTCAATGCAATCTCTATCAAAATACCATAGTATTTTTCACAGAACTAGAACAAATAATCCTAAAATTTGTATGGAACCACAAAAGACCCCCAAAAGCCAAAGCAATCTTGAGAAATAAGAACAAAGCTGGAGGTTTCACAATCCCAGATTTCAAACTATACTACAAAGCTATTGTAATCAAAACTGATACTGGCACAAAAACAGACACATAGATCAATGGAATAGAATAGAAAGTCCAGAAATAAACCCATGCTTACATGGTCAATTAATCTATGAAAAGGTATACAAAAATATACAACAGGAAAAAGATAGTATCTTCAATAAATGGTGTTAGAAAAACTGGAAAGTTACATGTAAAAGCATAAAATTGGACTACATTCTTACATCATTTACAAAAATAAACTCAAAATGGACTAAAGACCTAAATATGAGACCTGAAACCACAAAACTCCTAAAAGAAAAGATAGGACATTGGTCTTAATATTTTTTTGGCTCTGTCTCCTCTGGCAAGTGCAACAGAAGCAAAAATGAACAATTGCGATTACATTAAACTAAAAAGCTTTTGCACAGCAAAGGAGACCATCAATAAAATTAAAAGGCAAATGAATGGGAGATGTTTGCAAATGATATGGGTAAGAGATTATTACCCAAAATACATGAAAAACTGATACAACTCAACACCAAAAAATCCCAAATACTCTAATTTAAAAATGGGTAGTGAACCTGAATGGACATTTTCCCAAAGAAAACATACAGATTGCCAAAAGACACATGAACAAATCTCAACATCACTTAATAATCAGGCAAATGCAAATCAAAACCACAATTACATCACCCCATGCCTGTCAGAATGGCTAGAATCAAAAAGGCAAGAAATGACAATGTTGGTGATGATATGGAGAATAGAGAACACTCATGCACTGTCCCACTGTTGGTGGGAATGTAAATTGGTGCAGCCACTGTGGGAAACAGTTTGGAGGTTTTTTTTTTTTAAGTTTATGTATTTATTTGAGAGAGACAGAGACAGTACAAGTGGGGGAGGGGCAGAGACAGAGGGAGAGAAAGAGAATCCCAAGAAGCTCTGCACTGCCCGTGCAGAGCCCGACGTGGGGCTTGAACCCACGAAACCATGAGATCATGACCTGAGCCAAAACCAAGAGTCAGATGCTTAACTGACTGAGCCACCAGGGGCCCTAGTATGGAGGTTCTTTAAAAACCTAAAAATAAGGGGGTTCCTGGGTGGCTCAGTTGGTTAAGCATCTGACTCTTGGTTTTGGCTCAGGTCATGATCTCACGGTGGTAAGAGTAAGCCCCATGTCAGGCTCCACACTGCTTGGGATTCTCTGTCTTCCTCCCTCTCTATCTCTCCCTACCCCCGTCAAAAAATAAAAGTAAAAATGTTTAAAAAAACAACTGAAAATAGAAATACCATACAATCCATTAATTCCACTGCTGAGTATTTACCTGGTGAAACTGAAAACATTAATTTAAAAAGATATATACATCCCTATGTTCATTGTGGCATTATTTACAATAGCCAAAACATGGAAGCAACCTAAGTTTCCACTGGTGTAAAAAGAATGAAATCTTGCCATTTGTGACAACATGAATGGACTTAAAGGGGAATTATGTTAAGTGAAATAAGTCAGACAAGACAAATACCATATTATTTCACCTATCTGTAGAATCTAAGAAACAAAACATATGAACAAAAAAGCCAGAAACAGACTCAAGTGAAATAAGTGAAGGGAATTAAGAGTACACTTAGAGTGATGAGCACTAAGTAATGCATAGAATTGTTGAGTCACCGTGCTATACACTGAAACTAATATAATATTGTATGTCAACTGTAACTCAATTCATAAATAAATAAATAAATAAATAAATAAAGTCTATGTTCAAGTGAAGAAAAAAATGAAAGCAATAATAAGAGATATGAAAGATAGAATGAGAAAGTCTAATACATCTATTTGGAATCCCAAAGATAAAGCATAGAGAGCCTAAAGAAAAAGGAGTATTTGGAAAGATAATGTCTAAGTTCCAGAATCTATAAGAAAATATAAATATACAAAATCAGGGAGCATAACACCCTAACAAGAATAAATAAAAATAAATTCATACTTCAATTCACTTTAATGAAACCATAGTACACCAGAAACAAAAGTCTTAAAATGGGCGAGAGAGAAAGAATCTCTTTTATAAAGAAACACGATTACATTAAGGGTAGACTTTTTCATGACAATGGAATCCAGAAAACAGGAAAAGAACATCTTCAGATAAACGAGAGGAAGTAATTCTCCACCTAGAACTGTGTATCATCAAAACAATTTTCCAAGAAAAATGATGCAAAAAAAAAAAAAAAAAAAAGAGAGAGAGAGAGAGAGACATTTACAGGGTAGCATAAACTGAGAACATGCGCCATCAAGATATCTGTACTAAAGAAACTTCTAAAGTGTTTAAAGGAAGATGATAAAACAATTCCAAATAGATCAATAATCCCAATAAATATAGTAGGAGTATATTTGCCAATCAAAAAGACAGTGTCAGTTTAGATTCTTTTAAAACTAATCCAGCTGTGTATTGTTTATAAGAAATATATATAAAGCATAAGGATACAGAAAGTTCAAAAGTGAAAAAGCATGGAAAAGGAAATATCTACAAATAATAAGCAGGCATAGTTATTTTCATATCAGGTAAGCTTTAAGACAAAAGATATTTTTAAGGATAGAAATCATATAGTTGATCCACATTATTCATGGATCCCATATTGCAAATTTGCCTACTTATTAAAATTTATTTTAACTCTAAAATCAATACTTGCAGATCTTTGTAGTCATTTGCAGACAGGCAGAATGGCAAAAAAATTGAGTCATTCAATGCACACGTTCCCAGCTGAGGTTGAACAAGGTGACACTCTGCATTCTTGCTTCAGCACTTCCTATAACCAAATGTCCTTTTTGCCATCTACATAATGCCACATCTTTAGCATTTTTGTGCTTTTCACTGGTGATTTTGCTGTTTAAAATGTCCCCCAGCCATACTGCTCAAGTGCAGTCTAGTGTTCCTACACACAAGAATGCTGTGATGTGCCTTATGGAGAAAATATACATATTATATAAGCTTCATTCAGGTATGAGTTACAGTGTTGTTGGCCATGAGTTCAATGTTCATGAATCAACAACATATATTAAATGAGACGCCTTTAGACAGAAGCACATGTAAAACGAGATTATGTATTGATAAAAATGTTATGACCAGAAACTCATAGGAACCTAACCCTGTATGTTCTCTAGGAGCAATGGCTCAATATTTGTTAAGTCAGTGTTTGCCACACTTTAAAGAACATAATTACATACAATAATGATAATCAACTATAGATCAATTTACCAGGAAGATATGGCAATTCTAAATTTATATATCTAATAAAATAGCCTGAAAACATATAAGGCAAAAATTGCTATAACTTTAGGGAGAAATTGTTAAATTCACCATTATAACAGGAGGCACCTTTCTTCTTTTTTTAAAAAAAGTTTTCCTTTATTTTGAGAGATAGCATAATCAGGAAGGGACAGAGAGAGAGGGAGAGAATGTCAAGCAGGCTCCACATTGTCAGTGCAGAGCCGGATGCAGGGCTCAATCTTAAGAACTGTGAGATCATGACCTGAGCAGAAATGAAAAGTCAGATGCTTAACTGACTGAGCCACCCAGGTGCCCCAGGAGTCACCTTTCTTAATCACTGATAGGTCAAGCAGACAAAAAATCAAGAAGATACAGAAGATAAGAATAGAACAATCAACAAGCTTAAGGTTAATTGATAGGTATAGACACTATACATTTTCCTGAAGCAAACATGGAACAGTTAGAAAATTTCTTATTACATACTAGGCCACAAAGAAATTTGCGGAGGGTTTGAAGAATCAATCAGTATTACACAGATATCCTCTAACCAATTGGGTTAGAAGTGGGTATTAAAAGTTAAATAAAACTAGTTACACACTTGGAAATTTAAAAACACACTTCTAAATAGTTCAAGAGTAAAACACATCATAATGGAAATGTAAAAATAATTAGAACTGAATGATAAGGAAGGACCAATATATCAAAACTTAAGTCTTGCCAAGAAAGTGAAACGTAACAGGAATTAATGGCTTTAAAGGTTTATTTTAGAAAAGAGAGGGAAAAATTAATGAGCTAAATGTCCAGTTTAAATTTTAGAAAAAGAACACAAAATAGACCCAGATAAAGTAGAAGAAACAGATAATATAAAGGCAGAGAATAATAACTAGAAAATAATGACACAAAGTAATAAAGCAGTACTAGTACTGGTAATAAAAAAAAAGCTACTAGTAATAAACTGTAAGATAAAGTTACAAAGATACAAAAGCCAACCAACCAAACAAAAAACAAAACAAAGGATGATCAACAAAGACAAAAGTTTATCCTGAAAATACAAATTGGAACTCTGGAGAAACTGAAAAGAATAGAGGCATAAGTAAACAATACTGGGAATGAAAAAAAGAATGTTAAATTTTAAAATGGAGATTTTCAGAGATAGTACTATAATCCCTATGCCAATACATTTGAAAATGAAATGGAAAAGTTCCTAGAAAAACAATGACCAAATCTGCCTCAAGATAAACAGTGGATAGTCTTAGAAACACTAAAAATAAAAATAAATTAAGCAGCTGTTAGAAATTTCCCCACAAAATAACCACCAGGCCCAGATAGTTTTCAGATGAGTTTTGCAAACATTCAGATAACAGACCATTTCCATCTCCCCAACTAATGCCACAAGGCCAGTAAAACTAATAAGGAACATACAAGAGAAGAAAATTATAAGCCAATCTAATTCACAAACATTGATACCAAAACCCCTATACCAAACAGTAATGAATAGTGGTATATAAGATGATAAAACATTAATCCCTGAAATTCAAGAGTAGCTTAATTTGAGAAACTCTGTTAGTTTCATTAATCATGTTCACAAATTAAAGAAGAATCATGATTATCTTAATGCCAAAAAAATCATTTGACAAAATTCAACCCCAAGTTTTGATTAAAACAAACAAAAAAACCCGTAGAAATAGAAGGGGATTCCTTAACCTAATTAAGGAAATCTAGTTAGCAATCTAGATCATATATTATTCTATATGAGAAAGTGTTAGAAACCTTCCCTTAGACCAAGACAAGGATGCCCGCTTTTACGGATCCTATTCAACATTATACTGGAGGTCTTAGCCAGGGCTGTAAGACAGGAAAAAGAAATAAAAGTCATAAAAAAATCTGTCATTATTTTTTTTTTAATTTTTAATGTTTATTTTTGAGAGAGAGAGAGAGAGACAGAGCATGAGCAGGGGAGAGGCAGACAGAGAGGGAAACACAGAATCCGTAGCAGGCTCCAGGCTCTGAGCTGTCAGCACAAAGCCCGAGGTGGGGCTTGAACTCATTAGCCGTGAGATCATGACCTGAGCTGAAGTCAGACACTTAACTGACTGAGCCACCCAGGTGCCCCAACACTGTCATTATTAATAGGTGATAGGATTCTTTACATAGAAAACCCAAAAGATTCTAACAATAATTTTTTACAAATTCTAAGTGGTTTAGTAAGAAATTGTTAAAAAGCATAATAAAAGAAGACATCATTTAATTGCAACCAAAAAGTATAAGATGCTTAGGAATAAATTCTATCAAAAGATGTACAAGACCTTTACGGGGCAGATCATAAAATTATATTGAAAAATCTTAAAGGCGACCTCATTAAATTGAGAGACACATTATGCTCATGGATAAGAAGAGTCAATAATATATAGATGTTAATGTAGCCACGAATTGAACTATTGATATAATGCAATTCTAATCCAAATCTTTGAAGGCTTCGTTTGTTTGTTTTTGGTGGCAGTACCAAGTTGATTCTAAACTACATAAAAGTACAAAGGCCAAGGATAGTTAAGACATTCCTAAAGAAAAAGAATTATGTGGGACCACTTGCCTTACTAAACAGTAAGACTTTGCAAAGCTGTAACACCTGAGATTGCATGGAATTGGCACAAGGAAATAGATAAGGTAACCAGTGTGACAGGAGAGAGATCTCAGAACAGTCCCAGGCACATATACGTCTGAGCTCATGCTGGAGACCTGTGGAGAAATGAAGCTATCCATGTGGGAAAGAGTGGACCCTTACCATGCACACAAAAAAAATTCCAGATTGAGGTGAGGACTTATGTGTCAAAACAAAACTTTTTTTTTTTAATTTTTAAAAAATGTTTCTATTTATTTTTGAGACAGAGGGAGACAGAGCAGGAGCAAGGGAGGGGCAGAGAGAGAGGCAGACACAGAATCTGAAGCAGGCTCCAGGCTCTGAGCCATCAACACAGAGCCCGACGCAGGGCTCTAACTTACGGAGTGTGAGATGGTGACCTGAGCTGAAGTCAGACGCTCAACACCCTGAGCCACCCAGGCACCCCCCATAACAAAACGTTAAAGATTTAAGAAGATAATATAGTAGAATAGATCACTGAAGTGGATCTAGAGAAAGGTTTCTTTTTTCTTTTTAAAAAAATTTTTTAACGTTTATTCATTTTTTAGAGACAGAGAGAGACAGAGCATGAGCAGGGGTGGAGCAGGGAGAGAGGGAGACACAGAATCTGAAGCAGGCTCCAGGCTCCGAGCTGTCAGCACAGAGCCCAATGTGGGGCTTGAACTCACGAACTGTGAGATCACGACCTGAGCTGAAGTCAGATGCTTTAACCGACTGAGCCACCCAGGCACCCCTAGAGAAAGGTTTCTTAAACAAGACACAAAACAGCCCTAACAATATAATATTAATACATTTGACATCATTAAAACTAAAATTAAGACCTCTGTTTATATGAAAACATCATAAAGAAATTAAAATAGAAAACACAGGCCAGAAATTGGTAGAAGATATTCACAATACACATAGTGAACAACATTCAGAATGTATTAAGAATTCCTTCATCTCAATAAGAAATTAAAATAGAAAACACAGGCCAGAAATTGGTAGAAAATATTCACAATACACATAGTGAACAACATTCAGAATGTATTAAGAATTCCTTCATCTCAGTAAGAAAAAGGCAAGCAACCCAACAGGAAAAAAAGGACAAATGACATAAACATTAACTCGAGCAGGTGACAAATACGTGAGAAAACTTATCTTTAACCTTACTAGTAATTAGGGAAACACAATTTAGCAATGAGGTATCATTTTATATCCATTAGACTAACCAAAAATTAAGGCTGACAGTAATAAGTGTCAGAGAGGACATTCATGAGTCAGCAGGATCACCTTACATTGCTGGTAGGAATGTAAATTGGTTCAACCATCTTGGAAAACAATTTAGCATTACCTTTAGAGCGAGGTATATCTTAACACATTCTCTGACCTAGCAATCCTATTCCTAAGTACACACACTCTAGAGAACATTTAGCGGTAGTTTAGGCATACATATCTATGGATAAACTTGTTAAACAAAGAGCAAGAATGAAAGAGAGGGTTAAACATGGAGGTAGGCACAAGATAATGGTAATGTTTTAGCTCTTGTGTTGTAAGTAAGCTCTTGTGTTGTAAGATGATATAAAGAAATAAATTTCCTAGATGTTTCTTTTAAACTGAATAACTTAAAATGGAATTTTTTTCATTGGGGAAATTTATATTAATAAATATAGCTATATGTGGTACAAATGTTCATTATCAGCCAATTCAAAGATTATTGATTGGGTAATTTGACTTTCAGGGGGCAATGGCTAATGAAATGCATTTCATTTAGATAAAGATTGAAAAACTCTTGCACACAAGCTCTTTCTTTAGGAGTCAAGAATATGATAAGCATGACATTTTGTTTTAAACACTTTTAGGAAAATAAAAACATTCTATGGATGATCTATCTAAGGAAAAACCTGTAAGTCCAACGTAGATATCTGATGATAATGAAACCATTAAAACATTTTTGTCATTTTCAATCAAGCATGATTACCTCTTTGGTAAGTAAGTTATAAATATATATTTTTTCCAGAATGAGGGCATTATAATGCTTTCCAAGAAATTCCTGAATGTTTTTTGCTAAGTGGAGAAGATATCTAAATGGCAAAAACCTGATTCAGACTTGTACTCTTCAGAGTAGATGTGATACCACAGCTGAGAAGCTTTCAGTGAGTGTCGATAGTAACGAAAAGCAATTCAAAGAAAATGTAGTATGAACTATTGACAAAATTCCTGTTCAGAGGACTCTGTAAGATGTTGCATCAGTATCAAAGTCATAGTATGCAGTGCACAATAACTATGATATATTTGGGCTAGCAGACATTTTACTCAACAGTTCAACAAACCATTGATCAGTAGCAGGCAACTTGGAAAATGTATGACACGTAAATGAAGCAGTACTTGATTTTTTTTTTTGTTCTGTTAATTGCATCCAAGAAGAGATTTTGAAATGCAGTAAAGCTTATTGGCATGTTTAAACATCCTTTTCTAAAACTGAAACAGAACACGAAGAAATATTTTCCAGAGGGAAAAGCAACTAAGTGATTTAGAAATTCAACCATCACTATCCCCCAGGATGAAATTTTCAAACTCCTCAGGAGAAATTTTCAACACTCCAGGTTTCAAGCACGATGGCCCATGAGTAACTGAGAGCAGTCATCAGCAGAGTGAAAAAAATCTCTCCATGATTTTGGAGTCCACAGTCAATCTGAATATCCAGAACTATCTGCCAGTTTCGAGAACTTGCTGCAATTTCAGATGTCTATTTATTTATTTATTTATTTATTTATTTATCTATTTATTTTGGTGGGAATGCAAATTGGTGCAGCCGCTCTGGAAAGCAGTGTGGAGGTTCCTCAGAAAATTAAAAATAGACCTACCCTATGACCCAGCAGTACCACTACTAGGAATTTACCCAAGGGATACAGGAGTACTGATGCATAGGGGCACTTGTACCCCAATGTTTATAGCGGCACTCTCAACAATAGCCAAATGATGGAAAGAGCCTAAATGTCCATCAACTGATGAATGGATAAAGAAACTGTGGTTTATATACACAATGGAATACTACGTGGCAATGAGAAAGAATGAAATATGGCCTTTTGTAGCAACGTGGATGGAACTGGAGAGTGTGATGCTAAGTGAAATAAGCCATACAGAGAAAGACAGATACCATATGGTTTCACTCTTATGTGGATCCTGAGAAACTTAACAGAAACCCATGGGGGAGGGGAAGGAAAAAGAAAAAAAGAGGTTAGAGTGGGAGAGAGCCAAAGCATAAGAGACTGTTAAAAACTGAGAACAAACTGAGGGTTGATGGGGGGTGGGAGGGAGGGGAGGGTGGGTGATGGGTATTGAGGAGGGCACCTTTTGGGATGAGCACTGGGTGTTGTATGGAAACCAATTTGACAATAAATTTCATATATTAAAAAAAAATAGGCTATACAACTTAAAAAAAAAAATCAGATGTCCTTTAACTGAGAGTTAGGATTTTCTAACTTAATAAAAATAAAGAGTAAAAATACAAAGTGACCCGCTGAGAAACTACATATGTTTCATGCTGTCACAATCCTGGATATGTAGCCCTTGGTGTAAAGTTGCAAGTGAATTTCCTCTCCAAGATATAAAACTATTATTACCATTGTTATTATTAACCTGAAAGAATTAAATAATTATTTACAAAATCGTGATGGTTCCTTTAAAAGTTACCAAAAGCTGATGGTCTGCATTAAGTAACCCAGAGAGGCTGAAGATTTGAGGCCTTCTGTTCACAATGTCTCCTGGGCCCCTGGCAGGATTCTGAGCCTTTCTTAGTATTATAAAGTTATGCTAGATCGTTCCTGTTAAGAGTGGGTGTTTCTGGTGGTCTCCCCGTGGCTTCTTTTCATGTAGGAATTAAAGAGGAATTGGAGAGAGTTAGGGTCTTGTGCATTACCCTCAGAATCCCCACTTTTTCTTTCTTTCTTTTTTTTTTTTTTAGGTAGGCTCCATGCCCAGCATGGAACCCAGTGTGGGGCTTGAACTCATGACCCTGAGATCAAGACCTGAACTGAGATCAAGAGTCAGATGGTTAACCAAGTGAGCCACCCAGGCATTCCCCCCCCCCCCCCCCAGCATCCCCACTTTTAAAGAGCAACTCCTGGCTTTGCGCTAATCAGCACTTCTGCTTTGGTACTTTATCAGGCAGCACAGGGTCCAGCCTGAGAAATGCCAACTTGGGCATAGCTCACCACCCTAGAGTTGGAAGGATCTGGGCTCGAGTCCTGCCCCTGCTACTTTCCAGATGTGCTTTCCAGTGACTTTCCTCACTCTGAGCCACCACGTTCCCATCGGGAAAGCTCAAGTAATTCCTTCATCTTGGCTGGGTGATTGTGAATTGTGAACGAGAAAATACACGTGAAAGTGTTTTGACGCTGACGATGTCAAATTGACATCGCGAACAGACTGAAGGATCAACTCCCATTTCTCCCACTGCCAAAAATCTTTCCCATTCTGTTCTCCCAGCAGAAGCCAATGCCTGCTCAGTGTTAAAGGTGATGGATGATTGTGAGGCACATAGGACATCAGGGGAATCTCGAGGGGAAGGAAATGGCGACTCCTTTCTGAGTCACGCTTTACTTTCTATCCAGTGATCTTTCCTTCCATCAGCCACTCATCTACCCATCCAATAAATATCTTTCATGCGACTGAGCCAGCAGCCTGTGAGCACTCTGATTCTATCTAATGAAACGTTGTCAACACTTCTCTTACCACAATGTTGTCAACAGCTCTCTTGAGTCCTGCCATTTGTGCTGAAACCAAAGCTGCTAACAGTGGCTGGAGTGCAGCTCCCATCTGACCCTATGGTTTGGCAGAGCCGACAGTCTGGTGGCTTCGCTGGGACCGTCAAGCCAAAGGGCTAGGGAAAACTGGGCTCCAGGAAACCACACTGAAAATGTAAGAATGCTTATGGGGATTGGAAAAACCAGACTCAGTTTAGTCGTGGGCTTCCTCCATCCAGTCTGACAAAGTTGTGTAGACACAGGGCGGGTGCTGAGGAAGTAGACAGACCACGGCTGCAATGGGACAGGGCTTTGTGATCTAGCAAAAGGGATGTCTTCTCGGCCAGACTTGGGGAAAGCCAGGCTTCCAGAATAGCCTTGCCAAGTTTAGGAAACAGGCAGGCTTTTCATCCTGGCTCCTCCTAGGTCTCCATGTCTAGACATTTGCTTGGTGATACCATGGTAACTGTGATGCCACAATGGAACATTCTTCCCAAGGTGGTAGAAGGAATCCCTCTGTTGAGCACTGCTGTGTAAGGTCAGAGTGAGTTCATTTCTCCTTTGGCAGTAGCAGTTCACAGAAGACTCTGAGAGCCATCCTGACAACAAGAAACATCCAGTGTCATGAGCGGAACATGGTGACTGAGAACGGCTATTGTGCACAGTTTGAGGCAAGAGTGGGGCTGATGGTATGGTGGGTGGGGAGACACGTGTGGGCTTTGAACTCAGACCCCAGTTCAAACTCCAGCTCCAACACTTGGCAGCTGTGTGACCTGGGGCAGGTTTCTGTGTGTGAATGTCAGTTTCTGAATCTGTAAAATGGGGACAGTGACACTGTCTGCCTTGTCCGGTTATTGCACAAATTAACAGAGCTACAAACTGGGCGGTTATGATGTAAAAGTATAAGTGGTCAGCAGTGAAAAGAAATCCCAGCATCATTTAAGCCAGCTGAGTGTGGCAGGATGGGCAAAGCCAGGGGTGGGCTTGCAGTAAACCCTGCTCTTACTTTCAGCAGCATTTTATGGCTACAGAGTTAAGAAAGGGGTCAGATTCCATGAGTCAAAAACCAACCCTCTTCTGAGACCCAACTCTCTGGGAAGCCTGGGGACCCTGGCTGGATCGAGGAGAAAACTGACACACAGGGGCTGCCTCCTCTCTGTGGGCCATCTTCCCAATCCTAACAATATCGGTGCTGGGCAGCTGGTCCCTGAGCCCTTCACTGGACGGAACCAAGCAATTGGGACGTGACAGGTCTGTTTCCCACATTTTGGAGGCTTTGTCAGGGGAAAGGAAAGAGGCAGGGCCTCTGACGCGGTGGGGGGATTGCCGCTTTAGGGAGGAGAGGAAAAGCCTGTGCCTTTGGATATTGTGTTTTCACAGCTGCCCATGGTGCCTGCTGCAGTTCACTTTGGGGATGGCAGAGATGAGACGGATGCTCTTAGTACTGCTCTATGTCTCCCACTCTTCTGCCAGTGAGTGTGCTTCTCTTTTCCATGACAATGTCAGCAGCTTGTGTGACATGGCAGGGGGACCTGTCCAGGAATCCTGTACATGGCCCTTAATGTCCAGAGAGGGACTCAGGGGGAAGAGGACTGGCAGTGCTCTGCTCGGACAGCAGGTGTTGGCGGTGGGAATCAGGCAAAGAAAGGGAACATGGGCCGTGGATGCAGGAAACTGGCTTCAGCAGTCTGATGGCAGAGCTGATCCTCGGATGAGAGTGCCATTAGGAAAGTAAGCCTCAGACTATGGAAAAGCCCACTCAGAAACCCCACCAGGCACCACCAGGTGGGAGATGTCCTCCCTATGCCCAGGTGGAGGCCTATGGTATATCTGATGTACTCAGAAACCAGGCCCTCCCCTTGTTTCTACCTAAGCATTGTGGTTTCAAATAAATCTTTTATCATTAACCCCCCAAGTATCATTAAACTGATGGTTCCTGGTCCCAGGAGCAAGAAGGTACCTTGGAGCCTGCTTGGGACTCAGTCCTTCCCTGACCTCCAGGTCATCCAGAACTAAGATTCCATCCTAGGAAGGGGCAGGTTGAGAGGGGACAGCAAGCTCTGTTCCATCTAGCTGCCACCCTAGCTGGCTCTGTCCAATCTTCCTGGAGTTAGACGGGAGACAGGACAGAGCTTCTAACACCACCACAGCACACACCAAAGGGAGAACCCCCTACTTTCCTAGCCTACTCCACCTCCTTGCAGCCCCAGAGAGACCAAGGGATACCCACAAAACAGAAAGGGTCTCTCCTCCCTCTTAAATAGCTTCAGGCAAACATTTCATCTTTAGCTCAGATTTCCTCCTTATATCCTGGACCTTCCAAGGGTTTTATAAACTAGCCAACTAGAGCTTTGAGAAAGCAAAAGTCATCACCTACCTGTAGGTTCTTGTTGATTTGGGTAACAATGGTTAATGCCTTGTTCACTATAGATTGCCAACGTTCCATGAATTGAATAAATGGCTGATAACAGAGCCACCAATTATCTGACCAATAGTTGGCTGGTGGTGCCCACCATGTGACACCTATCATCCAGGACCACCAATTTATTTTTTTTAAGTTTATTTTGAGAGAGAGAGAAAGCATGAGTTGGGGAGGAGCAGAGAGAGAGGAAGAGAGAATTGCAAGCAGGCTCTGCACTGTAAGCGCAGAGCCTGATGCGGGGCTTGAACTCACAAACCGTGAGATTGTGACTTGAGCCCAAATAAAGAGTTGGATGCTTAACCGACTGAGTGACCCAGGCGCCCCAAGGACCACTGATTTAGAAACATGTACTAGGTACGTGTGGTTTGGGATTTATAAACAGCAACCAGAGTAGTGGCTTATGTTAAAAAAAAAAAAAAAAGGAATCATCCATTAGCATTATCAGTCATGAAGATACAGTTTGCAAAGCACCTTCCCATAATCTCACCTTACATGATCTTTATGACTCCAAGAGGTGTGTTACCCCATATTTCAAAAGAGGAAACTAAGGTCCAGAGAGGTAAAGTGGCTTTTCCCAGGTCTCACGGCACAGGGGCCAACAGTATCTGGGACACTGCATCCAGAACCTTCCCAAAACACTAGTAGGTCTCAAAGCTGAATACACATTAGAAACTACCTGGGGAGGCTTTTTAAAATGCCAGTGCCCAGGTCCTGTCCCTAAGGGGACAGCAGTTGGATGGCCAGCAGGTGGATGAAATGTGCAGCTAGGTTGAGAATCTCTGCCCTCCACTCTGAGTACTGAGGATGAGATAGGCACCCCTGGCCATGAGGACTGTCAGGACAGGGAGGGAGTCAGCAGCCACAGAGAGCAAAACACCCCATGTGTACGCCATCCCATAATGTTGCCTGCAAAGTAGGAGGCTCAGCTCACTCAGTCTGGGGCTTTGAGTTTCAAGGGTCCTTCCTGCTCTATCATTCTTACACTTTCCATGATTCTATGAATAAGGACTTATTTTTCAGTACAGAGCAATGCAGCATCTTGGGTGAAACCAGGACAGGCAGGGGGAGAATGTTTATTTAAAACATTAGTCAACATTTTACTCTCATTTGAAACAAATGTCCAGACCCAAGAGACTGCCCAATTGGAGGCAACTAACTTGAGGGCCTGGAAAGGCAAAGGCCAAGCAGGCCTGAATGGGCCAGAATCAGCCTCAACCTGGTGGGACCTTTTAACTCCTTGATGACTGGACTTCAGGGAGTGATTGGTAAAGCAAAATGCTTTTGTTCATTCACCAAATGATTTACTGAGCACTTACTATGCACTATACTAGCCCATAGGGATACACTGGCAAGCAAAACAAACACGGGGGAGCCACACATGCCAAACTGCCCAGGCAGGGAAAAGCAAGGGCAAATTTGAGAATGTGAAATGTGGCTGGAACAGAGACTGTGAGGGGTTGAAGGTGTATGGAGTTTGAAATCCAGCCCTGTACCTACCAGCTGTGTAACCTGGACAAGTTCTTACCAGCTCTAAAAGTCCATTCTCTCAGCCACACGTGGAGAATGACAACGTCCACCTCCGCATCTGTTGGAGGAGTTACATGAAGTAGTACATATCAGCAGTGCTCCAACTTTTTGACACTCTTAAAAATTATGGAGGGCCCCCAAGTAACTTTTGCTGTGAAGCTATATCTTTCCATATTTACTATATTAGAAATTAAAAACTGGGAAATTTTTAAAACACAAGAATATACAGGTTCACACACGCTGGTAGCCGTCACAGTGATGACATCATGTAGCCTCTGGAAAATTCCACTGCACAAGAATGAGAGAATGAGGGTGAGAAAGTAAACACTGTCTTAGTATTCTTATGAAAAAAGTTTTAACCTGTTTTAACCAGTTTTAACCTGAGGACTTCCAGAGGTCCCAGACCACGCTTTGAGAACCGCTTTCCGATACTGCCTCGAGTGCACTGCCAAGTGCCCAATAGAGGAGAGGGATTATCGGTAGCCTAAGGGGTTATTTTTAGATTCAAAGATGTCATCAAGCATCTTTTATGGAGAAAATGACCCACCAGGAAAAGAAATGTGGGTAGTGGAGTTCGTGGTGACCAAGATGGAGAGCCAGGAGGAGTGGGGAACCAGCAGGAGAGGTGGTCTTGAGGTGTGACACAGTGGTGGTGGCCACAGGCCGCCAACTCCTTGCCCCAACAGTGAGGCCCCCACACACCCTCTCTGCAGGTTGTGGCATCCAGAAAACCAGTGTTGTGGAAACTTCCGAGGAGGGTTTGGTCAAAGACCAGGAATTCCCGTGGGTGGTGTCGCTGCAGGATTCCCAGTACACTCACCTGGCTTTTGGCAGCATCCTCAGTGAGTTCTGGATCATCAGCATCGCATCTGCCTTGCAGAACAGGCCAGTACCCGTGCTTTGGGGCCTACACAGCCCCCTGGGGTGGAGGTGAAGGGACCCTTTCCGGCTCAGCCTGGGGAGACCTGGAAGGTAGATTCCTGGTGACAGGGCAACAGGGCTTTTTACTGGCTTGGCACTTGCCCTGCCATGACTCTTGGGGTCCTGGAATCACCAGTTGCCAAAGTCATGCTGTCCAGTGTGTTCTCTGCTGTGGGGACTGCACACCCACAAGGTGAAATGATTGTTCCTCCATCCTCCACGGGAAGGACATCTGTTCCCATTTTACTGCAACACAGGCACTGACCCCTGGTACTAGAGGTACTAGAGGTCTTTACTCTAAGTTTGTTAAGTGAATTGTTAGGAGCCCGTACCTTAAAACACTTAACCTTGAACCTTACAACGTGACTGCCACAAATATATGTGCATAGAGAAAAGACTTGAAGGAAATATGCAAACGCTTTACAAGCACTTATCTCTGAATGCTCAGAATGCACCCGATTTCTGTTTTCTTGTTTGAACTTCTTTGTATTCTCCAAACTCTATGTGGTAAATTTATACATTCTTGTAAACCACGAAAAAAAAAACCTCAAATGTTATTAAAGGAATAATTTTTTTGTAAAACATTTTACTTTTTGACCCAAAGATTTCACTTTTGAGAGTGGACATTAATCAAATAATTTCAACCACTGGAAAAGTTTTATGCACAAAAGTTTTATGCACAAAACAAAAGTTTTATGTTATTCATAGGGTGGTTAAACACACACAAAACACTCGAAATGTAAAGTCCAATTATCATGGATAAATACATTATGGTTACTCATTCATATATGTATAGCATATAATATATAGTACATAAATAATATATATAATTATTATATATCTCTATATATACTATTTATATGCCATATATATATACACGCACACACACACACACACACACACACACACACAGAGTATGGGGGAAGAGATTATAATTACTATAATTGCCCAAATAAGTAATAGTATAAACACTTGATAGAATATGGTGGAGATGCTGAATTTTTAAACCTATAACTTATATTTTTATTTGAAAATAGTTTTTATTTATTTATTTATTTATTTACTTATTTATTTATATTTTAGAGAGAGAGAGAGCACCAGTTGGGGAGAGGGGCAGAGGGAGAGAGTAAGAGACAGAATCTTAATTAAGCAGCTTCCATGCTCAGCATGAAGCCTGATATGGGGCTCCATCCCACGACCCTGGGATCATGACCTGAGCTAAAATCAAGAGGCGGACACTCAATGGACTGAGCCACCCAGAAACCCCTGAAAATGCATACATTTAAATTAAAATACATGTACACAGTATAATGTTCAGAAGGAACCAAAAGATTCCCTGGCCTTCAGACACTAACTTCCTCCCTTAAACCATATTCTACCATCAGTTTCTTAAATATTCTTCCTTAATTACTCAATGCACTTATGGATATCTGTATATCTATAGGTCTAGCTATATTGATTCTTGTATCTATTGACAGAGAGAGATTTTTCCTTCCCCCTTGTATTAATCTTCTAGGACTGCCCTGACAAAATACTACACACAGGGTGACTTAGACAACAGAAATTTATTTCTCACCTTTTGGAAGCCAGAAGTCCAAGATCAAGGTGTCGGCAGGACTGGTTTCTTTTGAGGACTCTCTCTTTGGCTTGGAGATGGCTGCCTTCTTGCAGTGTCCTCACATGGCCTTTCCTCAGGGTGTGCACTTCTGATGTCTCTTCCTCCTCTCGCAAGGACGCTAGTCCTGTTGGGTTAGGGCCCTACCCTTAAGACCTCATTTAATCTTAATAACATCCTTAAAGGCCCTGTGTCCAAATACAGCCACACCTGGGGCTAGGACTTCATCAACAAATTTGGCACAACACAATTCAGTCTATAACAGCCCCTGATACAACTGATAGTGTACCAGACACAGCATTACACTCAGCTTTTTCACTCTTTTTCACTCCCATATTTATCAGCTGAACAGTATCCCAAGATGGATCTACCATAAATACACAGTCCTCTGATAGTGGAAATTTGGGTTGCTTCTGATCTTTTCCTAGTGCCAAAAATTGCTGCAAGTAGATATATTTGTCCATATATTATTGCACACATGTGCATATATAGCATGAATAACCCAGGAGTGGACAGATTGGACTGAATCTTGGCACTAGCCTTCCAGAGAGATTTGGCTTTCCAGGTAGCATTTTCATTGTTATTTCCTATCTGGTCTATCTATTTTGGTTTTGATTTTCCCTTTGCCTCAGGGTTTTTTTAAAGACAGAGTTTTCAAATACTCAGGGTGTTTTGTTTGTTTTCTGCCCTTATTTTGTTTTGAGTTATACTACATGATGATTAGATCTGTTTAGGAATTTGTTGGGGTTGCCCTTGCAGTCTACTATATGTGAGTCACGTGAATGTTTCCCACAGTTAAAATTCAAAGTTCATTCTCTGTCTCTGGTGGACAATTTAATATATAAAATTGGGGGAGGGAATCTCTTTGCTTTGTCCTAGGTTGACAGAGATGAGTTAAAATCTATCATGAACAAGCTTTGGCTCTTTCTCCTATTTCCTGGAGTATTTCCTTTATGAACATTATGTCACATGCTGCAGATGCTTATGACTACAAGGTCTTCGCCATAGACTTAATTCTTTTTCGTCATTAAGAGCCTGTCTTACTTCATGTTCTTCTGCTCTAAATTGATGTTCTAAATGAAACTCCTGCTTCTTGTTTTCATTTTAGTTTATGTTTTCTGCTTTTGTGGCTTCTGGTTTTTCTTTTCATTATGTGGCCTTTGTTTTGAATGTCTCTTCTGACAAATTTGGAAAGTTTGAGTTTTTGTTCTGGTGTTCACCTTAGAGTTATAATTTCAAGGAAGACAGCAACATCCTTTGTTTCTTTCTGCACTGTCCTCTTTATTATTATTTTCTTTTAATGTTTACTTTTGAGAGAGAGACAGACCGCGACTGGGGAGGGTCAGAGAGAGAGCAAGATGCAGGATTCAAAGCAGGCTCCAGGCTCTGCACTGTCAGCACAGAGCCCAATACGGGGCTCGAAGTCACAAACCCTTAGTTTGTGACCTAAACCAAAGTCGGAGGCTTAAGCAACTGAGCCACCCAGGTGCCCCTGGACTGTTCTCTTTAGACTCTACTGTGGTCAGTGCCAAAAGTCCTATCTTTTTACTTCTTCCCTCCTTCTCCTCCACCACACAATTTTAATAGATAATATAAGTGCTTTAATGTTTACCTTGATTCACATACATATTTGCACATCCTTATTATTTTACATATTAGCTGTAAATAATATGTTTGGATTCCTTTAAAAGATGAGGAAATTGACATATATACCTACCTTCCAACCTTCTTTATAGCTTTAGTTACACCATCTGATTACTGACAGAGTTTACATTTTGACTCTAACCCAAACTCTAAAAAGGCTTTTAGTCCAATGTTATAATGAACTCCACACTTACCGACAGTCCTTTTGCTGGATTTTCTCCATTCAACACTGCTGGATTTTCTCCATTCAACACTAGAATTGGCTAAAATTTGTCTCCAAGTATGTCGTTTCTTAAAGGGCTCCCAAGAACCATATTTCCTTGGGTTTT